>NC_132934.1:174232250-174535000 GCF_034638445.1 Ciconia boyciana
CAGATACAAAAGTCTCATTTTTTTTTCATGCTCCGTGCATAGCAAACATTTACAATTAAGTAAAAACTTAAGGGGGAATTTCAGTCCACTTTTCATGACCAGTCACTTCAGGTGCTTATTTGGCAAATGTCCAGAACAATAGAATAGACTGTAGTTATAAAGAAATTGTATGTGCTTATTCTGAAAATTATGAAAAGGAGTGTTTTACTGTGAATGTAAGTATGCTATAACAAGTTCGTCGTGATGAATTAAGGGTGAACAGCCATAAAGAGCATCATTCTGCCTCTTTCCTGTCCCATTTCCGCCCCCCTCCCCCCAAATAAGTTTTGAACCAGTGGGCAGTCAAAGTGTGGTAAATGCATGGTTGTGAGATTTTTTTCCCCTAGAAGATGCTCTCTTACTGTTTGTATGTTATGCTGCAGTTGTAGACTTTCAATAACATCTGATGGTTTGAGAGCATTCAGATGTCCAGGATTTCACCTTTTGACTTAAATGAGTCTGAAACTTTCATTGTCAAGCTCTTAGGAAGAATGCTTTTTAAGTTTGAGAAGGTTTACCACTTGTAGTACTATTTGCCCTTTAAATGAAATGACCTCTCTTTCCCCACAGTTTGCTCCTAGGCAGTTATCCTGTTCTAGACAAAAGTACAAGTTTTGTCTGCTTGAGACAAACTAGACTATTGAAGATGACTTAGAGAATCTCACTAAGGCCTAACCCTTTGGTTTGGTTTTTAACAGGAGTAGAGCACTTGCAAATTCTTTTGCGATTACAGTACTGAAACACAAGTAAGCTTATATACAGAATTAGCTTCTGTCCTGTAGAAGAAAAATGTTGGATGTTTCTTTAGGATAATGAAAACGTATTTGACTTATATTTTTAATTGTTGTCTGGAAAAAGTAGTAATCTAGATCCTTAGTTCATAATGAACTCATCCAATTCATTTACTGCATCTATGGTACTATTCTAATTTCACATGTAAATGTGTTTTGTATCAACGCTGTCCAAACTGTGCTTAATTAGTATCTTTGGCAATTAAAGCAAGGAGTCAAAGGTATGCACAAATTTAGCTAATTTGCATGAATGAGAAGTGATCTGTCTGCTTGCGGACACTGCTGACCTATAGATAGTTTCAAGTGCAGTCAGTTTTTGGTGGGGAAGAATCATGACCACTAAAAGTAGGAAAGTAACTGGATCCAATAAGTCAATTTCTTATTGAGGAATGGATTCACCTTAAGCATAAGGTACTGTTGACAGCAAAATTGGACCTGACAGCTTATCAATATATGTCTGCTTCTCATCTTCTGCTTTCTGAGAGAAGCATTGCTCTGTGCTGTGAGTGACTTACTGTGGAATATAAACTATCAAAATTGCAAGGAAATAATTTGCCACAGAGTGATATTTTTAGCAATGAATAGCAACTTTTAACCACTTTGCTTTGCAACCTTTTACAGGTTGTATAGCAGCACTTTTTGCATCAGTATCTTAAATTTCTCTGGACCACTGGCATGTGGGAGGTGTGCTGGGAAATATGTATGTGGTACACCTCTATTGACCCACCATCTCTAATGTACTCTGCGGGTACAGAAGCTGTCTGAAGTGATGATTGTAGCATAGGAGTTTTAAATGCAGCAAAAATATGGCTAAGATTCGAAGGTTGAAAGCTGAAATGTGTAAATTTAGCCAGAAGTAGTTCAACTCTAATGGAGAGTTTTGGCATCTTGGAAGAGGTACTTCTACTTTCATTGCTGCAAGACTGAGTTCTGGTTTGTTGATAAAGTTAGATCAATGTATTCTCTTCTTACCTTAAGCCTGTGAATCTGAAATGATACTTCATTAATAATCAGGTTCAAACTGTTCTTTGTTATTGACTACTGTGTTGGTTTTAATTCATTAGGGGTGGGTTGTTTATACCTGAGTAGATATCACTCGATGCCCTAGGCAACAATTAAGCTTCATTTTACAGTGCATCTGTACTGGAGTTAATTTCCCTTGAGTGAAATGGGAATGGTTTGGAAAACTGAGTAAAGCTGAACTTTTCTTTTTCTACTTCCTTCCCCACCAACCCCCTCATGCACTGTAGATTCAGATGTATCAGCTCTCAAGGCTTCTTCATGATTATCACAGAGACCTGTATAATCATCTTGAAGAAAATGAAATCAGTCCCAGTCTTTATGCTGCACCGTGGTTTCTTACACTGTTCGCATCTCAGTTTCCATTAGGATTTGTAGCCAGAGTATTTGGTAAGAAAGTTTATTCTATTGCAATAATGAACAGAACAATGTTGTCCATTGTGTTTTGAAACTCTCAGGGAGTAGTTTTCTACATACTAGGGACATTTGGGGTGACTATCGTGGGTGGCAAGTAGCAATGCTGTTCATGGTGGGATGTCAGCTTCTTTTCAAAGAGGAAAATCGAAATGTATTCTTCGAAACATCAAACTTGAGGAATTAAGTATGTGTGCTGTTATTAGACAAGAGACTTCTGAAGTGTGAACAGCAGGAAGTTTATTGTTGCAAACATATTTTATGCATCAAGCATTCAGTTTATGTCTATAGAAAAGTTAATCTTGTTGAACTTGCAAATTGAAAAAAGAGAATGCATTGGTTTTCAAGAAAGTGTTTCTGAGTAACTGATTCTAAAGTGCTTTCTGATAAAAATTCAAATAAACTTGAACTTAAAGGCTGTTTCAGGTATTCATGTATATATTGAACAGTTTCCTAGTCTTAGTATGCCTCTTACTCCATTTAGATAGTTTTTTCATTATATGCTCCTCTTCAGATAACTTCTAGCACAGAAGCTTAAATATTGATTGTGCCTTGTAGTGTTTACAGTATCAGCATGTCAAGTACTTGGTTTTGTATTCTTTTATTGTCAATAAGAACTGCCAGCTTAATAAAATCTCTAGTAATGCAGCCTTTTTTTTGTTAATTTATTTATTAATGTAAAACTCGCTGCGCTCAGATATGCACCAAGAAGCTAGGAGCGTATGTCATGTACTTCCTCTTAAATCAGACATTTTTCCATTTGATTTTTCTGTTTTCATATGGCACCTTTTGTCTTTTCTTAAAAATTCAACCTGACTTTTGTCTCATGTTTTATTACTGGAGTGTGTTAGGTTTTTAATTTGTTTGGTTGGTTGGTTTTGGTTTTCATTTTTTTTTGACCTAGTGATTTCTCCATTACAGCATTTTTTTCCTTTTACAGCAAACTTTTTCTGGCTGCTCTTTAGCTGAACAAATGATTGATGTATCTGTTTTTCAGTGGTATTCACATGATTGGTACCTCTCTTTCCCAGTGGGATTATTGAATTCTGGAACACTCAAGCATTTTGGGTTTTTTTCTTTTTGATTTTTTTTCCAAGGCTAAAGTGTTATTTTCTTTTTTTGTCTTCAGTAGGCTTTGAATTTGGAACATGAATTTTTAAGGGGGGGGGAGCTCAGTGTTAATTTCTCTGTAAATGAGCTGAGCAAGGCATGTTCCCATTTTAAAACTCAAAAGTCACTATGTTGTTTTACTTCCTAATGCTTTGGATTCCTGTATCTTCAGTGTCTTATGGGCCATTGTCACATACCGGGAACAGGTGGTTAATGTCTACCCATCACAATTACGTACTTACATTTACGCTGCTTGAATGTGCATCATAGACTTGAGAAAGGAGACTTTTAGGAACTGTGTATGAGTGAGGTGGCTGCCTCACCAGTGTCCTGGTGCTACCCTGTGATACTGGATTAGAGCCAGGGATGACGTTTCAGTGTCAGGATCAGAAGTTGAGTTTGTTCAGTTGCGTAGCCCTGCTCTCGGTGATGTGACAGAGCCCGTGCTGTGTTCTGAACTGCTCATGTGCTGTGTTCATCTCAGTAACTGCAAGTCCACCGCTGCTACTGAGACCGAGTTTCTAGTTACTATGATCACGTTCCCAGTTTCTGTGCAGTCTGTGTCTACTGACTTCTGCAGAGCCCGGACTTTCCCCTCACATCCACATAATTATACCTCAAAGTAAGGGTTTGGGGCTTAAATTGTAGCCAATGTGATCACTACTATGGATTTTGAAAATAATATGATTGGTTATGGAATCTTCATGGTTGTTTTTTAAGGACTAGCTTCTGCCTGTAGAAAACAGTAAAACATCAGTATGTTGTTTTGTGATCTGCTTCCCAATTGCTTTTCAGCAGTCATAGATGCACTTAAAAACAGTTAGCAGTTAGTTAACACTCTATAGTCTACAGTAATGAAATGCTTATTGCAGATAACTGTTACAGACATAACAAGCATGCGGTATTTTCTTTAATGCTTTCTCACATCTGTAAGATGACAGAAAATGCTTTTATATGCTTTAACCTCATGTTGAAATAAGACAGATTGCACTTCTGAACTGAATAAATCTGTAATATGATTGATTAAAAAGAAAAACATCCCTGCAAATATATATATATTTATCCAATGACTTCAGCTCTCGTTTTCAAGATATTTTAATGATTTTCTTTTTTAGACATTATTTTTCTTCAAGGAACGGAAGTCATATTTAAAGTAGCACTGAGCTTACTTAGCAGTCAAGAAACATCTATAATGGGATGTGACAGTTTTGAGAACATTGTTGATTTTCTTAAAACCACTATTCCAGATATGACTCAGCCTCAAATGGAAAAAATTATTACCCAGGTAAGGTTGTCTTTCTCTTTACTTTTTTTCCCCCCATTTAGTTTACTGTAAAAGAATAATGCCTAAGGTATATGTAAAAGTCTTCTCAGTATGTTCCTTTTGGTTTCAAATGCAAAGGAGTCATCTTCCCAGTAACTTGTAAAGAAATACGATATGAGCTAATTTCAATGGGTTTTGAACTGCAATTTTAGCAAGACTTCAGTTGCTACCTCAAGGTTTAGTACAAAGGTTCTTTTGTGCCCCAACTATTGGGAAAACATGACTTTGCTTATAAATTTCATGTCACCATCAGAAGGGTGAAATGTTTTACAAACCTAAACCCAGCTGTTGCTCTCTGCTAGCGGGTGAGCGGTCCAACAGTTTGTGACAGGAAGCACAACTTGCCATGGTGGGAAGAGGCAGCATCTCCTCCTGATCCTTCAAACTTCTGACTGCACAGGGCCGGGTACCCCCATAGGAACTTTTCTGACACCTCCAACTTAAAATCCTACAAGTTAGGAGGCTGATGAGGCCCTGTTTTCATGATCTGTATTAAAATCAAGGTCAAGCAAACTTTTGCTGTTCTGTTGCGGGGGCGGCTTCTGTCCTCCTGGGGATCACTCTTAGGGTGCCCTCATGCAACTTCCCCTTCTCACCTCAACCCTGTCCTTGGAGGGATCACATTTGGCAGGTGCTTGGTGCCAGAGGTAAAAGCCCCTCAGGACTGATCCCTGCCTTTCTTAGGTAAGGGAAAGGAGGACTGGAGTAGTGTTATTTCATCAGTATCATTGCAACTTCGTGGCAAAGGGCGAGAATAAAAGAGAGACAAAGAATTGCTGATGCTGATATAGGAAAAGCTTCTTGTGAAATACTGTCAGTGGCTGGGATCTTCATCTCTCTACATCATCTTCCTCTGCATTGAAGCTGCAAATTAAAAATGAGCTTCGGTCTAGTACCTTAACTGTAAACCTGTGAGTAGTTTTACCCCTTCAGGTAGCAGTTCGGAGATAAGAGAAGAGCTCTAGAAAACCATCTCCATATGCAGGAATGCAGTTAACACTGATGCATTCCTATGGCTTGGTTAATGCGTGAACGTTTCAGGTGGTGTCGGTTAAGAACTCATTTTTTAGACAATGTGTAAATCTTCATTTCCTCATTGCACTGATTGTGATTGCCATGCTAAACCTCTGTCAGGCACTTCAGCATCTGTCTTCACAACTCACTGATTCTGGCAATGATAGAGATGGTAGTTCAATATTTTTGATACTATTAGAAATTGATTCTCTGTCCTGTGGTCTGCATGGGTTGCAGAGCAATCCTGCTGTGGTGAGCATGTGCTCAAAGACCACTTTGCACAAGTGGTTTTGTGCAAAGCCAGGTCTGATTGAGTAAAGAATAGGTTATGTTGCCTGAGCGGAGGTGGATGTGGTTATACGCAGGTCAGCTCAGCTCTGAGAGGAAGGTCGCCTGCTTGCCTGTGGTGTGGTCTCATGCTGAGCAGCTTTCTGGATCTGCATTCACGTGTAGACTGCCTATATCGTATTGCTCCTACCTAGGCTGGCTGCAGGTGGAGTCATTTGGCTGTCCCAGCATTGTAATTCTCAGAACCGTCCTCTTATAGCAGATAATGAAAGAAAAATGTAGACGTTATGCAGGACTATAATATACAGATGAAGAACTGACTGGGTAGCTACATAGAGGAAAATGGCATTTGCCCAGCTTGAACACCATATGTAATTTAAAGTTTTACCTCATTGAATTACCTGAAGAACAGTGAACGTAATGCAGAACTTGTTTTGTTGGGGGACCTGTGTGTGTCTTCTGTTGGTGTAATGTTTGTGATCTCTAGAACAAGGAACAGAATTAATGTCACTGTAGACATCCTTCCTTCCTAGTTTAAACTATTTGTAACTTTCAGAAGCTGAGAGACTGTGACTAGATGTATAAACAGATAAGGGTCATATGGTCCCATCACTGTTAGATGCTCAGTTCCATAGTCTTCACAATGCTTTGTCGCCAAAGCATCTCAGTAAGAAAATAGCATATCTTCATGCAGAGACAGAGCACAGGGAAACTGTAACCATGAAGAGTATTTTCATAAAAGTCTATAAATGGGCACTTGGAGTCAAGAGATTCAGTTCTGAGGGTGGAGAACTGATGACTCCTGGATTATTCTTCCTCATTGTGTGATCCTGCTCCCATCACAAGCTGGTGAGACTTGAATTTAAAAATTTCTTCTTGAACGTCTTAATACTCCTGAGCAAGAGATTATAAGACTTGGTCATATTATAAAATTCTTGGATTAAATAAGACTTTTCTGCTGATACATCTCATAGTAAGAGATGGTATCTGGTAATTGTAAAAGTGATGATCCATTTTATTCTGAAGTCTATGATTTATTATGCCTACAATAAGATGCTAAAATGCTCTTACTGTAGACTTCCCCTTAAAATACTTTCTTGAGAGGAACAGGAAAAAACATTAAGTTAATCAAGCAGAGTAGCTTGATTAACTTAGCCAAACATCCATGTGGAATAAGTGTTCTCTATTGTAGTTAAAAATTGTTTTTTCTCTCATGGCAGGTGTTCGAGATGGATATTTCAAAACAGCTCCATGCCTACGAAGTAGAGTACCACGTTCTTCAGGATGAACTGCAGGAAAATGTGAATCCCTCTGATGAAGGTGAACCCCTGGAGAAGCTGGAGAGGGCAAACAGTCATCTGAAGAGGCAAAACATGGATTTGTTGGAGAAGCTACAGGTAAATGACTTAGACTACAAACTCATGGAGATCTCATTTCTATGATTCAGCTAATAGAGAAGTAAGTGTATTTTTTAAATGTACATGAGAAGTCTCCTAACTGCAAGACCTTATGCAGTTGAGTAGTTCTCTCAGTTACAGTGATTTACTTCTGTTAGACATATTTTTGGCTGCTTTGGCATTCCTTGCACTTCTCCTTCTTGATTTAGATTTCTTTTTCTCAAAATATCTCTACCCTTATCTCCCATAAAATCTGTCGGCAAAATTTGTGTATCTTGCTGAAAAATAAGTTCTCTGTCCCTTCATCTCTTTGCTTCCCTATTGGAAAGTTTTAAGAAATAATTCATAGTGCAGTAGGCTTGCTTTCTCCAGACCTTTGTAGGCAGTATCATTCTGTTTCCTTCTGCTGAAGCTCATAGTCCTACTTTTGAAAGGTCGTCTCTCCTAGCAGACTTGAATGCAGCTGAATGCCCACCAGATTTTGCCCGATAAAGTCATGCTTTAAAAAAATCTTCTCTTCTTCTTTCATTATGCACCCTTTCTCCCATAGCCTAGCCAAGACTTGTTTCAGGTTTCAATATGTATTGTCTTGCATTTTCCTGAAAGACAAGCTCTTCTTTTTGCATCACCAGGCCATTCATTGTTATATTTGTTAATTTGAACAAGCGTTGGGAAGAGCTCAGAGAGCACCTTCAGCTTCTGAAACCTGAAAATAGAAGCCAGAAAAAAACGAAAGATCAAATCCTCATTATTTTTGTGTTTATGGGCTAAGGGTGCTATGCTGTGTTCTTCTGATATTGAAAGCAGGGATCACTTTCTTTTTTACTATTATTATTTTTGCTTTATTATTTTTATTTATTTACTGCTAACTGGGCTTTTACCTCTGTTCTGAAAGTGCACCAAGGGCATGGAATAATTATGAATTACTGATTGAAAAGGCTCTATCAAAGCTCTTCTGTTCTTCCAGAGTGCCGTACTGTAATGCATCTTCCTCAGTTTCTTAACCTCTTCATCTTTTTGTTTGTATAGCTTCTTCATTCATCTGCTTGGGCCCTTTCCTAGGAACAGTCACCATTCCCCCAGTTCCCACAGAGAGGTGTTTGCTACTGCTGAGGTCCAGGGTTTCTGATTACTAGTCAGTGTTTTCTTTCCCAGAGGAAGCTGTAGGTCTTTTACTGGAGAATAAGGAAAACTGTCTGCTTCTAGACTTAACGTTGAGGTTCTCTTTCCCTCTAACCTCTCCATCCTGCTAATTTACTTTATTACATAGAGTTCCCATTGCTCTATCACTGTCAGACAAGTAATTTCTTCCAGTGCTACTCCAGCTGCTGATTTCCTTTTTCTCCCTGCAGCTCCAGTTCCTTATTACTCTCAACTGTCCCTTGCTTGCTGCAACTTGCATGTCTCCTTCCCATGATCTGGCCACTGTAAGGAGATTCTGTGTATGATACGCAGTAGGCATTCCTTGCATCATCTGCCTACACAGATGTCTTTTAGAAACATGTAATTAAGTTCTTTCCTTAACATATAGCATATCATAATACAAAAAAAGTTATTCAGAATGTCTCAATTTATTATAAAGATAATGTTATTGTTTACAGGTTGCTCATGCTAAAATTCAGAGTCTGGAATCCAGCCTGGAGACTATTTTGACTCGAGAGAACAAAATGAAGACTGTAATTCAGTCCCTGGAACAGGAGAAGATAACATATCAAAAGACTCTTGAGCAGATAATGAAGTATTTGCCAGCAGAAGCATTGTCTGACTGTGAACTGCTCCTAAAGGAAGTAAACTACAATCCCAATAATAAAATAAAATAAGGAGTAAGCCATAAACCAGGGTTTTCTAGGCAGCATTTCTTCAAAAAAAGGGAAAGAAAAGATGAGTATGCTGCTTTCAAAGGACTTAGCAATAGGCAACGGTATTATCCAAAACTAGTGCTGGGACACTCATAGCTTCAGATGGGCCTTCAAATGTCAGTATGCAAATTCAGGATATTAATTTTTTTATGATTGTGTAAATAAATCACAATGGGGAAATAAAGGATTCTCACGTGTAATTATGATGAGTAGATGTATATTTAGAGTTGACCTAAAGGAAAAGAGAAATTTCAGTAGTCAAAGCCAAGATAATGGTGATCTACAAATTCACTCTGGATGTGCTTGTCTTGTAGTGAAATGAGGATAGCGTGTCTTTATATATATGTATGTTGAATAATACTTGAAGAAAAAAAAGAAGAATGTAATTTTCCCTCCAAAGAGCAGCATGTTTCACATCTTCTGTGGAAAATCTGTGTGAACTCATGCGTGCCTCCCTTTTAATTCTACTGACATTGTGCGCACAGACCAATAAGCAGAATAAGTATCATGACTTGGTTTGTACAGAAAGAGCTCAATCTAGTGCCATCCACTGCCTGGGCTGTACTGGTCAGCAGTGTAATTCCACATGCATGTTGGAACTGGAAACAAAAAGCATCACGTCATAGCTCCGCCTCCGTAGCTCAGAGGTAAGAAACAGGTATCTATACACACTCATAGAACCTGTAAAGACAAGAGCTAACGGTGACTGCTACGTCCTTCCCGGCCTGTTTGCCTCCACCTGTCCTGGGGTTGGTCATGATGACAGGAGGAAGGAAGCAAGGCTGTGGGGTGGTATTTATTCTGATGTTAATTTTCCGCAGGAGACTTGCTGTCGTAAGAGTGAGTTAGGTGTGTAAGAGGTTCTCATTTAACCAAAGAAATACTACAAGAAGCCTTGTCTTATCATAGTGGGAGCCAGAAAGCTGTTCTTAAATTTTATTTGAAGAGAAAATTGAGGGAGGCTGCAGGAAGTTGAGCGTAAGTGCACGAGAGAGGACCAAGCAAGTTTCAAATATTATGTACCTTTCAGTTTTCACATACACAGTGGATATACATTTCAAAGGGGATTCTGAAGTACAGGTGCAGTTTTAATAATGCTTTCCAGGTTATTCCTGTTTTAATACTGCTTTGTGGTCTTCTTTTTGAAACAAAAGTCATGAATTTGTGTGTTCTGGGCAGAAGGTAGGTAAGCTCTGATCATTTCAAGGGAGAAAATATGTTTATAAAGGTATAAAAAGATGCATATGGATTTGAAAACGTTTTTGAGTGGAATTTTTGAGAAGGCTTAGACAACTGTGTAATAGACACATATTTTGGAGTGCATGTCTGAACTGTTTATTGAGTGTTACAGTGGCTCATGTTATCTCTTACCATTTATACTGTATTTCAGAAAACACTTATTTTTTTCAGTAAGAAAAACAGTTAAGCAAAGTGCCAAGTCCAGCAGTGTCTTTACGCATAAGACTGTCCCAATTTAGAAAGCAATGACTGAGTATCACTGCTCTCTAAGTATTATGCTTTATGTTAACATAAAAATGAGGAACAACAATGCTGATTTGGTGCACGCTGCTGTGGAACTTAGGGGCTTGGGGGTCTCCTGTTCTTTTTTGTTGTTGTTTTTTACTTCTATGGTGTTTTATTTGATTAAAGATACTGATTTACTTAACAGTCTTTCTTTTTACAGTTGGGGTGCAAGGTCTTAACACTGTGTATAAAATTATGTGGAATCTGTCTCGATATTTCAAGAATATTGTATTGTACTAGGTGGGAAAATGCCAAGTGAAAAGGCAGTTCTTTGCAGTTTTGTTCGGAGTAAGTTTTAGCTGATGTGTACATACAAAACCAATCCCAGGAACTGCAGTAGTGTGTATTACAACGAATCAAGGTTATTCAGATACTTTTTTTTTTTTTTTTTTTAAGATGCACTGGATGTGCTTTATCCTCTGTTTCACTTACAAAATTTTTCATGTAATGCCTGGAGAAATTCCAATAAATGTCATTGCTGCATTTCCCATGGCCTCTGGCTAGTTTTATTTTTCTACACTTCAAGTACCAATCTCATTCTCAGTAGTACTGTTTACATGAAAGATTAAAAGGATCTGTTTGGTTTCCTTGTGGGGGAAAAAAGCCACAGGATTTGTAGAAGGACATGGGGAGGACAGAAATTCTTATTGGGAAAAATAGTCCTGCATTGTTCTTAAAAGAAGATGAAATGATTAAAAGGTATTTTTCCTCTGTAGCAGTTCATTTAGTACATATGCATGTTGAGAATAGTAATTCAGTGAGCTCTACGCTGTAGATCTACGATCTAGCTTGGGAGGAGGAGACCATATCAACAAGTAGGAATAAACTACAGAAATAAAGCCACAATGAGGTAAGTGCCTCATGACATTAGGACGTTTGTGATAGCATTTGTATTCTGGACTCAAGTGTGGCTTGTAACTGGGTGTCTCTAGGGTATCTAGCTTGATGTCTGCACTCAAACAGGAATGCTCCAGACCATCTTCAGATGAATAACCAGCAAGATGATCTAGAAGACTGTGAACGGCATGTGGTGTTTGTGTCCATCTATTGTTCTCTCGCTGTCTGTCGTATAGATAGCTTTACAGCTGTTCTGTTCTGGTTGCAGTTGTGCAGCTGTGAAGGGGAAAGTTTAAGGTGCAATGGGCCAGAGACAGAGCTGCAAGGATGTTTTCTTGGGAGAAGGGTTCCTCGGTTTGGACAAATTGGCTCATTTATTCCTGTATCTTGTTTTTCTGTTTGGAAAAAAAGTTTTTAGAACAAAGCTATTGTTCTATCTGAGCTAAGCACAACAGCACTCTCAGTTTTTGCAGTCAACTTGCGGAGAATTAACTTGGGAGGAAAAAGTATCTGCTCTTTTCAGGAACAGCTAACTTAGACTGGTTTCTGCTGGCAGAGGGCTTTTTTAAAAGTGTGGGAAGAGATCCATTCTTTTAGCTAGCAAACTAGCTTGTAAATGAAGAGTACTACTTGCCAGGAATACCGTTGAAATAGGTCAGTCTGGTAAGAAGGGCTAACATAGGGAACTCTCTGGTATTTGCATCTTTTATGGATGGGAAACTTGGGCAGAAAGTTGGGGGTTTTTTGTTTGTGTTTTTTTTTTTTTCCCTTTCCTAAAAAGGAGAGTATGTATTTCTCTCCTAAAAAGAGGAATATTTATCTAAGGTGACTTTAAGTTGCATTTTGTTCGATTTTCTCTAAAAAAGCATTAGATATTACTGAAAAATCAGTCTCCTGATAAATGGCATGTTCCAGTTGAAGACATGGCTTGAAATCACAAATCTAGATAATCTGAAGTGGTTTGATTATGCCCTCTTCAACATGACACTGCTTTGCTTAATATCACTACAAGAAAGCTGAACAATTTGTAACATAGGAAAGTATTTCAGCAGTTTGGTCCAAGAATTTGTTATTACTATCAGGATCCAGAGGGTCTACATTTGGACACTTAATCTAAACCTAAAACCACACAGGTATTAGTGTGAATAGCCTTTTGTGTGTCGAGGTGAATAACCACAGGCACTGTTAATAGTAATTATCCACTCAGTCTTTGTAGTCATAGATGGGTGTTGACAGGCATGTGCAGGCCGTAACATTTCAAGCTTTATGCCAGGGTACACCATCCATTCAAAGAATTGTAATTGATTCTCTATTTCTGTAGTTCAGCTTTTACTGTCTGTGTTAGCTATTCAATGCATTTAACATATGCTTTGCCTTTCTCAGTCTTTCTAGTGACTAGAAGGAACAAAATTTAACTTTCTTTTCCAAAAAGGCATATTGACTGCTTAGCTATATCCTTCCTCCTGACATCTAGTGTGCAAGGGATAGAGTTTATATGCTTAAAGTTTAATATGTTAGCTCACTCTGTCTGAAAGCATATTGAACTCGGCAGCGACAGTAAAAAGCTGGGGAGTAAAACAGAGATTACTGTGTGCCTTGAGCAGCTAATGGGTTGTGTACTGCCTGGCTTGCAATGAAGTGGAATCTGGATGGATTGGTACTCGGTGTGTTGTTTGGTTTTATTTTAATGCTGACCTTAATTCTGGACCAAAGGAAGGAGCTGGCGGTGCTGCTTTACCAAAATGTTGTGTTGGGGTTTCATTTGAGTTGAGGTTTTCCACTCCTTTACTATTGTCTTCAGAACACTTGCTCAGCAACCACTTTTTAACAAGGGAATTGGGAATTGTTGTTCGTAGTCTTAGCATCAGAAGAACTTCTCTTGGAGCTTATCCAAACTGTTCCTGTACTCTAATCACAACTTATTCAAGTCTTCACTCTGATAAAAGAAAGTTAGAAGGTTTTAATATATTGGGTTTATTTTTGGTTAGAGTGCGTGCTGAGAGATGACATAAATGCCATACATCATGTCCTGCCAGAACGTACATGGGGAGAAGTATTAAGTGAGCTGTACTTGTAAAATGCTGGACTAAGAGATGTCGCTTCTTAGTGTGGGAAATAGGTCTGTATCTGACTTCAAAACAGAGACCTAGTTGCACTGGCTGTGTGTACTCTATGCTGTTACCTGTCTGAATGATTACTTCAATCACCTGCATACACTTACTATTTGGAGTTGCAGATATTTAGATGTGTATGGTCATTTTTGTCTAAAAAGTTCAAACTGCTTGTACCATCCAATTTTGAGCATGAATGCAGCAGGAATTAAGCATTCTGTATAGTACAAGCATTCTCTTTGTGTCCAGAGTAGCCGTCAAGCTGAAAACCTTGTTTCAGAACAGAAGAAACACACAGCGAAGAAAGAGCTGGTTTGAGCCTATAGTTACTTTTCCCTTGGCTGGGCAAGTGGGCTACCCAAAATAGAACCGTAGAATATCTCAAGTTGGAAGAGACCCATAAGGATCATTGAGTCCAACTCCCTGCTCCTCGCAGGACTACCTAGAACTAAACCATACATCTAAGAGCATTGTCCAGATGCTCTTTGAACTCTTACAGGCTTCCTGGGGGAGCCTGTTCCAGTGGCCGACCACCCTCTCAGTGAAGAACCTTTTCCTAATGTCCAATCTAAACGTCCCCTGATGCAGCCTCATTCCATCTCCTCGTGTCCTGTCGCTGGTCACCAGAGAGAGGAGATCACACCTCTCCCTCCGCTGCCCCCCTTGAGGAAGTTGTAGACTGCCATGAGGTCGCCCCTCAGCCTTCTCTTCCCCAAGCTGAACAAGCCAAGTGACCTCAGCTGTCCTTACATTGAGGCACCCAAAACTGCACACAGTACTCGAGGTGGGGCCGCACCAGTGCAGTGTCGAGTGGGACAGTCACCTCCCTCGCCCGGCTAGCTACGCTGTGCTTGGTGCACCCCAGGACACGGTTGGCCCTTTTGGCTGCCAGGGCACACTGTTGGCTAATGTTCAACTTGCCATCAACCCAAACCCCCAGATCTCTTTCTGTGGGGCTGGTCTTCAGCCTCTTGTCCCCCAGTTTGTACGTATAACCAGGATTACCCTGCCCCAGGTGGAGAATCTGGCACTTGCTCTTGTTAAATTTCATGCAGTTGATGATTGCCCAGCTCTCTAGTCTATCCAGATCTCTCTATAAGGCCTCTCTACCCTCAAGGGAGTCCACAGCTCCTGCTAGTTGAGTATCATCACCAGTCCTGGGGAATAGAGATACCTGGGGACACAGTGAAGTGAAGAGTAGATCCAGGCTAGCCAGAGCCTAGAAGCAGTGGCCATAACACCATGCAAAGCCTGGCTTGCTAAACGTCCAGGAATGCAGCTGGGTCTGTGCATGGCTCTGGGACGGCTGGACATCACCTCTGTGCTGCATCTCGGGGCTCCTTGCTTCAGACGAGGTCAAGTCTGGTCCTGTGGACTGAGCGCCCATTTGTCCAGTGCAGTTTGTGCTCCTAAAAGACATCTTCCAGTTGAGTTTTACATCCTGAGACAGTGCTATGATGCAAACCAGATCAGAGTAAGTCGGGATGAGTGGGAGATTGCCTTCAAAGTGTACATCTGATGCTAACTAAAACCCTGCTGTAGGCCCCCAAAGCCAGTCAGCATCCCATCAGCACTTCTCCAGGAGGATACACAACTGGTTTTGTATGAAGCTGCTGGGCTGTCTGCACTATCCTCTCCAGCACTCAGCAAAGGGTGATTTTTTTGTTTCCCAGTGCTACAAAAAACATTTACCTTAATTTTAGGGATCAATCTGCTAAAATTGATGCTTCAGAAGAAATCATAGCTATTAAATTTGTACCTGAATATTGTCCAGGAGGTGTCACTGTTGTTTTTGTACGTGCAGCTCGCGTGTGTGTGACAGGGTCGTGGCTGTACGGCTCCTGTGCTATGCAGTGTGCGAGCAGCACGCTACGGCTCTTGTTTTAGAGAGGAGAATTAACTTATTCTCCTGCCTGATGAAGCACGATTCTCTATTTGCAGATATCTGTAACAAAATATGATGTTCATGGTCAAAGAATTTATTGTAATGAGGAGACTTACTAAATGATAGATACGGCCTTCTCAGAAACGAATGCCTCAGTTGCAGTGTTTAGCCTCTGCTCTTGTGTGAGAGAACTATGGAAGTACTTTTACACGCTACAATGGGCATATTGTCCCCAGCAATCTGATCCTGGGTGTCTCCTTTTGTACCATTCTGGTCGAGCAGGATTTAATTTTATGTCTCTTGAAGCCAGCATTGAGCTGCTCTGGTCTAACTGCAGTCCGATTCTGCACTTACTAATTTTTATTTGTTTATATAAGGCTTCCTTGCAATAAGCTTCCCTATGCCCATTAAGTCTCAAAGAACCAGTCCTTCTTCCCAGGTTTTCTTTTAATTAATCTTACTGGGTTTTCAGTGATCAGAACAAAAATGAAGAATTTGCTCCTGTTTTTCCCAGAGCTACAGAGAAAACATGATTTGCTACTTCCATTTTCCAGTTAACACTTTTTCCCTCCAACAGCATTGCTTTCAGATGTTGCGCTTGCTCTAAAATGCAGAGGACACAGTCAAGATAACACGCTGTTCCAACCACCAAGACACAGCTGTTCTCAAATACGCCTGGACAACAAGCACAAGGCATGTTTACCTCCCGACCAGAGCCTAATGTTCAAACCATACTCAGGTAATTATGGCATCAGCATTTCCCCGGGGACTTCTGGGCATAAACAAAGAGACCGCATCTCTTCTACAATGCGTTTGCATTTCTAAAAGCGCCAAATTATAGATGGGCCTAATGGGTTGAAGGTGCTTAAAGCAGGGCCAGTGCACTTCATGTGCAATATACCATCATTTGAAAAGCTATCACGTTGTGGAAACATCATTCAAGGGCTAATTTAAATAATACTAACATCTAAAATGAACGCATGCTCTGACATTTGTAGGTTTAATGGCTATTTCTGCACTCTACCAAAATAGATAGGCTGTGGGTGGATCTATGATTATTGCTGTGCATTAGCAAGACAAAAATTGTGTAGGCAGCTGGTATTATGCCTGGGTAAATATAGATGAGGGAGAATCTACAGAGTAATTTTTTGATGTCACATGTTTATTTAAGAAACAATTAGAAACAGCGTTAACTTCCGCGGTGCTTAAGGCTTTGGAGAGGGAGAGAGGATCTTAAAAATTTGGTGACCAGGCACATCTCCATCCTGCATAGCCTGCGGTCACAGTAGCAGGGATGGGGTTGCGCAGCCCAGGGAACAGTGATTCCCTGTCGTCCTTTGCCTACTGAGCAATCATGGCTGCTGGAGCTGGATGCATTGCCAAGCCATCATCCCAACCAGAATTTGTGATGTTTGTGTCCTCTGCCCTTGTGGTAATCCTGAAAACTTCAGAGGGCTTTGATGGACTGAAATGGGTATTTTTTCATTGACTCCTGGTATTGGACATTATGGAAGGAGAAGAAGTAGCAGTCTTTTTGGAAGAACATCAATTTATCACTTTCTGGCTAAAACAAGTAAAAGCTACATGGTCCTTCCTACTCCAAATGGACCAGCGAAGGGAAGTGAAGTATGCCGAACCACTGAATTGCTCACAGTGGCATAACAGCTTTTAGTAACATGTGCTTGTGCATAACTTTACTAATATGTCAATTGGAGGGTAACTTTCTAACAGTTTTCTAATGGAGACCAATAGCTAAAGTTCTCCACAAAGTTTTTGATTCCTCTTTTCTCTGTAAGAATAAACTTGACATAGTGCTGCAGTAAAATTCTGCTTTTTAGGAAAGGGTTGGGTGATTTGGTTATGTCAGTGAGTGGGGGGAAACATAAGAGTGCAGTGGAGGATAGCCCAGCTCTGACACTTGGTACCAACTTTTCTACAGCCTGACCTGTGCTGCAGGTCCCCATTGACTTTCCCCTCAGAACAAAATGTGCAAACTAGTATTAAACTGTGTGTGTGTGTCTTTTTTCCTCATATTTTTCCAACTTTTTATCCTCTGCAGGAGGACAGGATCCTGCTGCTTATCTTGTTTTCCTTTCAGGCCAGCTGGTCCCCACTTGTTTAATCTTTCCCCTCCTGCTCATGTTCTTCACAAAGGGCGAGATCACTGACTGTTTCCTTGGTTTGTGGGCAACGTTCTCACCAACTGCAGCCTGCTGGAGAAACGTAGCATCAAAGCTTTGTGGTTTTCTAAGAAATGCATTTCTATCAGCCCGATGGGCAGTAGCATTGCTGCCCATCTCTTGTGAAAAGGCAGAGAGCCTTGTCTGGCAGTTCCTTGGGGTTAGTTCACATGCTCCTGCAGAGGTTATGCACAGGCAATGCAAGCGGATGCTTCATATGCCTGGCACAGCTGGCTTCTTGTTAAAGGTCCAGGATTTGGATGACTGTAACACCCCTAGTACATGAAGGTGTCGGGGGTTTTTTACCTGTCTGTCAGTGGAAGTAAGCCTGATGCAGTTAAACAGCCCCGGAGGAAACTGTAGTTTAGTTTAGTTTAGTTTAGTTTAGTTTAGTTTAGTTTAGTTTAGTTTAGTTTAGCTGGGGGGCTGGGGGTGTAAAGTGGTTGTGTGTGGGTAGGCAGGAAGAAATAGAATTATGGCAAGAAATCATAAAGTAGATGTGACAAACACTTCTGCTCTTACAGCACATGATAACATGCCAGTTTTTGAGGATTTCTGGCTTCTTGACATGTGTCCTACTTACTCCTTACAAAAAGTATGTATTTTTCCTAGCACCACCTGAAATGATCATAGCATCCTAGAGAGCCAAAGCACTAAAATGATGCAAAGTTGCTAAGCAGAGAACCCTGCATTTTGGAAATGATATTTAGTTGTGGTATAACAGGGCCTAGAGAGATGCTACAACATAAATCTGGTAAGACAGCAAAAGATGTAAAATGTCCCAAGAAATTTACCATTAAATCAAAGAGGTGGGAAGAAGGATGAGAGTGAGTTGATGAGAAGAGCAGCATGGGCCCAGGGCAATTATGATCAGTTTAGGCAGATGTACAACTATGTTGTAGATGCCTGTTTTTAGAAGTGGGAAGGTTTGATTTAGTCTTTATCAAGCTTTCTGGCTCAGCACTGGCTTTATAGAGACACCTCCAAAGATTAAAACTCATTCATCTAATTTTGATATCCACCTTTCTCTGGCTGTGGTGGGTCCTAAAACATGTGCCTATTCCTTTCTTCTCTCCCACCCCCCCCAAATACCAGCAAGAAGAGCAGAGGTGTGGCACCTCCTTTTTCTCCCTCTATATAATAACCTAACGGTTAGCACAATTGTTAAGGAAGCTAAAGGTCTGATTTCTGGTCAGAAATGCATCCTGGAAAAAATGCAAGTGGAAATATGTAACATGGACAGCCTCCACAGTCTGCTTGTTTATTCTTATACTTAGAGATTCGAATAATGAGCGTGATTAGACCCTCAAAGGATCTCAATTACTGACTCTCTCTCCCATTTATGGCATGCTTTGAGGGAAATTACAATGAACATGCTATTAAACAAAACATGAACCCTCAGGCTATCTGGGCTATGGCAGATCCTCTGCTCCTTGGAGTGTGCATAAGCCTTTCTCCCTGCTCCCCTGTGTGAGCTGGGATCCTGACAGGACTTTCTGGCCCTTCCTTGCTCCTGGACCCCAGAGTCGGAGTCTCCAGTCACCACGTCAGGAAGGGCAGGAAAGGGAAAAGAGGGGAGTGTGGTGCTCTCACTGTCCCTCCATGCATGCCAAGACCTGAGGTGCTGCTGTTCTCCAACCATAGTGTCATCCAAGCTAGTAGTCTTGTTTTGTTTTGTTTTGTTTTGTTTTAAATTTCTTTTTCTTCCTTTTCTTTCCCCTCATCCCAGGGGACTCAGTGTCTGAAGAGAGTCTCAGTGTAAACCTCTTGAACACAGAAATTAACTGTAGTCCATCCTGTGTGCGATAGGAAAATGAATAGCAAAGAAACTTTGCCTAGAGCTGCAGGGAAAGGTGGAGGAGAAGGATTTGCTATTGCAGATGCCTTAAGTAGATAGAGTGTGCTGGAGTTTAGGACCTGGTTCAATATATCTATCATAAAATAAATGTACGCTCTACCACCGTCTGTAATGTGTGCACAGCAGCAAACCACTCCAGACACAGCTAAAAGCGCAATGGCCCAAAGGCGGGGAAGGCAAAGGAGAAATAGAAGGGAAGGAGGGAACATGTATTGCAGGAGAGAACAAGGACTGGGGTTGCACTGGTCATGTGAAGAGGAACCTGTGCCACTTTTCTTTGTGTGCTGGAGGTGCCTGTCACCATGAGGTCTAGAGTCACAAATCAGGTTGGTGATATCTCTCTTGGGCTCTGCCAGCAACCCTCTCTAAGCTGTAAACATTTAAAGATGCAATGCTCCCTCCCTTTCACTATAACAAAGTAGGGAGGAGAAAGCACCTACAACCAAATCCTTGGTAGCCCCAGAAACACCCTGACAGCCCCCCCAATCACCGCTCCCCACAAACAGGGTTCCTTGTCCCCACGGGAAACAAGCCACGTGCTAGGTTTTGCCACAAAACCAAAGGCAGTTTAGCACCGAAGTGAGTAAAACTTTTCCCCCCTTCCCAAAGAGCAAGTTCAGCACCATTTAAACTTCTGAAATCCAGGAAAGGAAGAGGCGAGCTTTTGAGTGAAGATCCAGCGCACGAAACTCCCGCAGCTATTGGGCTTGGCCTCTGAACTGTGGGTGAAGAGGAACTCTTGTTTTCAGAAAAATCCAAATACCAAGCCAGGCAGTTAGAGCATGCAGCCTCCGTGGGGTTAGCTTTTTGTAACCCTCCAAAAGCAACAGCATCCATCTGGTCTGTTTGTTGCTTTTTATTCCTTTGTTTAATGTTAAAAATACACACTACTCTGTGCATGTAAATGATAAATACAATTTCAGTACAGAGGGCTCAAGGGTGTGTAGCATATTTCTTTGGTTTTGCAGGGCCAATAAAACTTGTGTACCGAGAGTAGCTTCCTTTGAGCATCTTTTTACAGAAGCTTTTAATACTTCCTTTCCCTCCACATGAAAAGCCACACACAGTCATGGCTATTATACCATGTAGGATTAACTTAAAGTACAGCACTGAGCTTGCAAAGGTTTGGGGTGTTGAGCTTTCTGCAAGGTCTGCTACCTAAGTATTTAAGCACTCTTCTCATTTACATAATCTAATTGTTATATTTGTTAACAGTTATTCTCTCTTCTAAATCCTACATCTGATCTCCACTAGGCAAATATTGTCAGAGCAATTAAATAGAAAAGCATTAGATGTAGACGGGAGGAAAAAGAAAGCAAAAAGATGATCACCAGTTTCTCAGCAGGGTTTGCAGCCCTTTAACCACAGTGCAGAGCTAATGTGGTTGCTGATTCTACCTCCTTATTCAATTTTGTCCCTAATAGCCATGGAAACAAAGAAATGTCAGTAAAAGTAACCATTTCACTCAGTTCCTTTCTGACCACAGCCTGCACTAAAAGCTTTGTTATTTGCTCTCCGCTCTGCTTGCTGGAGGGAAAGGAGGGAGAAAGCAAGGTGGCTCACAGAGGGCAAGGATCACTGCAGATGTGGCAGGGAGGGACCAGGGCACCAGGCTGAGATGGTGATGACTGGGGCAATTGAGAAGTAATGTAATCTTCAGAGAAAACAAGACCATCTCAATGTACCCTCCCTGCCTATCTCTTACCCCTTACGCTTCGGCCCAGAAACCTAAAGTGAAGGGGTAGATGCAGGTGGTGGTAGAGCAAACCAGCAGCAGCAGCGAGAGCTCCATGGAGGGCTGTGGACAGCAAAGGCGAGGTGGACTCTCTGGGGGCTGAGGAGTGATCTCCCTTTGCTCTTTCGCCAACCTCTTAGCAAAGCCCCAATGAAGGCTGAGTTAGGGCTGCGAAGCAGGAGCAGGTGCCTCTAAGCAAAAGGAGCATAGGGACTATGAGGGCTGAGGGAGGAGAAGACCTGGGGAGGGCAGTTGTCATCAATGTGGGAAATAGGCAGGAGGCAGTTGGGGACATTAAGCTGTGAGAAAGGAGAACAACTTTTCTTTAAGAAAACGGGTGGAGGAGGCAAAAAATAGAATTGTGAAGTGTATATGTGGGTTGCGGAGGAGGTGTCAAACAGGATATCAGTGTTTCCCAGATGAAGGCTGTGCAATGCCCTGGCTGGAGTGTGAAGTTCAGCAGGCTATACTAATAATAAAAATTTAAAAAATAAAAAAAAAAAAGAAAAACATCATCATATCTGATAGCCACCAGTAGTGTCAGGCTATGAATAGGAGTACTTGAAGGTGGTGATTAAAACGCCTCCTGCTCTTTTTGCAAAACCCTCAGCTGTGAGGGAATTTGGTAGAAAACAGTCAAAACTGTTAGTCATTCTCTATTTTGTTTCTATCACCCAAATAGAAAAATAGCACCAAAAAAATTCAATCTGCAGAATTTTATTCATTCCTCTAACAGAGTTACAGGTGCTTGCTACTAGGTTTTGGGAGAGTGAAAAGACTAATGAATCTGAAACACAGGCTTTGTGTAAATTTGCAAAATATACACAATGATAAACTTTTATAGAATTTTTTTTTTTAATCTATGAACATTAGTTCAACCACAGTGCTGTTGGCTGTAGTGCCTAATTGTTATCATCTTGATTTCCAGATAAATTCTTTGCAGAGACTCCCACTGAATGGAGATATCCACCCAAACCTGAGTTTGCCCTGCAGAGTCGTGAGCTGTCACCTCAATAGTGCCACTGAGGTTATTCACTAGAAACTGATGACTGGGAGCTAATGTTCATGAGGATTATTTTAGAGTATTGAGCCATGACTCAACTTTCTTAAATCCAAAGGAGACTGGGTGTAAGTGAAGAATGACTGCTGCTAGAAACGGGATTGAAAGAGAAGTACTGTATTAAATATATACTTAAATGCTTCACAAAATACTTAATAGAATATATACTTATACTTATTAAAGTATATACTGGAAGAGGATAGTGTCCCTCTGGAATAGTTAGGTAGGGCTAGAAATCTTGGCTGTGTCTTGGATGTCCTTCAAACCACTGCAAAAGAGAAAGTCTCATCTCAAAGTTAAGGAAAGGTGGTGGGTTGGAGGACAGTTATTGTCCAGATTTACCCCACAACGTGAGACACTTGTTTGAGTGTTGCTATGCGCTCTGCAGGAGGGGAGACCTCCAGAGGATAATCCAGACCTTATGTTAACTTTCAAGTAATTTAGTCTATCTAAGACTGAAATTGCTCTCTGGAGGGTCCTCTCTTGTTTTGCTGACTTTTGAGGAAGCGTTAAATTAATTAGGTGCGCCTAACTTAGCTGGGTAAACCTAGGCCTAAACGATGCGATTTCCCTTTTGTTGAGATGGTGCTATCATTGCATGCTGTGTCCTGGCTGGTGAACACCTCTCGTGTCACATAGTACCCAAAAGGGTAAAACATCTGCCTATAACCCACCTTACTTGGACCTACTAGCAGAGCAGAGGCATGTGGCGGACTTGTTAGGCCAGGGACCTCCTGCTCTTCAGAGCAGACCCTGGACATGGAGGCACTTGACTGTTCAAGGGACTATCACTAAGAGGACCAGAGGCATAGGACCAGGTTGCAGCCAGCCCAGCAGTAGCATTGCAGGTTGTTTCAGTGTGAAGTCCTACTGCAGATGAGAAGGTCCAACCCCAGCCAGGACTGATGCTGGTAATGTGGCTGCACTGGGAAATGGTGATGAAACACCTACGTGCTCTTGCCATGTGTCAGCAGCAGGTGACAGCAACAGAAATCTGATCTACTGTACCTGCTCAGCAGTGGTTACCTTGATGTAGGTTTTGCGTACATATGGATGCCATTGGGTCAAATTTGGTGATGGTTTTACAAGTCCCCCTCATAACCTTGGCTGTGTGTGACTCCTCTGTGTTGAAAACCTTCTGGAGCTCTTGGCTCTCCTCAGTTGTCCCTGCTGATGGCAGGTTTTGGTTCTGTGTAGTTTTACCCCAGGGGAAATTAACAATTCTAACCGAACTTCTCCTTAGGTTTCTAAATGAAAGGATATGAGTGCAAGAAGTATTAGCAAAATCCCACTCATCAGAGTTAAATCTCTGCTTCTGTCACAGAATTTCTGCTGGCTCTGAATAGTGGCACTTACTTACCTGTGCTGTTCAACACAGCTGGAGACAACAGGGTAAATATTGCAATAAGGATGAATGCCAATATGTTACACATAATTTTTAAAGGTATCTGCTGTATGACTATAGATTATTTAAACAAGATTTTCTTATTCTGGAGCCTGAAAACAGCATAGCAAAATGTTAATGTTGGGGGGTTTTTTACTTTTTTTTTTTTTTTTTTTGTAACTTTAATCATCTTTCTGTATTTCAAGGCTGGAATGTAATCATAAAAGTTAACACGGCTCTTCAGATTGTTCTTCTTTCTGTAAGCATGGCTTCATAATGGAGATTTAGTGGGCTGTAAACAGGATGTCGTATGGTGCTCTCTGTCAAAAATTAATGATGGCAATGAAGATTAAATTATTCTTCCATGAAAATACAGCACATACACAGGGAGATGTTTGCAAGCAGGCTTAAAATAGGCCATTCCCTGAGGACAGCCCGGGGAGTTTACTGGCTGCCCCCTGTTCCTGGTGAAAGTCTGGGTCTGCCACAAAGGGGAGCTGTGTTTAATTCCTGCAAAACCCTGGGACACAAAGGGAGGCTTTTGTTTCTTTTCCTTCCAGGTGGAAGCTGTAGGCTGTGGTGCCTGGATAATCTGATATTCGGCTACCTGCAGTGTACTCCCATTGCTCCAATTTGCACTGCTGGCCTCCTTTCGCTGCCCTTCGTTGTCAGAGCTCAGAGTGTTTCGGTCTGTGGGGATTCACTGTGAATTCGACTGTGCGTGTTGAGGGGGGTGGAGGGAGAGGGAGAAGGGATTTTCCACAAATGGAAACTGAAAACCTGCAGCATATCTATATGGAAAAGGCTTCCACTCCATCATCTGCTTCTGATTTTTTTCCCCTAGATGCCGCACGAACATGTCAGTGGGAGAAAAAAATATTATGTTTTCTGAGACAGGTTTGTCCTGATGCTGGCTAGTATGGATTGCTTGGTGTGCCAAGCAAAGCTGTTTCATGTGAGGCATGGTTTTCTGTAATGCAGCTCTCAGGAAGCCTGTGTGGCTGCTTTCTATTTCATTTTTTGGCAGTAGGTGGCTGTCTGCCTCTGCAGAGGCTCAGCCCAGGCCAAAGTATTCCCCAAGCTGCCTGCTTCTACATTCCCCAAACCTGTTTTCCATATTACCACTCGGTAAAGATGTAAATATTAAGCAGAAGATTTCACGCCTTCCACAAGGGCATGGCTTTCTCAGTGAATTCATTCCTGGTACTTGAGAGAAAATTAGGAAACTACATCTTGGAGGGAAGACATCATCATGACCTTTTATTCCCTTGTGGAAGAACTACTACCAATATTCCAGCTCAATGATCTTTGTCTTCTCACAGCTTCAGCTGTTACTGTTTAGGATTCTGAAAAGCATCAGATTTGGGGATTTTTACATTTTTGAAAGCCTTCTTTTTTCTTAGTCTCATAAGCTGCCTTGATTTTTTTTTGTTATTAATTCCCCCCATCGTATCCTGTGCGTCTTCTCATGTGAATCCCCTTGTGGGTAGATCTTTGAAGCTGTATAATCTTTTGAGCCATCTAGACCTGGAAAAACACATCTTTCCCCCTTGTTTTTGAAGCCTGTTGTCTAAGAAGATAACAGGTTTGTGTGTACTTAGAATCTATGAGCTGGCAGAAGCCAAAGGGGAAAAAGAGGTGACTACAGTACCGACTCCATCCCCTTGCATGGGGAGCATGGTCCTTCGTGGTGGAAAGCAGCTCATTTCAAACAGGTACTGCGCCGGGCCTTTGGCACACGCAGATGTGTAAACAGAAGCACACCTGACATTTTAACTCTCCTTTGAAGCTCCGTCACGCTAGTGAAGCTAAAATGTATCCGATATGTAAAAACCGACTATTCCTGTCTCTTAGCAAAGATCTCTGCTCCTTCAATTACTTGCATATTTCACAGGGAAATTACTACCCTGATAGAGTTAGTCTTTCAGTGAGCAGTGAATATTGTTGTTGTTGCTGAGAAAGTAGCTGAATAACATAAATTACTCTGGTAAAGTTAACCCAACCAGTGTGCAAGCATGTCTTTCCGTTTTGAGCTGTCAGTTGGACATTGCCAGCCCTGGCTCCTGCTTTGGGGCAGAGATGGCTTCTCCAGCCATAGGCAAGGGAACCTGGCAGGGCTTCTCAGGTTTGCCTTTCAAATATGCCCTCTATATCTGGGTAGGTGCGTGGGATTTTTGATGTTGCTGTTCTTTGATATGAGGAATGGTGTCTTTAATGAGATTTTTTTTCCCAGAAAAGTAGATTTTACTTTACATGCTAACATATGATCCCTGCTCTTCCAGTTGTACTGGGGAGAGCTGCTAGCTGGGAAGTAGCCACCTAGCATGGACTGTCGAGAAGACAGAGTGAGGACAAAATAACCCTCCGTGCCTCTGTGACCACTGCCCAATACACTGCACACTCCTGTGCTATGTGATGGGCAGCTGCCTGCACCAATTTTCATCCTCCGCCACACAAATACTTTCATATTTTCCTATTCTAGTCACTATATTGAGATCTCTGCCATGACTCCAAAGTATGCATTTTGCACCTCTGGATTCAATGCAGCAGGTCTGATTAAGTCCTGTAAGCTGTGTAGCCACTTCTGTCTCTGCAAGATGAATGCAGGTAAGGTCTAAAACACCTTAACAACAAAGTCCCCTCAGCCCTGGCACAGATCAGGGATTTGCCACCTGGTCTGTATATCCATGCAATTTGCAGCTGCTGTTGCAGCCCAGGAATGAGTATCTGTGGGCCTGGGACAGAGACCAGACTTGTGGGCAGCCTGTGGAGAGAGGATGGCAACATGCTCCACGTGGCAGAGTGAGCTGGAGAAGTCTGCCATGGGTTTCCACAAGGCTGCCTCCGAATGTTGCTTCAGTCCGATGTGGGAAAGGAAAAGAGATGAGGAAAGGTGTCATTTGTGGATCATACCTACTATCCAGGCTCTCTGTTTCCAGCCATGGTATATCTTCATTCAAAAAAGAATTCTGTAGAGGGATGCCTGTGGGAGGACCTTTTGGTTTAAATCCCACCCACATATAAGTGCCTGTCCAAGCATCTTTACTGTAGCTGCCTACTTCTGAGTAAAAAATCCAAACTGCATGGACTGTTTGAGCAATGTATTGACACTTTTTGTAATGTCTGTCACTCACATTAAGTGCAGATAGTGACAGTAATAGATAGGGAACATTTCTACGTTTTCAGATAACTCATCTGTGTTTCTTCACCCATCTGCTGAATTGACTTGAGGATTCTTGCCACTGAATCACCAAGAATGGTCTTTAAGCTTCGAAGTACCAGACCAGCTGAAGTTTTATAAATACTGCCTAGTTTTTCTCTACCTGCAAATTGTTCAAGAAGCATAATTTAAGGGGTAGTATAGCTACTGCTCACACTGGCCTCAGGATGCAAGTGTTTACATTGCCTCCTGGATTTTCCAGATTGTCAATGGAGAAGTCAGTTCTGAGACATGATTAAATCAAATAATGTTTTATTTAATAAGTCATCTTCCTTCTGGCATAAGTCAATTAAGTGGTCATGTCTAGACTTGTAATGAAATCCCTCCAGAATTTGGCCAAGGAAAGGTATTAGCCACACTGAAAGGCAAAGACTTTGCACCTAAGCAGTGTGCAGCTTAGCTGGATCTACGAACACAGAGTTGTGGACTCCTTAACTGAACAAGTAAAGGTATTGTTCTCAGATAAACCATGTTCTTTTCATTTCTTGGACATGGCTATCGGTGAAATAGAATCCTAACCACTGCTTCAAACTTGATGTACCCTGAAGGGAGAGTAGCAGAAAATATGAAATTAATTGCTAGTAACAACAAAGGGGATTGCCGAAGCAGCTCTGGAGAGACTGCTGTCCTTCACCTACCATGTGGTAAAACAGAGGTGAAAACAGTCAAGAATGAATGGCCTTCATTAAATTTCCGTTAAAAAAAAATTAAAGCACTCTTTAATGGTAGCAGTGAGCATAAATAAGGAAGAAGGATGCCTCACTGTAGAGAGTCTGCCCAGACATGACAACAAGAATGAATCTTGAAATTACTGGGGGGTTTGTGTATATTTCAGGAATTTTTCAGATATTATCCTGTGTATTTCAAATAAGCCAGAAAAAATATGGATGGTTTTTTGAATAAAGCATCCAATTTTTGTCTTCTATTTATCACTAATATTTGATTTTTCTAGCCATGTGATGCTCAACTTCAAGTAAGCTAGTCAACATCAGAGGCTATCTCAAGCCTAGGAGAAAGTAGTTGAGAAGACATACTCTCTTTCTCCACTGATTGTTATCTCAGAGGAAAAGACCATGAATAATTTTACAAGCTTCTAATACATTGAACTGCAAAGACACATACAGTGGAAAACATCTTGTTGCTGCTCTATATTTTCAAAGATTTTTTTTTTTTAATGTTCTTAATTGAATAAAAGCCAAAATCTCTGTTGCTTTAATCCAATCTCTTTCCCCAGTTCAGTGAAGGAATCTTTTTCTGGGTTCCTGTGTTCAGTAATGTAAATCTAGCCAATAAATTCAACTCCATGTATTCAGCTGCACTGTAGAAAGGCTAATACAGCTGGGATATCACTCTTAATAATCTCTACTCTTTGTATCTGTGGTGGTCTTAGAGAAGTACAAAGGGAGATAAATATATCTCTTCTCATCAGTACAGGCTATATTTGGAAGATCTCATGTGATGTAAATTTCCATTGTGAAATCATTGCAGGAAAAAACCACAACAAAACCACCAAAAAACTTTCCAAATTCTCAAGCCCTGCAACATTGATGGAAAATCATGGTGTCCCACAGTGGTCTAGGAGTCAATGTGTCCTTCAGGAAATTACGGGTACCTTTGTGCAGCATTTGCAGCACAACTGTGAAACTAAACGAGGGCTCTCTTTCACATTTGTGTTGCTCTTGAACCTCAATGAACCTGATATAATAAGCAGGTCTACGTATAGGGCAGCACAGGCTATCGAACTAGCAAATACGTGCTGCGGTAACGGAAAATGTGTAACAGAAAATGTCAAAGGGAAACGGACCATAAGAATGGTGCCTTGAACATAACTAGCTAGTCTTGCTTGGTCCATTTCTCAGGTTTTACCGCAGAAATTAAACCTGTGAGCTTTTTTTAATAAAGCTTGCTCATAAAAGGGGTATCTCCTCATAGTGGAGACTCTCTAAAATCTCTTTCTCTTTATTCTGGAACTGAAAGGCATCACGGCTGGTGTATCTGTGTCTTTGTTCTTTCTTTTAAATGCTGCAGTTTCATTCACCCTCTCTTCCCCTGGAAAGACCTAGATAAAGTGTGATTGATTACCTGCTTGGATCCACAGCAAATTATCTCATTCAAAATGTTAATTTGGACCCATTCATGCTCAGGTGAGACAGTACAATTTAAAAGGCTTTTTAAAAAGCCTCTTTCAGCTCCTAAGTTCATTATGAGCATGGAGGGACTTACTTGAGGTTTTTCCCCAAGCATCATATTGTCCCACCCTGTCAGGTCCATAAGATACATTATGGGTGCTGTGACAAGGACAGTCATCTGGAAGACATGTTGATACTTGGATAAAGCCTGGTGTGGACATGATGCTGTAGTTCACCATAGACCTCATCCAAAGTCCACAGAACTCCATGTCACTATTAGTGAATTTGAATTTTTGTTGAAGTTCAACTTGGAGAAGAAAAGCAAAGCGACAAAAAACATCTCACTGGAGAAACAGGCATCACCTTAACAGCTATATGGATGGCTTTGCTTTGTTTAGGAGTCACAAGTAAGACTTCTATTTATTACTAAGTCATTGGTATATGGAAAATAAGCCTGGACAAGCTGGGTCAATTATGTATTTCTTTGAGGGACCAGAGTGTTTTGCTTCATAGGGTAAGATTTCAATTCCTGAGCATTCAACAGTTCCTTCAAAAGGTGATTCTAAATGTAGCTCATATTCAGGACTGCATTTATGTTTGGTGATTGGATCGAGTCCCGTAAATATTGTGCACAAACAAAAATGAGAATGCTAACTTCTAAACTGACTATAAGAATGATCTTAGGGTTGGTATGAAAGAGTTAAAAATATTTTAAACATCTGAATTTGAACAAATTAATCCCACCCTCATGATGTGATTGCCAATCATTATAATAACATCCAGATTTTTGTGGAGTGGGAAGCTCTTTATAGAGGAGGTCGGTATTGTTAGCCCTGTTTAAGCTGAGGAAACTGGGGTATAGCAAAGGAACTGGCCCAGCATCACTCAGCCAGTGATGGAAGTGACAAGAACAGAATCCAGATCCCCTTCGTCCCAACCCAGTGAACTTTACATAGGTCACTAAACATCACTATCCTCATTTTGTGAAGGGCAAAAACTGACCCTAAGCAGAATGGAAAGGCATGGGACCTGTGTCCTAGCTGGCATACCAAACCTGGGTCTCTCACATGGGGCATCACTGCCCCAGCTCGGAGACTCTGGGAACTCTTCCATTCCTCGTATTGTTATTCCTACTGATTTCTACATTGTCTGTTCTGGCATTTGTGGGGGAAAAAAAAAAAAAGAAAAAAGAAAAAACCACTTGGTTTTCTTTTCTGATTTCCAACCAGACCATTATGCTGAGCTGAGCATTTCTGAATTGAAGCAAATCCAACTGCAGTGGCCTTGCCATAGGCACACCCTAATTAACAGCAAAAAATTCCATATGTTCCACCCTTCACGCAGGCATGACTGTTTTGTGACCTAAATACTCTGATTTGTCTTGTGTAGGAGAGCTTTCACACTGGGGGCAACTTTGACTCATGTCATTGCCTACATTTGCTTACTTTTCAGGTGTTTTGTCTTCTTTTTCCCTTGAGCCACTGTGGCTACTTTTCAAAGGCATTTGTTTGCTTCACCGGGTATTTTTAACCCCACAGCCTGTTTTCTCTTTCTTCATCCCACAGTAAAGTTATAATGCTGAATTTATGACATGGCAATTATTTTCATGGCAACAGACTGCGGCATCATAAAACAGGATTATGATGACTTCACTGCAGGATCAAGCAGAAGCAGCCAGGTTCTGGGTAGGGAAAGCTCTTTTTTAGCAAAACATTAATATCTTCATAAACAATAGGAGGAAAATTGTTGTTAAAGTCAAATTGCTAGTTGCATAAACAAGCTTTGTTATCTTTCTCCTAGTGAGCAAAGCCTTCCAGTGATGCACAGTAAATCTTTGAGAAACTCTGAAATCCAGGAAACTCTTGGTGCTTATTTGTAGTTTACTCTGATGTGTTTGGACCTTTTTTTTTTTTTTAACTGGGTAGGGATGGGTCTTGAAGTCTCCAAAGAGCAAACTTTCACAAGAGCTTTCAATTGCTGCTATTATAACTATTAGTATTCTACTGTATGTATGGGGCAAGAGGTGTGCATGGTACTTTACAGATAAATAAAATGACAAGTCTTTGCCTCCAGCTGCCCTGAACCACCTAAACAAAGGAGAAAGTGAAGCTTGGATTAGGCTGGAAATAAACTCTCCTGTGGTAGTTCTGTACTTTGAACTTCTAAATGCAGGCAGTTAATGATTTTTACAATTTGCTCCGGGTTTTTAGCCAGTTTCTCAAAACACTTGTGCTCTTTTTTAAGGCTTGTCAAATTTCAGGCAACTCACGATGCAAATCCTGCTCTTACCAGAATTGATTATTTCATCCTTTCTGCATTTCTTTTCCTCGGAAGTCATCTCTAGGCAGTTATTACAGCTTCGCCAGGCAATCGATGCACTCAGATGGGTTGAGCCTGGTGCTCCAGAGCACTGGAGCTAAGACCGCAAGCACAGGCGGGAGCGAGCAGTGAACCTGTGCAGGCAGTGGGGAGCCAAAACAGAGCTGAAGCAAAGTCATCAGGCTAAATGACGGGGGGTTTGAAATATTGTAAGGCATTTTGATTCAGCAGAAACCTTCGCTTGACCAAAGCACCACATGCCTCACTCTAGTGGGGGAACAGGCTGGGGCAGGTGTGGTGGGAGCTTGGCAAAGGTCCTCCTCCCCCTTCTTTTCATGCAGGAGTCATACACAAGGGCAGTTTCTGAGATGCCCAGACTTTTGACAAGATGTGATACATAAAGTGTTGTAAAGAAATAACTGACAGGAAAGAATAAGGCCTGATAATGTTGTTTTTGTGAACATATGAACATGCAATGAACAAATCACAGAGAAGTGGAGGATTCTTGTAACTGGACTTCTAGTACAGAAATTCATCACTGCTATAGCCCTTGTATTCCTGACCGATAATGGCTGTTCCTGTGTAGGAGAAAATTGCTATGATATCTCTATCTATCTCTGTCTCCCTTTCCAGGTTCTAGTGATAGCCACATCTTATGTACTTGAGGATGGTATTAGCGTATGCTGACACTGCATTGTATCTTCTTGGAGTCAGCTGGAAATGCTGCGGACATCCAAGCCAGACTGCTCCTTTTTAATGGGGGTATTTTTTCTGTGCGAAGGATCTACCTTAGCTGTGGGGTGCATAATGCAAGCCGTCAGGGTTTAATGGGGTGTTTCATGGGACTCAAGCTAGCCCTCTGCATGGGGCTGAATTTCAATCTCATCCCATTTTTGCTAAACCCTATGCAAATACGGCATTCAACATTTTCCTCCTCCCAGCTCCATACCACCTATCTTTATTTTTTGCTAACTCCCCAAAGCCCTAATTTGCAGTGCTAGTATGAAAAATCTGACAGGAACATATGACAGCTCTGGCCAATCTCTCCCTTTAGATGTGAGTAAGACAGTTAATAACCTTTTTAGAAGGATGAGGAAGAAAGCCTGTATATATCATCTCTCTGTATTAATAGGCTACATATGTGGCCCATCCACTGCATCTGTCTGGGGAAAACATAGGTTTCTGATGTTGCTATAGGTTGCTATTTTCACAGTGCAGCTGAAGAATATGTTGGTGCCATCTTAGCTGGTTATGTCAATCAGTCACTTGAAGCACCTCCACGAGCCACGCTATTCAGCCGTCCCAGCTAACAGGAACTCACCTGCTACAATTATCAGAATTTGGATTTAAAACAGGGACTATAAAGAGGTTCTTCAGATTGCAGGTGGTCTTAATTTTCTGTGTATTTGGGGGGAAAAAAACAACCCTTAGTATTTGAAATAGTTATAATGGCTATTTTTTCGTAAAAATTAAATTTACCACAGATGTTTCATAGGTATATTCTAACGTGTTTTAATGGGCCATGTATTCAGTGGCTAATCCTGAAAGGCCTTTGTAAGACTGCAGAGCTGCACAGGGTTTTGTGTGCACCAGCCAAAGGAAAGATAGGTTCTTGGGAATGTAAACCCAGAGGCATTTGACACCGGTCTCTCCCTGGGAAAAAATAAGGTAAAACGCCTATCTTTCAGCCTCCCTTTAGGGTGGTACGTCAATCAGAGGCAACCTGGACACAGCACAGAGGTTTAGCATCAGCCTCTGAACTGCTGCAGCCTCGGTGAGGCAGAACTGTGTGCCAGTGCTGTTCCCATCAAACTCCGCTGTCTTTCTTCCTTCCAAGGATCTGGCAAGGAGTGCCACAGAGTGAAACAAAAAGTGTTTCATTCAAGGAACACAAAGCCAAACTGCAACTCAGATTGAGCTGGATAGCCAAAACTATTAGCTCACGAACGAGGATGGAAACACTCCCCCAACAGAGTTCAAAATTCTTTGGCAGCCCTGTTCGGTCCAAGGCTGCCGATACTGCAGATTAACAGAAATCAGTGCGAAGGCTTGTATCTGTGCATGCTTGCTGTCTGTGGACCAAACGGTCCACGGCCGACAGGTTCGCTGCAAATCCACGGAGAGCTCAGCTGCCGGGCCACGGGGCCACGGCGTGCAAATTAGCTGCTGGGGCTCTGCTGGCAAGAAGAGAGGAAGCAATGTGCAATCTGTTATCTTGTCTCAGTATCTGTGGCATCAACAACCGCTTTATAATGATTACAGTTATTTGATGCCCCAATTTAATTGTGTTATAAGAATCTATTTATTATGTGGCTGCCTGGTTTATGAGGGCAGCGCAACAAAAGGCTTGGCGTGGCCAGAGCCTCTGTGGTTGTCAGTAATTTGCAAGGCTCACCTACCGAGTGCTAATTTCAATAGGGTGCGAGAGGACCGCCAGCGGACAGCATCTTTGTTAAGTGAGCAACGTCAGCAGTGTAAGGGTGTCTGCTGCCAGCACGCTGAGCACGCCGGTGATGGCTCGAAAGAAGGGAACAAAGGGAGGCAGAAATGCACATCCTAATCCGAGGGAGCCAGGGAAAATGCTCGCCTGCCCTTTTGCCGTGCCTGATGGAGGCAGGAGCAGAAGGGAGACTTTCAATCCGGCTCAGCTGCCTCCTCCCAGGGCTGGAGACCGGTTGCCATGGATATCTGCTGATGGGCGAGCGTTGGCAACGCTGCGGCTCGGGGGACTGTCTGGGGTGAAGGATGAAGTGGAGGATGCCCGTGGGTGGGGTGGGCAGCAGCAGGGATGTTTCCAGCGGCAGTGAAGCCGAAGGGGTTTTGGGGCTGGATGAGGCCTTCCCGAGAGTGGGGCATCCCCCCTACAGCGGCGCTGATGCAGTGACTCTCATGGCACTGAGCCTTGGGATGAATTAGCTGTGCCCCAAGAGCTCAGGGGGTTATTTCTGAGCCATACCTTTGACATTTCTCTGTGTGTGTGTGCGTGCACGCGCAAAATTTGGCTGGGTTGTGCTTTGAAGCCTCTGGTTCTGCTCTCCAGCCGTGAGGCAGATGCAGAGCTGGCGTTGGCAATAAAAGTGGCATTGCAGGAGTGTGTGTCTGCATGCGTGTGTGTGTACGGTGCCATACTGGAGGTTATGGGGTGGGGTTTTTTTGTTGTTGTTGGCTTTTTTCTCTCTTAAACAAAGAACCCGATGCTACAACTTTATTTTTGAGACCCTGGCTGCTGATTTCAGCAGTGTATTTGGGGAGACACAACTATTTCTTGTACGAGTGAAAACCTTGTGATTGCCTGAACCTGTGTATTTCTTGCTCTGCTGCTCACGTGCTGCAGTCCTGATCCTCTCCTGTTTTGCTGTTGCTCAGAGATGGTAAATGCCTGTGTGAAGTACAGTAAACTGCAGTTATTCTTCTGTTTTGCTGAATTAGCAGGAATGAACTCTAGGTATGCTCTTCTGCAACTGTATTTAATAACGATATGTAGAAACTAATGTTTTCTGCAGCCCTGATCCTTTCAAGCCCTGTACTCATTGGGTCATCTGCTGCCACAGTAGTTTAATTCAAACCTCTCAGTTTGAGCTCCATCCCAGTAAGACCCTAAAAATAGGATGGAATTTACCTGAAATATATAAAACACATAGATTTGAGCTTGTAATAATGTCCTCCACTAAGTAAGCCCTGACGAGGTGCTGTTAAAGGCTGTATATTCTGTGGGTAGAAACCAGCTTGAGACACGGAGATGAGGTCTGAGGAGGCAGGACTGGCCTTAGCTGACCTGTGAAGCATTTAGCTGTGATGTACTGGTGATAAACTAGTCTTGCTGAGGACACAGGTTGGATTTATTCTCATTAAAAGAAAAGAAGTACATACATCACTGATTCTTTATACACTGTGCATGGAAGCACATCAATGAAAATTTATTCCCAGAGGTATACTCTCTCTAGGCAATGTTCCTGCTTCAAGATGCTTAGGAGCTAAGGAGTGATCTGGTGGACATGAATATGCTTAACCTTAGAAACATGAGTAATAGCCAAATTCAAGTGTCATTGAAGCCAAGTTTTTGCAGGATCGGGGCTTTAAAGGGTGCAGTCTTGTAGAAACACTCCACACATTCTGCTTTGATGAATAGAAGTATTTGCAAATGGCAATATTTTATGGCTAAGGACAATTTATGATAAAAAACAGTAGTGCAGTTGATATGTAAAATACTGAAGGCAGCAACTGCCCAGAGTATATTTTTTTATGATTGTTTTCTACTGAGTTGTTTATGGGTGCTGGTGGATTTTCAGTGAAAGACTTTGAGCTAATCACAGATATGATTATTAGGTTACGTTAATGGGTACCCACATATACCCTTGGTAAGTGCAACATGTGTCCTAAATGTCACAAGACAAATTAATCCCTGATGTAATATTGTTAATTGGTAGGGTTGTATGAACAATTAGTCCATTATGAATCACTATAAATCCATTCTAGCAATTGGACAGATTTTCTTGTTTATAGGAATAAAAGGAAGCAGCAATCATGTTTCCAATCTGCTTTCATGGTCTAAGTAATAAGGTTAGTACTGAATCCTGATTTTCTGTATTTAATAGGAAAGGATTCTATACAAAGGCCAAGAAAAAAGGAGATAATCCATCTAATATGCTAATTTCCTAAACCTAAGGACACCAAAGCTATCATTAAAACAACTCAAACCCAGAAGTAACTACAAACAGATTCAACTGAATGTTAAGAGTGGGAAACTACATAGTTGAGAGAGTGACATATTTATATTGATGTAACTGAACAGAACTTAGGTTATTAAATGTAATGTCCCTACTGAAGAGAAAATTCTATCAAAAGGGAAATGAATACACAGCTAGCTTAATTACTTTTTAAAAAATATGTTGCAGCTATTAGAAAGCAAGGAATTCTGCGTAACGTAAAATTAAGGGGTTTTAAAGGTAGAATGTGAGCCCTTGGCAGGCACCATCCCAATATAACTTGTCAGGATGGTAAGGGGCCTGGCTTTGAGAAGAAGGGGAGGTCCACAGCTAAGATCTGCTGAACATTGGAACTCACCTCATATGCGGAGTTTCTTTCATGTGTTAATGTGCTGTCTCTCATTGCACATGGAAAAGCAGATAACAGTTATGGGAAAACTGACTATCTTACACCATAATTCACTAAAATAAACTTATCAGTGTTTTGGGAAATGTCCTTAATCTGGTCCTTAGACACTTGTCTGGAGGAAAATGACATATTCATCATGACTTTTTACCACCCTGTAACTTACTTCCCAAATTGGTCCACAGCCTCTTGTCCTGCTGCTTTGCGCATCGCTATGTCATTATCCTGCCTATCTTTGCCATATTCTAGCTCTTTGTTCTGCCCATCTGCCATTTGCAGTATTATATCTTACTACCCACAGGCCAGCGCACACACAAGAGTTCTGCAGTGATTTAAGCATTTTACATGATTCTTAATCTGCAAGGAAATTTAATATGAAGCGTGGACAAAATGGAGATGAAACCATGCTAATCTCTGGCATTCTTCGTCAGGTGAAGTGGACATTTAACTCATAAGCAGTAGTGTCCTTTCTCAACAGCAAGGACAAGCTAATGAGCCAAAGAAGCAAATCATTTAGGTCTTCTTTGCAGAAGCATAGTTTAAGAAGCATGACATTCCTTGTCCAAGAGAATACACTTATCTAATACAGAAACCAAAGGAGACACTGCTAGCTGACAAGTAATACTCCAATCTACGAAAGATATAGGACAATCAAAACACTGAAATCACGTAGGTGTTTCTTTATATTTTGACCAGATAATGTTGAAAGATGTGGAGAGCAATTGGACAGAATGACTCAATCTCTCCTCACAGTACCTACAGAACAGACTCTGGCAGTGTTAGCTCTATGCACTGTCCTGCCATATCCACAGAGCCAACTTTTGCAGTAAAGGGAGTATTCAATCATTAGCTGTGTGCTGAAACCACCAGGAGTGTTTCACACCCATCTGGGGTGATTTTTGATATGGAGGCCAATGCACTTTGGTCTGGACTGAGAGTGCTGGGTCATTGCACCGGAGAATTAATTCCTCTTGAGCTTGAGATGAAGGGGAAAATTTTCCCTCTATCCCAGTGCCATTGCATAGGTGTGACAGTGAAGGCAACAAAGCTGCAGACAAACAACAGCAGCTGTGTAATGGTCGGAAGTGCACCCAAGGGCTCTTTCCTCAGTTCTGATCTCCACAATGAGGCTGATTTTGAGAGGGTAAGTCCTGTTCTTTGTTGGGGAAATGTGGCTGCTACAAATTTTACAGTAGACAATGTCAGCATGACATAATCGCAATGTTTTCCTATTTTCTCATTGCATTTCATGGTAGCATGCTGTTGCACACTATGATGTGAATGTTGTGACACTATGGTGCAGGTAGCTGCAAACTCATGCAGGTATGTGTCTCGCAAGACAACTACACGGGAGTCATTGCCTTAGTAGAGACTTGCACATGAAAGGTATAGTTTTTATAAACTGAACACTCACATGCATAATTAAGCAGCTACATGGTGTTGTCTGTCATACCAATTTGATGATCAAGATGAAGTGCAATAATTTTCAAAAGTAATAAGGGAAATATAAACAGCAATAATATAACTATGTACAGCAGGAGCAAGACAGAACTGGCATTAGTCTTTGTTAGAACAAGGGAATGTCTTTGTAGATCCACAAACAATATGATCTCAATAATTTCTGAACTTGGAAACAGATGTTCAGTATATTCCCTCCAGCAGTAAGATTTTGATTTTCAGCTCATCTGCCAGAGAAATTACAAACAATGAGAAAGTGGGTGGGAGGGGAAGGAAATGAAGAAATCCCCGTATCTCCAAGTGTCTTGCTGTGGCAGTACGTTTTCAAAAGCCACATTAGCTGAGTCAGTACTCTGAAACAAAACAAAAATATTTCCTTGTATCATAACTGCTTTAATACCACAAGCTACATAGAATATATAAGAAATTTAAGCAGAAGGAAGAATTGGGAACCTATTATATATCCAGCTTTAAGAAATCCTTTGTCATAAGCAATAAAACAGTGCTCTATTTGCCAAGACAAACTTGCAATTTATTACAGGGTAGCTTTTCAGGACCTACTGTCACTACTGAGCACTGTTGAATATCTGGCCCATGGTAGGAACGGCCCATGGTGAACTTTAAATTGGTGAAGAATGACATGCCGAGTGCATGGGGAGTGTCGCCCAGTGTATTACTTGTGTCACTGAAGTGGCAGAAGAGACAGAGAGAGAGAAAGAGAGAGAAAGATGTGCCAGTAGGTTTGGCTCCTGCATCTCCTGAAACCTGAAGGATGGAAAGCTGTGGGAAATTCGACTGGAAATCAACAGATGGTGCATTTCAAAGGCAAAACATCCTCTTTTCAGAAAGACAGAGAGTCCTTTATGACAACAGTTCACTACCAACAGGAGTGAGGGAGTCTCCCTGAGGCAGGGAATCAATACGCCTCTTGTCTTTAGGCTTAATCCTCGTGTCAGGCATGCATATGCTGCAATGTGCAGCTACTCAGATGAATAGGTCTGTTGCAAACGGCAGGGTCTCAGGAAAGTGAGCAGAGTGCGTATGATGCTCTGCGTTGCAAAACCTGGTCCTTTCCCTGGAGAAACAACTGGCCAAGGTAGGAACCGTGCAGAGAATGGCCAGTATGTCTCTATTCCAATCACTTGAAGTAAGTCCAAGGTCAGCTTGCTGAATACTGTTCAGACTTATGTTTCTATATGGCTCTCGCTGGTGAGTTGTTCATGTTTTCTCCTAAATCAGAGCAAGCTGCGTTTATCTGATGATATGTAAAACATGGATAAAGAATTGAAGATCATACCGCTGTTGAAATACATTGAAATATGTTGAAATATGAAATACCTTTCATATTTCCAGGCACCTGGCAGAGTAGGGACACATCATGAAGCTCTTGTAGCCACTTTCAGCCAGCCAGCTCCTCTGCTTTGACTTGGTCCACTCTCCCCTCCTTGGAGCGCTGGTATCGGCCATAAGCCAGTCCAGACCCTTCAGACAGAGAAGACGTACATCAGGAAGAGTGTGCTGCTGCTAAAGGATTTCAGATTATTGTCTGCTAAATGCCTGCAGTGTGTCTTGCCACAGGTGAAGTTGTTCCCCACGTGGGCACCAAGGGAGTTTTCCTCCAGGTGAGACTGGCAGGGACCACTGGAGGCTATTTTTGGCTTGGACAACTTTTCAAGAACTTCTGTGAGTTTTCTGTTTAACACATGCCCTTTTATTGGAGGTACCTAGACCCCTGCTGATGTTCATGAGCTCTTCTGCTTTTTTTCCGTGGCTCATTATAGCTGTGTTTTTAATCTTTTACTGTAGACTTAAAGCTTGGTACCAGATATTAAAGATATTCTGTGATCTGAGGGGGAACTTGGAGAAGACTTTCTATGAACTCTTATGCATTCATCTGCCCTAAGCTGGGCATCTAATATAGCACCAAAAGCCTGAGCTAGTCCCCCCATAGCTCCTTTAGGAGTAGAAATCCTCTGAGGATGATTCAGCTCACTCAATGCAGCTGTCTAGCTAGGTTAGATGTAATGCCTTTGCTCTCCACTATATATAAAATGACATTATGGGACCTGTGCAAACTGAGATGGCCAGTGAATCCTATCCTGAATGCCTATGACCTGATTTTCTACGAGTGTGGCTGTGGCAGCTATTTCCACCTGTATGTCCTGATTTTAAGCAGTTGCCAGATTATCCTAAGTGAGAAGATTTTAGTGGACATTTGGCTGTGGCTGTTTCATGTACTGCTGCACCACAGGCAGCAGGGGAAGGAAAAGAGGGCAGTGGTAACTTAGTGAGGACAGAGGGTCCAGCTACAACCCAAGGGGAGAGTATCCTTTTCACCAAACGGTTACACTGAGCAGTGAAAATGGATGAGAAGGTCTAGCTCATGAAGAGCTAAAACAACTGGAGAAGCTCAGAGTGGGTGAAGGAAGGTGTATATCTCCTTATTTACAGAATTTTTCTTCCTGTTGCATAATGAATATTTATCTTGTGCCTTGCAGGGCTTGCTGCTTCACCTTCCTTTTCAATACTTTGCTTTACCAAGAAGGACAAAGGAAATTAATTTTACTGAATTTGAAACACTATTTTATTTGGGTTTTCCAAATACTGCCGCTATTGTTTATGGCCCATAGTGCTTGGGAACAGGAATGAATGTAATGAGGAAATTTTATCCACTCACAGATCCTGTTTTTACTTACTCGGTGGTTTGTGGGAAGAGGCAAATGAAGGTGTACTTTGGTTTGCAAGGAGGAGGTTAACAAACAGCACAGACGTTCACCCTTCTGTGTCTGAAAATTCATTTCCCGTGGGTTAGAATCAACTTTCTTGTGGTTCAAAATGTTGCTGGATTCCTGATTCTCTTCTCTGCCCGCAGATGCAGCACATCAAGTGCTGACAGTGAGCCGTACCGATGCTGATATTCAGTGGATAAACCGTGAAAGCTGGCCAGAAGTGTTTCAGCCATGTGTGCCTCCCTTTCCATAGTTTCTTTCTGAATAGTATGTCAAAGCAGTTCTGGGTCTGATCAAGAGACATGTCCACCTACATGCCTGCATGGCTTAGGCTATTAGTGTTAGCACTCTCTAATACAAGTCTAGTCTATCAAACATACCTTTCCTATTAAAAAAAAATTACTGTGACATGCCAATCATCATAATTCAGCACGTGATGGGCTAGTCTAATGTTATACTTCATGTTTAGCAAGTTTTTTTTCTGTCTCTCATTTGGGTTTTGGTTGTTTTGTTTTGTTTTGTTTTTAATATCAGTCAGGGAAAGTGAAGCAATTGAAAAGCACTTGGGGCTTTACGATTTGGTCCAGCACTTGTCTTTAAATAATGCAGTCCTGTGTCCAAGGAATGGATAGATGTGTAGAGCTATACGAGAGAAAAACCTGATTACCTAGTATTTATAGCCTTTCACTCCTTTATATAATATTGTGTTAAGCTTTCTTCCATTGTGTGTATCTGTGCCCCTGACAGGCACCCTGGCAAATCTTTTATTTACCCCAACTTCCCAGTCTTCAGCTACTACAAAGAGGAACATTTTCCCTCACTCCATCACCTTGAAGGCGATGCTTATGTAAGGAATTGTAAAAGGATTTAAGACAGAGATAAAAAAAATACCTTTTACCTCACCTGGTCTGTGATACTATCTAAGTATTTTTCCAATGAATTTCCAGTCTAATTTTAAGCAGTAGGAACTTCAAATACAGTTTAAAATATCCCACTGATTTCTCAGACAACCAGCCCTGACTATATGGAAATAATTCTCTACCCACTTTTGATGGTGATCTGCTTTTATAAAAATGGCCCCATCCTCATGAGCACAAAGAGTGGCAAGTAATGTTCTCTTGCCAGGAGACCTGTACCTGAGAAGGTAGTTCTTAGCTGTGTTTAAGACACATGGAGAGTGCAATAATAACGAAGCAAGGATTTTGTTCTATGAACTCCAAGCCAGCATCAGGGATTGTACTTCAGAGTTGTGTTATTACAGGAGAAGATGATCTATTGCCAACTACCTAACTACGAAGAAAACTTGCCGCAGCTAGGAAGTGCCCACTAGAGACCAACGCTTCACTGCAGCACTTCATCTTTTTTAAACAAGGGATAAATACATTTCTTTAAGTTCTCACTCACGGACTTTCCTTTTCACAACTCTCGCAGGGCAGGGTGGCTCCTGCTAAGAAAATTTGTCTGGGGAGTCAGCTCCCAGAATACTTGTATTCTCTGAGAAGTGGCGAAGGTTGTAGGCAACCTTGCGGGGGCTCTGTGCATCCAAACTGTAGCTCCTGCTCCTTCTGCTCCCTTCACTGGCTGTTCCTTCCCGTGTAGCCCACCCTGGCACAGGGGGTCACCGTACAAGGAGACACTAGCTATTGCTAACGTTGCTTCAGAGCCAGAGATGGATAGGAAACAATCTTCTTGCCTGAAGGAGAATCTGTGAGGCTTTTCCTAGCCTTAATCAGGATGAAAAGATGAAAACCTGGGGGGCAGGGGGGGGAGGGATCAACTTGAAAGAAAAACAAAACAAAACAAACCAACAAAAACTGGACTGGGCTATTTGGAAATTTTTGCTCCAGATTTTTAGGCTTTGTTACTATAAATGAACTACTTTAAAGAACAGTTATTTTGATCTCCAAAAAGCACCTATATCTCCTATAAAAGATAAGTACAAACTGGCATATATTAATAATTAAAACCTCATCATTTCAAATCATAGAGAACAGTCTAGTACTCAGCAATCTAACACTTTCCAAGAAAAAAAAAAAATCAGAGAAAAATTCTCAATTAGAAATACTGAGTAGTGCTGCACAAAGATTTCTGAGCCCACCATTTCACAAACACGTCTGCTGGTGTAACTAAGAGAAGCAGTCCCTCTCTCCTATCCCCACCTGCTCACTCCTGCACTATGCCCGTCCTTTCTGCTGGGCCGTGTAGCGTAGAGGAGGAGGAGGATGCTCCAGAGTAGGGTTAAGGAGCGTGTGTGGTGGCTGGGCGTGAGGTGCAATTATTGGTGTGCTGATGAACTGCACCACCAGCTGCTGCTGCAGGGAGAGATCTTGCTTTTTCCGGGCTTCCCATCCCACCGCTCCCTTGCACCAGCACAAAAGCTTTGCTGATCTTGTGGTGTGCCAGTTCAGGGAGTTCATCTGGCAGCAAAGTAACTACTAAAATAACAAGAGGAATATTTTCCTGCTAGTTTAGGTCCCTTTGCCTAGAGACATGCCAGCCCAGCGGAGGAGGATGGACTGTGTGCCTTGGATGGGGAGAGTCAGGACTAGCCGTGCAGCAGCCGCTTGGGTCAGCTCAGCTGTATCCCAAAATCACACTTTGAATTTGGTCTGGATCAGTTCCCCTGTCTGATTCATCGTTTGGTCACACAGATGTTTGTGCTGGGCTCAGGGGAGCCAGTGCGGCTGTGGGAATTAGGGGCTTGGGGCATGGAAAGGAGGATGGAAGGGGACAGGGTGAGTCCCCCAGCAATGCTGGTGTGCACAGCCTGTGAAACGGCAACCAGCTCACCTGCTGGAGAAACACTGAGCTCACAGGGGCACCAGAGCTTTAACTTGCTTATTGAAACCATCGTTAGGGCTCAAATGAGGTGACAAGAGCTCCCACAGCTTCGGCTACATCAAAATCTTGCCCCTGCTGGCACATCCCACTGCTCAGCACCAGCAGTGTCTCTGCTGAGCACTTCCAGCTTGGGACACAGAAGCAGCCCTATGGGGTAGAGGGTATAATCCTTTGGGATAGAGGGTATAATCCTTTGATGGATGTGGGCAGGGTGCTGAGGAGATTTCTTGGAGAGCCATGAGCAAGTATGTGCCATGGGGAGGTGGGGTCGTGGTCAAGAGTTTCAGCTCATTCGGAGTGGGTCTTTTAGGGGCAGTAGAAATAAGGGGACAGAGACATTTCTCCTGGAAAAGAGAGAAATGGGAAGAGCCCCCTATTATGCCTGCTTCTTGCTCTTCATCCCACCACCAGGACCCCCCAGCTCTCAGGTCCCCAGGCGATGGGGTGTGCATCCCTGCTGGCAGCCTCGCACCCACCAGCGGAAGCCCAGCCTGGCTGCATGGGGAGGCTGGGTCCTGGTCCTGCACTGACCCACCGGCTCTGCCCTGGCCAGGTGCACATTTGCACCTTAAATGGTCCATGGAGAGAGGCAGGAACAAACCCTTGAAGGGCTGTTCGTGAGAGGATGGAGAGGAAGGAACAGCCTAAAGTTGAGCACCTGTGTCAGCTGGATGGAGTCTGTAGGATGAAAGTGCAGAGGTTTTCTGAAAGTCTTCATTGCCTAAGGTCCAGCTAGAAATGTGTTTTCACTCACCTTCATAGACGTGAGAAATCAGAGCTGATGCTAAATATAGGCAAAACAAAGGACACAGTGGAGAACAACAGTACTTTTTTTAGCTTCCTGAATTAAGATGTGTGATAGCATCTTGTACCACTCTGTGTATTCATATACTGTTTGGGGGTTTCCTGCCTATTATAACATGAGGGAGGTATAATTCATCATGTCCTATGGCCCAAAATATGCTTTTACTGTGAGAAGCAATAGTATGAATAGCACGGAGCAATCCATGGTTTTGTCTCATTAGTTTTCAAGGCAAATGTGTTTGTTTGGGTTTCCCAGCTGCCAAAATTACAATCTCAGCCTGAGATTTGAAAGATAGACTGTACTCTTCTTTATTTGCATATCAGCACTCAGATCTTTTTTCTTTAAGTGTATGACAGGCAAATTTTGCCACCAGTGACATTTGTCCAACCTGGTTGTCTTCAGTGGATTCTCACAGTAAAGACAAAATGGAGGTATTTCATCAATGAATTTTCAAACATTTTACAAATTAGGCTGCTGGGGAAACTAAGGAATGAAGAGATGATATGACTTGTTTCATAGGTGCACAGCAGACGAGTAGTAGAGGTCTCTCTTGTGTCCTACCTTGGTACTGTCTTAGCTAGATAATACTACCAAATGTTATTTTTTAGAAGACAATGAATAATTTTTTTGATAGCCAATAAAAAGCAGGTTCGTCTTTTTCTCCCTCTGATAAATTCACTACAGAAGAAAAAAACCCAAAAAAGACAGTTATCACCAGAAGGAAACAACTGTTTCTACAGAGTCAGAAGATTTACTAATATTGTGCCTTCTTTACTATAACACCTTTCAAAATGGATCCCGACTTCATCAAAGCAAAACTAAAATAAAAAATGAAACACCAAAAGATGCATTTAGCAGCTCTTGCTCACTTCATGTTCTACTTGGTTTTGTATCTGTCTGCCTTAATTCGTCTACTAAAAAAAAAATGATTGAAGAGTGTTCATATAAGAGTTGACCCTAGTTTATATTGATTTAGAAACAGTTTAGTTTAAATGATACAATCCTGAACTGCTGAACAACCTGAGAAATAATCACTTTCACTGTTTCTTGGAAGGAAAAAAATGACCCATCTTCTTTCATTTTTTTCGTATCTTTGTTCCCCTCCCTTCTGTTAAATGTGCATCCCCAAGCATGAAAAAAACATCTTTGGCAAGAATTTTAATAGCTGTTGTTAGCAATTCTGGCACTAACTAATAATTTCAAAGCCTTCTCTGCTTCCCTGTCAGTGGCTGAGCAAGGAGTGGAAGCAGCTGCCTCCTTCTGCAGCCCCACCGGAGAGAGACGATATAGTAGTCCTGGGCTGTGTCTGCATGGACCAGAGCAGACAGATCCCAGCTTGTTCTGTCCAAACTGAAGCACGCCAGCTCCAGTCCAGGAGCTATACATTCTGTGGTGTAAAACACTATGCTATATGCTTCCATATGCAGTACCAAGCCATCTGTAGTGCTTCGGGATCGCAGCCAGTACTTTCTGTATGTTGAGGCTGCATTGCAACAATAGCTATACTATTAAACTTATTAGTGCAGTGGGGAAGAGGAGATACTGAGACTGGCTGTACCTATGCTGCTTCCCTAAAAGCCAGGGCCGGGCAGTGAGCTAAAGCCTGGCATGTTCCCTGACTCTTGCATGCCTACACGCTCTGCCACCCCGCAGCTCCTGGTGCCTTTGTGGCAGGCAATGCAGGTACCCCTCTGGAAGGAGACCCATGAGGATGCGATCTTGTTGCTCAGCACGTGGCTGTCTGATGAGAGATGCTATGCTCAGCCCATTGCCAGTGCAAGTAGCTCTGTGTTTGAGCCAGTGTAAAGGTGTAGCCCAAGTCTCAGTTTTCTCATGTGAGCGCAGGATTTGAAGGAAAATCTGAACTTGAGGCTGGTCTTCAACCTTTGTTTTAAATACACTGCAGATGTACCTACTGAGACAAAAAAAGAGTCAATCACTGTGACCAAAACCCAACTCCCCAGAGGAAAATGGGCAGAAATGGTTACTAGAAAGTTGTGCTAAAGCATGTAAGCTTATAAACTATGCTAAACATTGGATATCGCCTTATTTGTAGTGTAGGAGGGGATAAAATAAGATTATTTGTCTGTCAAAAGGCATAACCTACTAGGAAGAATTTGATGAATAAAAAATTTATTTTTCTGCCTTAATATGGTTTCAAGCTAAACCAGACATGATGGAGTACTGTCCCTCTGATATATGTCTCATGGAGACATATTCCAGGATTGACACATTTGCCACAATCATTTTGCTCTGTAGGATCCTGTGATCAACTGTTTGTGGCTTTAAGATTACTCAGGGCAGCTGGAAGAAAATGACACTGTAGCCTTTTGTTTTGAGACTCTAGGAAACAAAGCCTTAGGAAAGTAAAGTCATTATAATGCTGATGCTAAGGATTAGTTTACTTCAGCTGAAAACCTATTATACAAATAATATTTGAGTTAAATTAACTTGGCCTTCTTTCCTTCCCCCATCCCTAGTTTTTCCAATGTTAGGCTTTCAGTTATCTTATTACACCATGCTTAAAACTTTATCAGCCATACAGTGTAAGCTAGAAAGATAACAAATAGAATCATATGAAACAAAGTTTTCTGTGTAAAACATTTAAAATGCAGACCTTTTTGTTATTTTAAGCTAGTTTGGATCAAAATAAGTCTTAAGACCATATTTTTGTGTATATAATGTGCATATATATGAGATATATATGAATTTATTAAATGAGATGTAAATTCGCCTCTTCCCTGTGTTCTCTGTTATCTGCAAACTTTTGTGTAATAATATTAAGCCTAGTCTCCCAAAATTGAAACAAGAGAGGTATATATTTAGGCACACATACTTATATACAACTTGAGAACCTAAAGATACCTATATTGTGCTACTCTTCCCTACTTCACCTCACTTTAGACAGTGTCAATAGATTTGTCTTCAGTATTTATAGACTGACTAGTGCTATGTGTCACTCCAGTAGAGGTGGTAGATACTTATAGGTTTACCAGTCTCAACTATATACCATCCATGAACTCCTCACCACTGGCTCTTCCTCTAAACTTCTGAGTAGCTTCAGACTGTAATCTGCTGATACAACTAAAACAAAATAAATGAACCTACTGCAAGTAGGTTTCATTCATCCATCTAAATATAGGCATATATTGACTCAGGGTGCAAGCTGGGCAAAATGCAGCTTTTGACCAGCAGTTGATTTCTATTTGCAGTCTCAATAAAGCTAAAATAGGAGCTTTATCCCGCTGGAAAGGGTAATTACTCAGCCCTCCTGTGGACTTCAGGGAGCTACAGAAGTGCTGCACAAAAGAAAGCTCTATGAATATAGAACAGTTGCACATAAAACCAAACAGTAAAATCTCTCTAAAATGATTTAAATTACTAAAATCAAGAACCTGAAAGTTAGGAAATGCCAATTATCTTGTTTATATTTGATTACTCTCCGTTATGAAGTCGTCTGCAGGACAAGTAGAGGCTATTCATAGAATGTGGGTTACGTACTTAGGGGTACTTCAGTATTTATGGGTTGTCTCAGCTCACTCCAGACTTGGGGCAGAGCATTATCAAATGGACAGGAATCATGAGTGTGATCTGGGGTTCAGTGTGAGCTCAAGCCAATGTGACAGATAAGGCATGGTATAACAAACTATTTATCTGAGTTGGTCCCTGAACCAGTGATTCATCAATCTCCATCCCATGTTCTAGCCATTGGATTAGCCATTAGATTAACCATTAATCTACGTTTCATTAGTCCTACAAGTGGAAATACCAACACACTTAACAGAAAGGCAAATTTTAAGTACTTTGATGCTAAGTGAAGGTCTTTTAAACCATAAGGTAGAGACATGAACCTTTGACTGAGTACCAACACCTTGGCCCCAGGTCAGTCTGATTCAACTCATTATATATTGATATAAATCAGAAGAAACTTTGCTAGAGCCAAAAAAACTGTGCTAGCATAAACTGTTCTGAGATCAGACCTGGACCTCGTGGGACTGGGATGGTGGTGAGTGCTTTTGACAGACTATTCAACAGGTTGCCCAGATCATCTCTGAGATATATACAGATAATTGAACTGGTTGAATCTGGACGTGAGAAGGAAACTTCACAGATTTCAGCTTTGTTTGCATGGGTTGAAAGCGATTCTCCAGGGTGCATCCACTGCTTATAACTGCTCAGCTGTAAATCTGAATGAAGGCTGGAGAAACAAAAAGCTGCCTATGCACACAAACCACTTGGCTCGATGCCCTCTTCAGTGTTTACCCAGGCTGCAGACTGTTTTAGCAAAAGAAATCAAAGAATAAATATGCTCTAAGGTCTAAAGATTCTCTCAACTATGTAAAATTCAAAATAGGGGCTGGGAAGGGCAGCTGCTCATTTGCATTCCTGGCATCCGGTGCTAACGAGTGGAAGAAACTGTAAGAAATGCCAGTTTTGAGATGCATTAATGTTTAAAGGAAAACCACACCTAACAGAACAGCACCCTTTTTTTTTGCATTTTTGCACTTTCTGTGCTCTTTAGACACATAGTTGAGATGCCCTCATACCAGCCATTTTTTATACAACACGTACGTTTGTTTTTGTTACTATGCTGAGCTCTCCAGAGACTCTTTTCTAGGCTGAGCTCTGCTCTCCCACTTGTCCCACCTCAGCTTTCTTGAGACATCTCCTGCAAAGCTGGCTCTTTCTTTAGCCCAGGGTTTTCCTCTTTCAGACACAGGTGACTTACCCTGGATGTTGCCCTCTCATTTTATTTCCCAGTTTATAATGACTATTCCTCTCTCCTTTCTTTCTTAAAATTGGAAAAAATGTAAATTACAAAGGTTTCCTTGCAGTAAAAAATACCTGTTGAACTTTCTACCACAGCAATTTTCCTTTTCAGATTTGCAAAGCTTCTGAAGGAATCTCGGCTGTAAACGCTAATTCTTGGAGACCATTTGTGTTTACTAGAGGAAGTTTGGTTTGGAGAACTGAGCACAGAACTGGAAGTATGAGTTGCTAAGCTTTCCCCATCTCTGCCTGTGATGAATTCTAAAGCATATTTTGCCCTAACAGAACTTGCTAATGTTTATATCTCGCTAATGTTTATAATGTCTTCCAGCATTCAGTTGGGCAGAAGACAATGGTACGCAGCTCATCTTTTGGACTGGTCCCCAGTTAGATCACTGAAAAAAAAGGAAAGATGAACAGCCTTTTGGCTGTGCTGGCAAAAGAGAGCCGGTGCCACATTTACACAAATGGCTTTGCTCTAACAGCTGGTCCACATCACAAAGTACAATCCTTCCTGTATGCCTCAGGAGGGCAACAAGATGGCAATTCCCATTCTCTGCTACTTTAGCAGAAAGTGAGAGGCTCTGGTCTTGTATTAAGAAATCATTACTCTTGTTTTCTGTACTGAGGTGCTATTGAGACATAATGAAAAATTCAGAGCAAAATTGTGCTTTTATTTTCCCTGCCATACGTGCACTTGTTGTCAGTGCCTGAACCTGTATGGACCAGGTGTTTGAGTTATCACCTGATGCAGCTCTGCTTACGTTGAGTTCTTTTCCTGCACTGTTTTTGTGGTGGCATTTCTCTGGCCCTATTTCCTCCAGCAAGCCTCTGTCTCCAGTAGCAAGACCAAGAGGATGAAATCCCAGCCCACTTAAAGTTAATGGCAAAACAGTCATTGACTTTAACAGGGCCATAATTTCAGCGCCTGACACCGTAAAGCAGCCTTTGGTACAACTGATTCCTGAACTGCAGTCACTGAATATATGGTTTATTCTACAGGTTTTTGAATGTTGTTTGGGGCTTCTTTTTTCTTTCCTCTGTAATAACAAATTTCATTGTTATAATTTAACAAATTAATTTAAGGGTTTACCTGAATAAAGGATGGGATAATAATCTGTCTAAACTCACAGTGGCACAAAATCACCTGTACTAAGGTCCCATAGGTTTCTCAACATATTAGCAGCTGAAATTTCACAATCATAAAAGAACCCACCCCATACCCCAAAAGCAGGGCACAGAACTGTCTTCCTCAGTAGAAGTGGGTTTTAGATGCAAGGAGTTGAGTAAAAACCTAGCTAAAAACCCTTACCAACTGCTTCAGGCATCGGGACTGACCTTGAACCTGAGCCTTTATTTTGAAATGTCATTGAACTTGAACGGGAATTGAATCAGGACAAGCTCAGTCTCAGCTGGCCCCAAATCTGAACTCAGAAATAAGTTTTGCTGGTTTGATTTCCTCCATGAAAATCAGATAGATGCATTTCAAGTTATTTTATCAGCAACACCTCAGGCTGGAGATGCTTTGGTTAGTGTGAAAACAGGAAGCTTATTTATGGTTAGAGGGAGGATAGAGAAAATTAAGACTTCTTCAGAATAAGAGTAGATGGGACCATTTTTCCATGTAGTGAGTAGAAGGATGGCACAGGGGGATGAGCAACATGAGGCAGAGATGGCCTGACAGTGGTGTCAGGAACGTGTACTAGGTGGCTAGGCCTAAGCTGCACCTAAATGGATTTCCAGACTACAGCTGTGACCCTCCAGGTCCTGTCCCTTCCCCAAGAACTGAGAACACTTTATCCAATAACACTGGCTTTTTTAGCAGTCTCACAATGGTGTAAATTTAGCACATTATTGCATAATTACATATCACAACATATAATTACATATTGCAATATGTAATACTGCATATTACATAGGATGCAGTTATTCTGTGTAGTGTATAATTCATCTAAGTGTCAAGAGAACGTGGTTAAGAGCCTAGAGTTTCTATGTGGAATATAAACTCATCTAATATGAATCAGTAGTAAAATCAGCATCACATATCTTCAGAGGAAAATGGGTTTGACAAACCAGGTCAATAAAATTTTTATCTGTAAATCACCAGAGTAGAACAAATATTGTTTTGGGGGTCTGTACAGTCAAAGAAGGAATCAGAAAATGAACTGCGTAACCACTGAAAATCAATTAGCATCTTGGCTGAAAGCACTAATAGACTAAACACAGATTTTTTTCTGAATCATAAAAACATGCGGAAGAGAAACATCTCACCTGATGTCCACAAAGCTGTCTAGACATGAAATGTAATGTCACTGCTAGTAAATGCATATACCACTTAATCAAACTACTGCACATAGAAACCCACAATTTTGTAAGAAAACATCAAATAAAATTACAGTGTGGTTTATCAACAGGCGTTCTCTGTGTATCTTCGATTATATTTACTGCAGGCTTATTCTGCTGAGCTGAATCCCACTTATAGTATTAGGGGAAATATCTATTTGCTTGATTTGTGATAGTAGTCATTTTTATTTGCGTTCCAGCTTCTCAATTGCAGCTGAAGCTTTATTCAACGAAACCTAATAAAAGCACAGAAAGGGACCTCTTCCCTGCCTGACAGCACGTTGTAGTTTTGTCTCGTGATGTACATCACCCATACGTACAGACAGGGTGGTGTATGCCAATTGATTTGGTGGCTTATGTGTATTAGAGACAAGGTTTTATAATGTCGCACTTTCAATTCCAGGCAGTGACCAGCTTTCTAGAAAGCAGATTGGAAGTAAACTGTGCTCTAAGCCAAGCTACACAAAGTTTCCTGTGAACAGGTTAGGAGCTTGTGCCAGATCTAAAGTTGCGAGCTGATTTATTCATCTTGTTGGTAGGCTATTAGAAGAGAACATATGTTTATTAGACCCCTGGCTGAGCTAAACACAGTAGTTTCTGGAATATATGATGCGGTTATTCTTGAAAGAACCGAATGAAATGAAATTAGCTGAACTGCAATTAATTTGTTTTTTTCTGGTCTTACTTCATAGCATGTAAAACAAGGTAAAAAAGAAGAGGCAGCTGCAGAGAGCTCATGATCCTGCTCTCAGCTCTGGCAATCAGTCAAGCATTTCCATGGGACTGAGGGATGGCAAGTATTTCCTGAAGCCTCCCTGAAGCTTTAACGAAGCACACCCGTGGCTAAGGTGGCATTTACATGGAGAATTGGTGCGGCCATTAAAACCATCCCTGGACCTCTACTTCTTCAAGCCTAGCCTTGGCAGCAGCCCACCCCTGGCACGAGGTGGCTCGTGCCGACCTGGTGGCTGCCCTGAGCAGAGGTGGCACATCCAGCTCTTGAAATGACCCTGGTGCAGGCTGCTAAATTGCAAGATGCTTATAGTCTGGGGGGAGCTTTATGATGACGTGTTTGTAATTTATGAGGTTTTTTTCTTCCCCCCCCCGCTGGCTACATTTTAAATCATTGATGTGATTCTCAGTCATTCTTGTGCCAGGGTATAAATCACTCACCTCCCAACAGCTATTCATGTATCTGCAGCAAAGTGCTTTCCGTGTGGTAATTTGAAAGGCAATGAGGGAAAACTGGTACAGATCAATAATGTAGGATTTTGGGGGTGTTTAGCACAGAAAATAGAATGAAGGATATTCTTTGAGGATAAAACATCTGTTACATTACAAATAGGAGCCCATTACAAATAGGAGAACTGGGATTTAATGGTAAGTCTGGCACGTGGCACTGTTATTGTCCTAACCAAATAAAGAGTATGTGTTTACAAGGAATACATTAATGCTTGATGAGGCATGGATAGCACCATAAAATATCAGTTGCTTCATGTATTTATGAGGTGAACAGTGACTATTACTGATTTTGTGGAAAAGTCTATCTTGCATTAAAAGGCTCGTGATGAGGAATTTTATAGCCACAAACACCAATGACATTAAAGAAGACGGAGCTAGATGCTGCAGAGCGCATAAGGAAATATCTTGTCTGAAACAATGCTCTTATTGCTGTGCTGTGCTTTGAACTTTTTATTTTCCCCCCTGTGGGGCTGAGGTGAGCAGACATCAATTTGGCCTTCCCAGGAGAGCCAAGCAGAGCAGCAGCGCTCTCTCCTTCACCGCAGTTGTGACCCTTTCTATCTCTGAACCCTGCGATCTGTCCCCTCGCAACCCGAGCGTGGTACCCCTACTGCCACCGCCACCACCACTGCCTTGGTTAAAAACAACCAAAATCATCCCAGTTCCCTTCTGCAAGAGGTAGCCCCTGAGATGCCTCCTTGAAGCACTATGGGAAAAGGTAGTGTGGTTTATGGGATGCTTTTATAAGAAATAACCCACACTCAGAACATCTGTGTAAAGGTTGTTTCTGCTTTTAGAGTGTAATGTTATTTAGTCTTTAAAAAGAGCTAAGGAGAAAGCTTTCTTACTTATGAAATATTTCTTAAGTGGACTATCAGGGAACACCAGATTGCACCTCCACCTGATCTGCAAAGAGGAGCCCTTTATGCAATTACATCTATTTTTTCTGTTTTTTTGGAGGGGCAGGGGTGTGGAGGTGTTAGCAGTAGAAGACGGATTTTGAAAAGAGTAATTTTGGCAGTCTTGTGCTGTGCAACCTCTCAGCTTTCTGCTTCCACAACAGTCTAACAGTGGAGTGCCCTGCGTTTGCTTTTTTTTTTTGGTGGAAGTACAGTGTATTATTGTAACCCTTTTCTTACTCTAAGAAATGGGTCCCCTAAGCTGGCATGGCATGTAGTTTCTAGAATACTGTTGAATAAGGGATACAAAATATTTTACTTGACACTTCATATTGCTCCTGATTGCCAGCTTGAAAATTGCAACAGCAGTGACAAAAGCTGAAAGACCTGTTCTGCTGGCCTGATTCATAGGAAAACAATATATTTTTGTGCAAGCTGTCACAGCAAAATCCCCTTGAAACGTTACTCAACATGACTGGATTGCAGAGTCAGGTCCTCTTTGAATAAAAGTCTTTAACTTTCAGAAGAACTGAAGGAGTGTGGTTTCATCATTATAGCAAAAATAGATGCCAATGAAGAAAAGATTAATTTTTCCCGTCTCTTGCTGAATCCTTGAAGACTTTTATATGATTCAGTGTGTTTTACGAGCTGCGTTTCCAGAAATGCTGGCAGAAAACAGGGTAATTGCTATTTCACCATCACGTCAGATTTATTTTAACCTGCCTCCACTGACTTTTGGAAAAACGAGGAGCAATAGGAGCCATCAACCAGCTCTGTTTGTGTATACCTCTGTCTGGGTACCCGACCTTGCCAGCCCGCCTGCTTTATCCGCTTTACAGCACACACGGGCCCTGTGAAATTACTCCGGGAGGGGGGAGCAGGGCAAAGCGTGGAACAACTTCATTCTCTGGGCAGAGGAGGCGGGAGCCCTCCCGGCAGCCCGGTCAGCAAAACGAGCCGTTCCCAAATCCGCAGCTTGCTGTGTTTTCTGGCAAGCCGTTGTGCAGTATTGCCGCTACAGTGTTCTCGCAAAGGCGGCTGTCTGGATTGTAAGCTGGGAGTGAAACCCTGCCCCTTCCTCTCCCTCCCCTCCTGCACCTGCCCTGTTTTATATATTTTTATAGGGTGGTGAGATAAAATACAAATTTTTTAGGCTGCCCAAGCTGGAATCTGCTATCCAGCTCATCCCAAAGGAGCGCTGCATATGTGTACTCTGTGCCTATGTATCCCGTGTTCCCTGGGAGCGATGCAGGTGCACAAATATAAATCTCCAGTGCCCTCTTAAATGCCTTATACAGCCAAGCTGTCCCCAGGGGGTTGGCAGAAAGGACCAAGAGCTTAAAAGAGGCCTCTGTCCTCCAGAGTAGTTGCTGGGTTATTCTCCCCTCTGTGTTCAGACACTTTACAGAAAAATAATTTTACCAGTGTTCAAGAGAATATACATTCTGTCTCTTAAACGCTGCTGTTTGGGTCAGTCTAGAAACCTCTCCTGCTGTCTCTAATCAGGACCTCAGCAGATGCTGAGGAAAAGGGTGACAGAAGGATGTGAACAGAGTGACCTTGAATTTGCTATACTACTCAGCTCCCAGAAATCAGCTGTTTTGGGGTTTTGGAGATGAAGGTTGCATGCAGATGATCATACCGAGGTGCCACCTACCCGTTGTTCACTTAGCCGTACCTGTTGTTCACTTAGCCGATCGCTCTCTAAACCCTTTTTCCTGTGGGTGACTCTCACCACAGGCTGTCAGTGAATACCATGATACTACTCTATGCCATATAAAAAAGGACTTCCTTCTGCTTGCTTTTAAAATCACTCTGGATAAATTCACTGGGAAAACTTTAGCTCTTATATTATGAGAAATAATAAGAATCCTGTCCCGTTTCATCTGCTCCATAGTACTTAGGATTTTGCAGACCTTTGCCATATCCTCCTGGATATGCTTCTCTCCAGGATAAAGAGTCATAGTCCATGGGGATGACCCTTAATATGGGAGCTACTTAATCCTTCTGATGGTCCCCATTGCCCTTCTCACTACCTTTCACAGCTCTGTTAGACTGATCTGGAGATGGGGTGACAAGAGCTGCATGAGGTATCTGAAGTGTGATTGCACTATGAAATTACACAGTGGCATAATGATGTTTTTCTGTGCTCTTCTCTTTTTGACCACTGCCGAATGTTGCAATGCAGACTACGTATCTTGAGCAGACTTGCTTAGTGCCAGGTATCCAGCCAAACAGGTTTCAAAGACTTTCTAGTAATTATTTAAATGATGCTAGTTTTTCCATACAGAAACTGGGTTTTTATATTCTTTAGCTTATACCTAAAATACAGCCCTGGGAAGAGGAAAAAAAAAAATGCTTACATCCTTTCTAACTGTGATTCCTGGTTTTCTGGTGGGACATTTGCAGCCTGGATGAGTTGTACTGTGTTGGATTTTATACCTGCAACTGTTCCAGAACTAAATATTACTCATCCCAGACCTCAGGAATGTGTAATTATATGGAATAAAGCCCACATTTGAAGGGGGAGCTGGAAAACTTGTTCTTAAACCATTTGTTGAAAGCTGGGTAGAGTTTGAAACATTAAGAGGTAGTCCCAGGGAAGATGGATTAGTGACCAGAATTCAAGAAAAGCAGTCAGATGTGAATAATAAATTGCATTTGTTACAAGACTCTGGTTTCTCACGTGGGCACTTACATGGTACATATAAAACTATACATGAGGTATAGTTTCCAGGCTCTTTTTTTCTTTACTTTTTGTAACTCTATTTTACAGGCAGAATTAACATCATGTGTTTTGTCCACCTGAGCACATCTATATATCACAGCATGGCTCCGAGTGTCATGGACAATTTATATTGTAATATTTATAGCCAATATGCTAAACATTAATGCAATGGCCATCAACCCTGACTGGGCCCATGGGCAGCAGTGCTGAGCAAGTAACCACACTGCTAGTGACATTACGCTTCGCTCTGCCTGTCAGTCTGGGCAGTAGCATGGCAGATCAATGTTTTACTTTCAAAATTGTTCATTTCCTAGAGCAACATCACAGGGCACTGCTGCCTGCAGGCTGGCATGGGGACCATAAGTCAGGGAGCTATAATCTTTGTGCTTATGAATAATAAGGTGCGTGCCTGCACACTGATGAAGATCACATTCGCAAAATATGTTTTTCTTTCCTTTTCCATGCCACCAAGGACTGAAGGGATACGTTGCAGTGGTCCCAGGAATGAAGTTTTGGAGACTGTGTATGATCCACCTGTTTCAGGTAGGTGGATTCTGGGCTCTTGCTGCTTAGAAAGAGTATCAGGCAGCAGGTCTGCCCCTGGGATGTGTACTTTTGGGATCCAGAGATAAGACACCAGTCCCAAACCTAAAGAGTTTGAAAATATATGGGATTTGAAAATTGGATGCAAAGCAACAGCAATTCAAACAAATCCACTTGCAATTTTTTTTTTCTTTTCTGTGAAAATTATAGGCACTTTCAATAGACAATTGTTATTGGATAAAACTTTCATGAAAAATGTATACTTTCCATGGAAAACACTGATATTTTATTTTAAAGACCCCCCTGTGCCTGAAATTCCTGAAGGTTTTGGGGAAGAGAAAAGTATTTTTAAAAGGTTTTTCAAAGCAAGATGAAAACAATCCAACAACTGGTCCAGTTTTCTAAGCAGCTCTAATCCATGCATTTGGATGGCACCAGTAGGCTCTTTGAGAATACCCCACATATTTTCTCCTGTTTTCTCTGCTGCTCCTATGCAGGATGAGGACTGTTCTGTTTGAAGTCTCCCTTTGTAATAGGTGACGTTTCTTTATATATCCTTGACTTGAATTCAGGCAAACAGAAACCAAAGCTCTGACAGCTTTTCCACTTGAGTTTCCTGGTGTCCTGTGTGCTCATGAATAGATGCATTTTCTTCTCTCTCATCACATCTCTGTGTCAGTGGCAGCTACTACAACAGGGTCAAAAGGCTCAGTAAATCTAGGTCATACAGCTGGTAGAAATTGTCTCATGTGACCTTCCCAATCTTTTTTTTGTTATGTGTTATGTTATTGCAGTCTTCTACAAGCCTGAAGGCTCAAACTTCATGTGCTTGCCAGCAATTCCGTTCCCTTTCTTGGCCCATTCTATGCTACTCTCCAGAGTGGCCTGTTCTGGGCTTATTCCCTTCTCCTCAGAGCCAAGTCCAGCATAGGTAGGATAGCAATCCTCTCTGGAGGCTCCCAGAGGTCATCTTTTCTCCACCTCAATATGGAAAAAAACAACATTAAACTAAAAGATGTCTTTACACAGCTTCTGCAGCTAATTAACAGTGCAAAGACCCAAGCATCTCCAGGAGACGACTGCATGTGTGCACCTTTGCAGTGTAAGGATCTTACAAACTTAACCTCCCATAAATAGTTTTCTCTGTATCTGCAGTGCCTACAGATAGGCACTTCACAGAAGACATGTCCCTTTCCTCAGGGATCGTCAAGGATCTTTGGTTTATCAAGGATAACTCACCATAAAGATACAAGGGAGATGGGTTGCTGAAGGACACATGATTTAGGCAAGTTCTTGTCATATAGTCATCCCTACTGCTACACAGTTTGAAGCTGGTGACTGCAAATTGAATATAGGGAAACTCCATTAGTAATTATATCACAGTGTGCAAGACTATCGAGTGTGGTTTGTTATACGGGTCATATACTGCTAGTTGTGCTCTTCAGGCTCAGAGGTGTGAACATCTTCCAGATTTGTGGCTAACTTAACAGAATCACAGAATCACAGAATCGTATAGGATGGAAAAGACCTTTAAGATCATCGAGTCCAACCGTAAACCTAACACCACCAAGACCACCACTACACCATGTCCTTAAGCACCTCATACAAACGTCTTTTAAATACTTCCAGAGATGGCAACTCAACCACTTCCCTGGGCAGCCTGTTCCAATGCTTGATAACCCTTTCAGTGAAGTAAAATTTCCTAATATCCAGTCTAAACCTCCCCTGGCACAACTTGAGGCCATTTCCTCTCGTCCTATCACTTGTGACCTCGGAGAAGAGACCGACCCCAACCTCTCTACAACCTCCTTTCAGGTAGCTGTAGAGAGCGATAAGGTCTCCCCTCAGCCTCCTTTTCTCCAGGCTAAACAACCCCAGTTCCCTCAGCCGCTCCTCATAAGACTTCTGCTCTAGACCCTTCACCAGCTTCGTTGCCCTTCTCTGGACACGCTCCAGCACCTCAATGTCTCTCTTGTAGTGAGGGGCCCAAAACTGAACACAGGATTTGAGGTGTGGCCTCACCAGTGCCGAGTACAGGGGGACAATCACTTCTTTACTCCTGCTGGCCACGCTATTTTTGATACAAGCCAGGATGCCATTGGCTTTCTTGGCCACCTGGGCACACTGCTGGCTCATATTCAGCCAGCTGTCAACCAACACGCCCAGGTCCTTTTCTGCTGGGCAGCTTTCCAGCCACCCTTCCCCAAGCCTGTAGCGTTGCATGGGGTTGTTGTGACCCAAGTGCAGGACCTGGCACTTAGCCTTGTTGAACCTCATACAATTGACCTCAGCCCATCAATCCAGCCTGTCCAGGTCCCTCTGTAGAGCCTTCCTACCCTCAAGCAGATCAACACTCCAGCACAACTTGGTGTCATCTGCAAACTTACTGAGGGTGCACTCGATCCCTTCATCCAGATCATTGATAAAGATATTAAACAGAACTCGCCCCAGCAGAGAGCCCTGGGGAACACCGCTTGTGACCGGCCGCCAACTGGAGTAGACTCCATTCACCACCACTCTTTGGGCCCGGCCATCCAGCCAGTTTTTTACCCAGCGAAGAGTCCACCCGTCCAAGCCGTGAGCAGCCAGTTTCTCCAGGAGAATGCTGTGGGAAACCATGTCAAAGGCTTTACTGAAGTCTAGATAGACAACATCCACAGCCTTTCCCTCATCCACTAGGCAGGTCACCTTGTTGTAGAAGGAGATCAGGTTGGTAAATTAATAAACTTATATTAATAAACTTCTTCTTAGCAATATAAATCATAAAATAGATTGGCTAGGAACATCTGCCAACCGATGAGCCAGGCCCTCAGGTGAAGGTGGCCTTCCCTTTTAGTCCAGCCATACACAAGTAATAGTCTGATAAGAAATCTGAGGGATTACAGGGTAAATCACTATGGTTTCATTAATCAGTACAGATAGCAATTCTTTGTTAATTTCTTCTGTTCTAACACAAGGATTGATAGAAAATTCTGCAGATTATATTTATCTTATGTTCCTGAGGATATTTCTGTTCACTTTGGTTGAAGATAGACCACTGCAATTTCTGTGGCTATGTCGCTATAGAGCTCATCACTGAATACACCATTGCTCTTTGTAAGACTTTGATGTTTTACATAAAACATCCTAATATTTTGGCCATTCTGTTTCTCTCTGTTTCCCTTCCCTCTGGGCAGGACTAAAATATGCCAGATAAAAAGTTGTAAAGACAACACTAAAGGATTGTGTACTGATAGAGAAAATGGGTTTTGTCTTTCAGATTTCCTGACTTAAACAATATCCATGTCTCTCTTCCTGAGTGCCATGAAATGTTAATAATCCCAAAAGTCTTGCTGTGATAGCTTGATTTGAAATGTCTCTATATTTTGGCCCTGGCTGTGATCTGAAGCTCTGAACTCTTTAGATTAGTAAAATCCAGAGGTGGAGTGCATGTGGAGATAACATCTGTTTGCAACTGATGTCGTCTTTGAAAGGGTAATCTCTTATGCATGGAGCTGAGTGGGGCTGTATTTCACTGCATCTCTTGCTGTGATTGCTGATCATGTAGACATACCTCAAGCTAACTTTAAATGTCTCATTTGGGTAGGGCTACCAGCAAAGCAGAAGACTCTTGGAGTTCAGCACAGGCTAAACCACCTAAATGTTTTTCTCAGTTGCTGGGTGGATTTTGCTACCAGGCAGAGCTAGTTTAAAAGAAGGTTGAACGTGTCTGTATGTGTTTCAGTTATGGCTTTGACCACTGCAAATATGGATCCTGAGTAGCACAAAAGTCAATTAAAAAACTCTGTAAATAAAAAAGTTGTCTTTATATTTGCTCTTATAGAAATAGTATATTACTATGTTGATGTCCAAAATACCACTTTTACTGCCTGTCTTCCAGCAGTGCATTAAGGACCTGATTCTTCATTCCTTTATACCACTTAGTGGAGTTGCTCATTATTTACTTTTGTGTACAGCAGATAAGAACTAGGCATCAGCCCTTTTGGTGTGTGGCTGCATAGGTTGCCCCAGGATGCCATCCTTTTCTAACTGGTCTTTTCCAACTTACCTTGAAAGAAAACTCATTTTAATGAGTGCAGCAAAATACATATGAAGGAGCTGAGTGACTTTTCTTGACAAATTTCTCCCACATGATTTCACCAGCTGGAAAGTAGTATTTTTTTCCTCCTCTTTTTTTTTTCCCCATCTTTTTTTTCTCCAGAATGATCTTTAACCAAAAGTGCTTGCTGAGAAGCCAGGGAAGCCTCATACCTTTGTACAGGCTTGAGGCCACTTTTCTTTTGCTGCTTACAATGCTTCCTCTGGAGCTGATTGTTTCAGGACTGCCTCCTTCCTTTTCCACATTATCTTTGCAGGAAAACAAAGGGGCAACTTCATCTTGCTTCCCTCTCGATGCTCTTGCCAGAACTTGTGTTTATCAAATTGTGTTTATCAACTCTCCTTCCTGCCCGCAGGTCCAGCATTGTAGAGGAGAGGAAATGAGCTGAGCAGAAGATTGCTTCTCCTCCCCCATGTAGGTAGGGGTAGTTCTGCATACATGGGTTCTCCCTCTGTCTTTGGTTTCATCTAGCAGAATCACAGGAAAAAAGAGTAACTCATATTAGAAGGGAAATCCACTTCTACTCCATCCTTTTGCTCAAATTAGGGCCAGCATCAAAGACTAGCTTCAAAGATCTCTGTGCTCTCCCATGAGGTAGTTGCAGACAGAAATAATCTCTTTTTCTTGAAGGCGAACAGTCCCAAGTCTCATAGTTTCTCCTCATATGCCACGTGCTCCAGCCCCCAGCCAGGTTGGTCACCCCCGCTGTGCTAACTCCAGTATGTCCTTGTCTTCCTTGCACTGAGGAGCCCAGAACTGGACCCAGCACTCCAGGTGTGTCTTGCCTGGGCTGAGCAGAGGGGAAAGACCACCTCCTGAGATGCGCTGGCCAAGCTCCTGTCAATGTAGCCCAAGATGTTATTGGCCTTCCTTGCCACAAGGACACATTAGTGGTCTGTGGTCAATGTGGTGTCCAAAAAGACCTCCCTGTCCTTCTCCGCAAATTGCTTTCCAGCTGGTGGATCCCCTGTGTGTACTAGTGCATATTCCTCCCCAATGTACAGCTTTGCATTTCCCTCTGTTGACTTTCACAAGGTTCCTGCCTGACCACTTTTCCAGCTCGCTAAGACCCCTCTGAATGGCAGCCCTGCCTCCCAGTATACTGACCACTTCCCCAAGTCCCCAACTTTGGTGTCATCTCTGAACTCCTGACTTTTCCTTTGGGTTTATTTTATTTTATTTTATTTTATTTTATTTTATTTTATTTTTTATTTTTATTTTGGGGAGGATTCAAGGACTTTGGCCACATCTGTACCACTAAATTAGACATGGCCTTTGCTGTTCTAAGGCATGGTGGCCAGCAGACACAGAAAGGTTTCCTAAAAAGGGTGTCTGCATTTGTGTACAACAGTTGTCCTTGGACCAAATTACATCCTGAGTTATGCCTGGGAATTGTCTGGAAGTATTTTAGCTGGCCTGGGCCAAAGACACACCAAAGACTCCTCCAACAGTTTAGCAGCGTAGGTGACTGAGGTTGATTGCCCAGAGATACTGCTTGGAGATGTTTAGTTCACTATTACAGACACAGCATCGAAGTTCAGTCACATTTATCAACTGGACAGTCTTCTTGTGTTAGCAAGAGCAGAACCTTGTCCTTCTGAAGGCTAATTAGCTTTAAAGTGGCAACAAAATAATGACTTAGATGCATCCTCATCTGAGTGCAGCAAGGTCAGACGAAGAGTTTAGTGTTGTCAGGCCTGTTGTTAGGGCCATGAAAAAGAAGGTTTTGTGTGCTCCCACTCTTAGGCAAAGCACAAAACAGTGAGTACTTGGTCATATGCTGTAGTTATGGCTGGTCTAGGTTTAGTTCTTGATGAACCAGCCAAGTGAGCTCCATACATGCTAAATCTGAAGACTTGCTTCACTAAGAACAAATTGCTGCTGTAGATTTTCTCTCCATTCTGACTTTCTTCTCTTTCCTATCCTTTCCTTTTCCTTCCCAAATGACCTGGGAATTCCTCCCAACACCACACACCCCAGGCCCATACTCTCCCACCACACATAAACAAACACTTTCTCTCTTACTGCAGGTGACTTAGGACATCATAGAATCATAGAATCATAGAATCATTAAGGTTGGAAAAGACCTCTAGGATCATCTAGTCCAACCCAACACCTCCATGCCTAGTAAATCATGTCCCAAAATGCCACATCTACACATTTTTTGAACTCGTCCAGGGATGGTGACTCCACCACCTCTCTGGGCAACCTGTTCCAATGCTTGACCACCCTTTCAGTAAAGAAATTTTTCTTAATATCCAATCTAAACCTCTCCTGATGCAACTTGAGGCCATTTCCTCTTGTCCTATCACTTGTTACTTGGGAGAAGAGACTGACACCCACCTCGCTACAACCTCCTTTCAGGTAATTGTAGAGAGCGATAAGGTCTCCCCTCAGCCTCCTTTTCTCCAGGCTAAACAACCCTGGTTCCCTCAGCCGCTCCTCATAAGACTTCTGCTGTAGACCCTTCACCAGCTTTGTTGCCCTTCTCTGGACACGCTCCAGCAACTCAGTGTCCTTCTTGTAGTGAGGGGCCCAAAACTGAACACAGGATTTGAGGTGTGGCCTCACCAGTGCCGAGTACAGGGGCACAATCACTGCCCTAGTCCTGCTGGCCACACTATTTCTGATACAAGCCAGGATGCCATTGGCTTTCTTGGCCACCTGGGCACACTGCTGGCTCATATTCAGCCAGCTGTCGACCAACACCCCCAGGTCCTTTTCTGCTGGGCAGCTTTCCAGCCACTCTTCTCCAAGCCTGTAGCGTTGCATGGGGTTGTTGTGACCCAAGTGCAGGACTCGACACTTAGCCTTGTTGAACCTCATACAATTGGCCCCAGCCCATCGATCCAGCCTGTCCAGATCCCTCTGTACAGCCTTCCTACCCTCAAGCAGATCAACACTCCTGCCCAACTTGGTGTCATCTGCAAACTTACTGAGGGTGCACTCGATCCCAATCTTTATTAATTAATCTGTTTAATCTCTGGGGGAAAGTGAGGGTGCACATCCTCACTTTCCCCCAGAGATTACTCCTAGCTTTACAGCCTTAATCTCTTCTTTGCTGTTTATGGTTCATCTCATGTTTTCCAGTATAGATGCATGTGATATCGTTCTAGTGTTAGCCAAAACAAGCTGATTTCCTTCCAGAACTGGCACAGTACTTCTCTTGGAACCTGGCATCAATTTGATAGAAACAGTTAAGGAAATAACAATGAAAGTACATCTGCAGCCAGATAGGAGGGAACAGTAACCCTTGATTGGTGGGGATGGGAAGAGGAAATAGCCTGGAAAACAGAAGAAGTGGGGTTGGGAGGTTTGCCCAGCTGGCAAAACTGTAGAAGAAGGGTCTGTGGGTCTTTGTCTACAGCCTCACTAGTTCTGTGTTTGCATTACAGCTCTGGGGCAAACAAGAAGCATCCTGCCGGTTCCATCACTCCCCCATTGCCTACTGTCCTGCTTCCATTCAGCAAAAGTGACCTTCTCCATCCTCACGTGTTGTGCTTCCAACTTTTTCAGCTCTTTGTCCACAGCAAGCACTAAATGAAATTAAAAATAAAACAGAAGCATAAGCTAAACTGCACCCTGTTGTATTGCAACCATGTGTCCTATAACAAATACTACTGTGATAAATCTTTAAGTAGGGGTCAATAAAGCAATAATACTGTACAGTGGAAACTGATCATTTAACATAATGACTGATTTATTACACCATTAACTTGTCCTTAGTTTTGTCTTAGGGCAGTTTACTAAGTGAGTGCTTGTTAACTACTGTAATAAACTGTTTCTTGGGGGAAATACTTAAATAAGAGTCTGTAAGTTATTGACAGGTGTGAGATCAGTCCTTCAGTCTACCAGAACAGGAAAGTCTGTAGCGCAAAAGAAAAACACATATAATTTTATCATTTTCAGTCATTGTGGTATCAAAGGCAACATTCAAACATATGAAAGCAAATACAATGGGTAAATAACAGGCTATAGTAACTGATGTTAAAAAACTAAGCCTTTGGGAGATGGATTTTTTTGTTTTGTTTACCTGCAGCAAGTAGGAAGTGAGTATGAGTGGCAAAATCCTGGCAGACAATGCCTTCGGCCAGTGGAGACCTGTCATGGCACTCCTTCTGATGGTGTCACTGGAGACGTGTTGCAGGAGGGTAGATGATGGGGCATGTCAAGCGTGAGAAGAACTTGAAAGCTTTATGGAAGGAGGTAATATGACTGTGGTAGAAGAGCACAGGACTCAGAGACCCAGTAGCTGCTGTCCCAGAGTCCCATACTTTCCTCTGGGTGGTCAGGAGGAACCAGTCACTGATTCTTGCCCTCCCCAGCTGGAAAGCAGACCCTTCACCAGTACCTATCTCATCTTTGTCACTGACATTGGAGTGCTTCAAAATGTTCTTTGGCTGAAGAAGTGTGGGCTAGCCCATACTCAGGACTGGACCTAGACCTGGGGGTGGATTATCCGGCATTGAGATGTGCTTACCAAGACAACTATTTATTTGCTCCAGAGCAGAGTCTTAGTGAACTAACATATGTGCAATGGAGATAGAACCTTAGTGTGGAACAGTGGGCTGACTGTAGGGACGTACCTTTAAGAACATATACGCAAGGGAATCAAATGTGTTTGTGACAGTTTTCTGACACAGAGGCCAGCTGGCGTGGAATGGCCTTTGACCATGCAATTAAACCTTTTAGTTTCCAAACCAGGTGTGAGCACTCAAACTGAGCATGGTCCCTGTCTTGTGCTCAGGCGAGAACTATTTTGGAAGAGTGCTATTTTGTATTGAAACCATGCCAGGGTCTGCTCCAACAGCACTGGGAGATGATTGAATTCTATTGCCCTGAAACATTTCCTGACACAAACTATTTTTTTTCACGTATGGAGTTTTAGAGCTTTAGAGGGCTGAGGCAAGTTATCTGGGATCTGTACAACCATAATGATATTTTTATTTCATGCTAGTGTAGCTCCACTGACTTCAGTGAGGTTATCCTAGATTCACCCTGGTGCGATCAGGATAAAAATTTTTCTCACATCATTTTGGAAGAAAAATGTCCACTTTCTCCTGCTTATAATTCTGTCTTCTAAAATTTAATGCATGGGTAAAGCCCAGCTTGCTAATAGATGGTTAAATGATGAACATATCCCTACATAGGCAAATTATCTATAAACTGGACATCAGCATAAATGGGCTTGTTACAGAGAAAGTTTATTAGTAGCGTTGTACAAATCAACAAAGATGAATATGAGAGAGGAAATGTCAGAAGGAGTAAGACAATAAGTATCTCATGAGGGAGATATGTGTGGAGAGAGACGAAAGATCAGAAACGTGTGGAAGAAGAAATAGTGATACTGGAAGTAGAAATACACGTAGAAAGAGTCAAGATCGAGCAGAAATAAAACAAAGATTGAGACAGCATAGATATTATTACAGGTGGCAGATAGGAGACCTGGAAATACAAAAATGTTAATGGACAGGGAGATAAAGTAAGCGAGCCTATAAACTAGTAATGGGAGAAGCTGGGGTGCTAGGCAAAGGAATGAGGTGTGTGCCTGGTTTGAAGCAGGCATTCAAGGCTTGGGAGTGGGGAGACAGAGAGAAGAAATCTGGTTCCAGTGAGAAGAATGGAGAGGCTGAGATGCGGGGCTCAGATGAGGAGCTGGAGAGGTCAGAGTGCTTGGGAAACACGAAGGAAAGGGAAGGAGACCTTGACACTGGAGAAAAGGTTGTCAGAAAAAGCCCTGGCGTGAGGATAATGGAGTATTGAGGGAAGATCTGACATATGCATGAGCTGGCCATGTTGGGAGGAGAGGAAGGTGGGTCATCTGCCATGGAAGAACGTGCAAGAGGGTGCTCTGAAATCGCAAAAGAGGGCAAGGTAGCAGCTGGAGGAGAGAAGGAGAGGAAACTTAGACAGAGTTCCTGTTGGATGCAACAGTGTGTGACATGCTAGGCTTTAAAATATTTATAAATCAGTGTCAGGAACAAGTCTGCCAACAAATGCAGGATGAGCAAAATAGAAACCAAAAACCTCACTATCATCCTGGGAAAAAACACATTTTTAAACGCTGCCTGCCTCCTACATGAAGCCGAATACATCTGAAAATATCCCCTAATTTGCATACAAATAGCTACATAAATTGGCCTTGATCTTGCTTTTGGTTGTAAACAGAGGCATGGGAACAGGAGGCAGCACAGTGCAGTAAACGTTGTGCTGGACTCGGTTTGCAGCTCTGCTCCAGCCTCACTTTCTGACCTTGGGTGTGAGGCCCCTTGGACAAAAAATGGCAGAAACAATCTTTTGTGTTCAAGAGGAGCATAGGAGCAGCTAATGGGGACAGGGAGACCATATCCTTGAGAGAGCTGAGTCTTTCTGGGGTATTTAGAGTAGGACTGTCTTCCTTAATTTTGGATATTGAAAAGTTATGCACCTGAGACAATTACCTTAGGCTTGATTGATACTGAATAGAGGAAAATAGGTGGAAAGCTACTCTTCTGACCTATTATGAATGCCTGTCTTAGCATAAGATGAATCGCCCTTGGGAGATGCGATCCATTAACAGTCATAAAAGGAAAATAGTGAAAGTGCATTGGATTCAAATGTCCAAATGGTAGGGGTCCAAATTACAGAAGATGACTCCAACCTAAATTGTCTTTCTTTCAGGGATTTCACTGAAAATACATAGTGGCAGTACTTAACATTCCCTGTAAACGTTTTTGAGAGCTTGAAATATGGCATGTAAACATACCTATGTAACATTAGTAAAAAGATCCCCAAATTTCACATTTTTATCACTTGAAAGATCAAATTTTGTGACAACTAAAACATTCAACAACATTTGACAACTAAAATTCTCAACATTTCAAACTGTTTTTCTCACTTTTTTCCCTCCAATTTTAATAATTGAAAACAAAAATATGTATGTCTAACTTTTACGCAGGTGTGCTGGTTTTGGCTGGAATAGAGTTAAATTTGTTTATAGTAGCTAGTATGGGGCTGTGTTTTGGACACTTTTGGGACTCATTTTTACTCTTCTGATTCTCTCCCCATCTCACCAGGGGGGAGTGAGCGAGCAGCTGTGTGGGGCTTAGATGCCGGCTGGGGTTAAACCACGACAGCAGGCCAAATAACACTGCATGCAGATTATTAAGTTTTCTTCTAGGATTATTGTTTATTATTAGAAAGTAGCTTCTTTGGCACAGTTATTCAAAATCTCAAATAGAAATAAAATGTTTTTATAAATATAAACTCTCACATATACTGGAAATGAATATTTTTTGGATTAAGTTCTTTCCCAGCCACCACTTGGAAATGGTTTTACTGAAAGATGACATCATGTGTGGGATCCATGTCAGTTTTGTTTAGCCATCTACAATTTCTTGGCTAAATCTAACCATTTGTTTGCCTCTAAAGCTGATAGAGAAGTGTCTCTGAAAGGGCAACTCATCGTGTACAAAACTGGGCAGCCAAGGCAGATGAGATAAATCATTTGTTGTAGGTGCATCTTTTCCCCACTGGCTACTGAGAGAGCACAGTTTAGACTAAGAGGATATTTACATGTCTACAGTGAAGGCAAATGTCTAGGGCAGCGTGCTCTACTTGAAAAATCATTGCCATTGATTTCAAAAGACCCCAGGATTACCAGTGTTACTCCTGCCTCCACAGCGTCTCCTCCAGGAATTTGGAAGTAGTGAGACTGCCAGCATCACTGAATCCACTCCTGCATCCCAAGCAGTGATGACAAAAAACATGTCTTCAGACCCTTTCTTAAACGCAGCCAGGCTCTGTGTCTTCTCATTCCTGCAGCATACTCCTCCTTTTGGGAGGCTGGTCTATAGCATCAGTTTTATTCGGTTTTAATTTTGCCACTATTGGTTGTTCCAGCATGAAGAATGAACAGCATATCTTTGCGGTTCCTTGCCTGGTCCTTTCCTGCTTGAGGCCCACATTTCATACCTGTCCTCTTGGCAAACTGCACAGCCCTCTGTGCTCTGGATGTGCTCGGCTGACAAACCTGATGGATCTCCTTGGTAAGAGCCTACAACCATGTTCGGGCTCCTTTTTCTTCTGATACTGATATGCATGTGTTGTCCTTTCTCTTCCTCTCTGTCCTTTGGCTGTATATGTCCCTGTTTTCTGTTTTGATGCGGAATAGTCTGCATTTCAGTTCATATTCTTCTCTAGTTTCTGGTTCTCAAATATCTCAATCATGTCCCATCATTGCTTTTCCACAGGGCTAGTTTCTCTCGTACTCCCATTGCTTTTCCACAGGGCTAGTTTGTCTCATACTCATAGTCACTTTGCCTCTTTTTTTTTTGCCTATTTACCCTTTTTATTCTCCAGTGTAGTGAATCTGTTCCTCAGCACTATCTCTCTGTATAGTACACTGAAAAAAGCAGTATGCTATACAGAGTTTGTTATCATGCTCATGCTCCCATTTGTGAGCAACCATCTTCATGTAAATTATGCCTGTGTCTTTGTGTCCTCCTGTACTTTTCCTGCTTCTCAAACACAGATACCTCCACTAAAACATGTCTAAAAGCCTCTTTCCCTAGACAAATATCTGAATAACCTGTCAGTGCAGTGTTTGTTAGGAGGTCTCTGATGTCTGAGCAAAACGGTTCCATAAAATACCATAATAGTTTCTTAAGTTATCTCCATTGAAGGGTGGTTGTTACACCCAGCAGTTACCAGGAGGTCCAGCCCTACCCATAACAATAAATAATTCCCTTGCTAGAACTCATATGTTGTTATCCCTTTGTTAGAGCTGAGCTGTATCAGAGCCACAGGAAGTCAAAGCCTTTTAACTGTGCTCAACATTAAACTGTTGCAGGTGGTTAAATGTTTTGCCCAGATCGTGTTGCAGACTTGGAATCAGCTAGCACAAATACAACCCTGTCGTCAGCTCTAGACACAGAGAGCAAGGCCACTTTCATGCCTTTGATTTTCACAACATAATGTACATAGATATTTATGTCACGGGTCAAAAAACAGCAATAAACCAGGAAGCACACAGGAAAGCCCACGCTGAAAAAAATCAGGGAGAAATCTGAAAAGGAGCTGGGCAGAAATCATCCTTGCTATGTTCATTTGAGAGGGTTGGGTCTTTCCTACAGGACTGCTCTGATGGGCTGGATGTTGTGCTGCCCCATTCCCTGGCAGCAGACACTGACTCTGAGGATTGCCTCAGCCTCGTGGAGATTTCTTCTGATATTACGGACCCTGCAGGTCTGTGGCAGCAGAGCAACCCTCTTTTCTCGCTTCATGAGGTGGCTTCAGGTTGAGTTAAGGGCGTTTGTGCACAAGGGGCTCAAGACTATGTGTGCAAGCTTTTACAGAACTTCATGGGAAATTGGCCAAAAGGTTGGCAGCTTTAGACTAAATTAATTTTCCTTAACCTCCCACTGTGAGATGAAATCAAGTTTCTGATAGTGGCAGCCACTGAAAGATGATAGAGATCTGTAGCTCTAGCAGAGCAGGAGATTGGTATGGAGAGTAAATGAGCAGGGGGTATTCGGGCTGAGAGGCAGAGGTACTCTGAGACCAGTGCTGACTGCAGCTAGCCACTTTCTTTTTCTCGTAAGCAATTTATGACTTGAAAACATTCAAAATTCAAATCAAAACCAGTGGCAAATTCAGGTCAAATTGAAAGAACAGCTCCGCCTGAAAAAAAGCAAGCAAAGAAAAAAATCCAAAAGAAGTGTTGGCAATGTCAAAAAGATTAGTTTCAGCATTCTCCAAAACACAGTGATTCATTTTTTTTGAGCTGGATTGAAAAAGAGCATCTGCTGAAGGAATTCCAGCTTTCATAATCCTGGTGATTAGGGCACTAGCCCAACATGTTGAAGACCCCAAAGCCCATCCCCATCTGATTCTGAAAGGGAATTTGGATATCTACTTTCTTCTTCTAAGGAGACCTTTCCCACTGAGCAATCAAGTATTGCATCTTTAGTTATTCTTTCTGTTGGACCTGTTCCACTTTGAAATCAGATTGTTATAAACAAATATCCACTGGGAAGGAAAGAGACTCCATAGGCTGGGAGTCTAGTGGAGGGAAACCTGAGCTCAACTCTTTCTTCCAAGTCGCACGGCAAGGGGGAGTTGGACCCAGATGAGTGCTTTAATCAGCTCACTCTGGAGAGAGGTGACAAATGCTGCCGCATCCTTTTCGTGTTTTTTTTAATGTCTCCACAGACCAGCTTTTCATGCACGCTGTTTTTTTTCATTTCTTTACTTTCTTTTTTTTTAAATGCTGCAATATCTGGAAATGAAAAGAAACCTATCATTTCCAACTGAATGAAATTTTTCGTGTTTTGTTCTATCCAAACACTGTTTTGCTCATTTTGTGACACTTTTTTCCCTCCAAATTTTCATTTTGCTTCCTCAACTTTTCATTTTGCATGCTGAACCAAATAATAAATCATTCTTGTGGCATGTATTCAGCTTCCTACTGGACTTCCAATCCAGTGGAAATTTATAAAGGAGAAACATTTATTTTACATTTTCTTTTCTCCATAGGAGTGGGTGACTAAATCTTCCTTTTATTTAGGTCCTTGTGTAATAGCACTCCACTGATTTTGTAAAATCATCATTTCTGCATCAGAAATAATGACCTCATGGTCCAGCCCATTAAAAATAACTCATGGAAGGCACAAACCCCACAAATTATATTACTCTCCCATTATTCCATTTTTCTGGGAACTTTTTCTTTCTGTCATGCTTTATTCTACAAGACAGAGAATAAAATAGTTTTACAATCATTTCTAGGCTGTTTTGCATAGCGTGCTGTGCATAATTTTTTAATGTTTCAAATCCTTTAATCCTTCAAGCAAGAAACATATCCTAACTTAACAGCATTGGCCTTCCAGGAACTTGTGGGAATGAAGGATTTAGAAAGCCTGTGGTAAAGGGTTTACTACACATTACTATCGCTTAATGACTATAACTATGTGCAAATTCAGATGCTAGTGTGAAATCAACACATTCAGCAAGTAGTAGGGGAGATATAATAGAGAGGAAAAATTAGGGCCAGTAAATTTTTTAACTAGGAGCCAGGCTATTTGCAGGAGGATATAATTTATTTTATTAACATGTGGCAACTCAGATCTCAGGCATGTCAAATCTTCTTCTGGATGCACCAAACTCTTTGCTGACTATCAAGGGAAGGAAAAGAGCAACTTGGATATTTAGTTGGCTAAATATGGACCACATTGCCTATTACCTGTTATCTGCATGCTTGATGTGGAGAAGATCACTAGTGAAGAAGGCTGGGCATGCCCTACTGCTCATCTAGGGCCTTCCTTATTGCCATGGTGGGTGTCACCAGCGGACCAAGATACAGGAGCCCAGTGACTGAGGCAGAGTTTTCCATGCAGCTGTGCACAGTGTCTCTAGCTACCGGGCAGCCGACAGTTGTGATGCAGAACCACAGCTCAAAAGAGAGGAATAATGATGGAGATGAGCAAGAGGGGCTCTTGAGCTCTGGCTTGCGGCATGTTCTCACTTTCCTGTGTTTCACATTTTCTCATCTATTGAAATAAAGACGATGGTAATTAACTGCCTACCTGGCACAGGTGGTGTGAAGTTTAATTAGCTCATGTACTATTCAGTTGCAAGATAGCTTAGTCCTGTATTGTCGTAGTGCCACTTTTTAATCTTGTGTGAGAAACAAGACACATTACTCAGAAGCTGCTTGTATCTGAAAAGTGGGAGAGGCAGAGGACGGTGAAGTAAGGGAGCTCTTGCTGGCATGGCTTTCAGTGTGTTGATAGTAATGGTCTGGAATGGAAAGACTAATCAGTAAAACCACCCTTGTTAAATCTGTCCATTAGGAATAAAATAATTTTGAACCATTACCAAATGTACACAGATATACTTGCATGTCTAGTGACCTATTGGATGTAATACAGTAAGACTACCTCAATAGCAATAACATTTTAGACAAGAAATGTAACTCTAAAATCTTCTGCTTTTGGTGTAAACAGTGCATTTATACTCTGCTTGGCAGTGAAGGTAATTATCTCCTAATGAACAGAGAATTCTGGTTAGGGAAAAATCATGATAGAGGAAGAGAGGTAACTATTTTTTTAATAGACTTATACATGTCTTGCTCTTATTATGATAATTAGCTTTTCTCCTGTTATGCTTTTTTTTCTATATTCCAGTAGACTATTAAATCAATAACAGTCTCTACAGTGTCTGAAAAAAAGTTCAAGGCAAATGAACTTTCCCATATGGATGTAATATTTGCAGCCATAAATAAATTCTTAAGGTTTTTGTCAGGCTTTTCACACACCCACGGATTCTGCTATCAGCCAGTAAATCTTTGTTTAAGACACTATGAGATCAGATTTCCCTGGATGAAATGTTGGACAAAACAGGGAGAAAATAACATTGCAGAGAGACTAGTACTTCCAAGTTCTGCCTTCCCTTGCACCCCAAGCAGAGTATTCTCTTCCCCTCTGCTTTTTTTCCGGATTTCCTACCATGTTGTCTACTTAGAGTTGGGAAGGAGAAGCAGATAGTGTCCTCGGTGTGCATTTTTTCTAATAGCAGAGGGGATCTTATTGTTGGACAAATGGGATTTGAAAAGTCAGAGGTGCAGCAGGTCATCTGGAATCGTTGCTGTCTTTTCCTCTTCTAGCAGGACATCTGTTCAGCTAGCTCAGTTTTGTAGCTCAGTCTCTGTGCGATAACGCAAAAAAAGCCTCTGTGATTCCTCCAGCGATGTTTGAGAGTATCTCTTGAGATTCCTCTGCAGCATACACAGAGGTGCTATGAATGCCTTCAAAAAAGGTTTGCTTGCAGCTGTTCACTTAATACTTCATATAATACTTTACTTTCCTACAGACCATAGCTCTTCACCTCTAAAAACTCTCCCTGGGAGTCAGATATGCAGATACTAAAGTAGTGCGGTTGCAGAGAATACTATGGTCTCATCAGTGACTCAGACAAAATAAAACGATACTTTTTATCAAAGAGAGGAAGAATATGAAGTATAGAACCTCATCATCTTCCTGGAAGTCAGAGCAATGCTCTGTATGGTGTTTAATCCTGAATAACCCGTTTATTTTTGCTTCTAGGGTTGTTAGTAGTTTCTTCTTTTGAGGGAGTTGCTTCTTTTCCACAAAATACTTCCTTTAGACTTCTTTCCTTTTGAAGCCGTGGCAACTGTAGCCATGATGTATCCAGATGAAAGACAATGGCTCAATAACAATAGTACCTCTAATCAGCAGGATGTATCTTATATGTGTGCTGGACTTCCGTACACAAGAAGAATCTGATGATATTAGCTACAAATTAGTTCCTACAATCACAAAAAAATAAATACCACTGATGGAGTCTGTAAAGTCCCTACTCATCCTCCTGCCCTGAAGCGGGATAAGTTACAGAATTAGTTATTGCTCTGCTGACAGAATCACAGAATCACAGAATCGTATAGGTTGGAAAAGACCTTTAAGATCATCGAGTCCAACCGTAAACCTAACACTACCAAGACCACCACTACACCATGTCCCTAAGCACCTCGTCCAAACGTCTTTTAAATACTTCCAGGGATGGCAACTCAACCACTTCCCTGGGCAGCCTGTTCCAATGCTTGATAACCCTTTCAGTGAAGTAAAATTTCCTAATATCCAGTCTAAACCTCCCCTGGCGCAACTTGAGGCCATTTCCTCTCATCCTATCAACCTGACTGAAGTTTGCACAGCCTGTTCTTACAATGTTCCGTGATGGAGATTCCCCTACCTACCTAGGTGGATGTGAAAGTCTCATTCCAGTGCTCTGTTATCCTCACTGTTTACCCTTTTCATCCTGGTATTCAACTGGAGTCACACTGGAGTTTGCACCCCTGTGTCCTATCGAACACAGACATGGAGAACAGCTTTGATACCCATTCCTTAATGCAGCCTTCTATGAAATCAAATGCTATTGCGGGAAAACAGCAAAAATGAGAGGCATATGCCTGCAAACCACCTTTCCTGTGAATGGTTTATTAGCTTCAATGGGCCAACTTATGTGATTCAAGGTCTTGATCGCAAGTAGAGTTTTGCAGCCCGACTAGCATGGCTAGCTAAATCTCTAGCTGGCGGTTTCTGTGGGCCCTGTATGTGGCTAATTGCAATAACTTGTGGTGGAATTAAGAAGCGTCAAGTGGTACACAAGGTACAGCTGCTACACCAAACACTGGTGGGACTTTTACCTTATCTGAATAAACATAAATCATGATAGGCCTATTTCCAGATGAAATCTTATATGGACTATTATTCAGTGATTTTTAAATAACTCTTCTAATGCATCTTTAGCAGCAGTTCATAGCACTTAAGAATTGGGGCATTATTGAAATTTGCCTTTGAAATTTATTTTAGTTGAATAAAATATGCCAGTAAGTCTGAAAATATATTATATAAATATATTTACTGAATGCCCTTCTGCTCACCTTTTAATCATCATGCTTACTCTTGATAGAATCACACTCGGTGAATCACACACAGTGGCAGGATGGACTTTTACCTCTCTGACCTTTCATGTGATGCTGAGTGAATTGTTAATGAAGAAATCGCCCCCCCCAAAAAAAAAATTGTTTGTTTGCTTTTGAATTCTCAAAGCTTAAGCCCAACCAAGTCAAATTTCAATAATTGCTAAACAAATTTATATACAAGATATTAGTGTGTGTGTGTGTGTGAATAACCCCAAAAGACTGACTATTCACACACAAAAGTTCAGAAAAAGGAATTCGGATTCAGGAGATGTGGGACCAGGAGCATGTAATCCCCCAAAATTCACTGGCTCACATTAAAGCTCACATTAAACTACTTTTAGTTGCAACACTTAGGTGGGTTTCATCATTTTGCTCAGGAAGAAAACTGAGTGTCTTGAAGTTTAAGCAGTGTATACATGGGGATGCATCAAGTTCCTTTCAGAACTAGGATTCAAGACACCAGGCCTGTACATTCAACACAAGGTAAATTAATAATTGTCTCAGATATGGTTTTATACATCTGAGCTCATCACCTAACCCCTCATTCTGTGTTTATACACTAGACAGTAAGGCCTAAATTCTGCCCCTCCTTTAGCAGTTATATAAAATTCAGGACTTGACATTTTCCAAGGTAGCAATGGCTGGAGACATCTGGCATCCCTGTTTATGTTCAGATCTTCCGTATGAAAAACATCATGACAGATTTGAAAACAGAGGCAGTATAGCTGGGCATTACCTAGGTAATGTGCCAGATGTGCAATTAAGTTTGATGCAATATTAAACTCCCTATTCATTAATTAACAAATTTGGATATCTCAGCTATATCCTGCTGAAGAATTAGCCAATCAATGGCCCAAAGTGCAGTGCATGTTTTGAAACTGTCTATTAGCAAAAGCCATTAAGAAATCTGTCATGGGACTGAGCATCCGAATACCTCTCATAGCCCTATCATAGTATGGATAAGGCTGTATCTACACAGCAGAATTAAGACAGGATTATAGCCTGAGCTGGAGTACCTGTGCTAATGTAATTTCAACAGCTTCAGTAACAACCAAGACAAGTGACAATGTTATCAAGTTTGTACTGTGGTGTAGCCATAAACGTCTGTAACGCTGCATCTTGCTACTGTTTTTCATCTGTTTTAGCAAAATCGAGGTAGGACAGATGTGCCAGCTTCTGCTGCAAACACACATCCATTTAACCATAAGGCATGCACCGAAACATTGATTTCAATGCTGAAAAAAACATGTGGACTGGAGTGAGCTGTGTAATCCAGGAAGAGGAAACAGGCCAGTTGGCAACTAATTTCCTGCTGCCTTTATTACTCTAAAAACTAAATCAATTTTTATGTCTGCATGGGGTTGCTGAAAAGCACAACCTTTTTAAAGGCTACTTTTCTCCCCCCTTCAAACTCATGAATCTAATCAAGTTCCACATACTTCTCTCTGGAAGCACAGCTTTAGAAAGACAAATGGATTGAAGTAGCCCAAGCCAGCATAAGAGTAAGAATTTCCATTTGGTGAATACTATTCAGATAAAAATAACTTGTTTAATGGGGAAAAAAGTGGGAGGAAAATGATTCCTTAAGAGAAAAATAGCCCATATACTTTACTTCTCATTAATGCTGGAGCTTTGTAGGCAGAGCAGTACCTTATATATTTGTATTTTTCTCTCTCTGTAAACCATGGAACCATGAAATAAATTATGTGTATTTGCCTGCTTGAACATCCTCCTCAGTTGCACTTTGCCCACTAATCTCTTCTGGAATTACTTCTAATATTCCAAACCTCTGTCAAGATGTCAAACAGCCTCTTCTTCTCCTGGTAGAGAAGAAAGAACTACCACAAAAATGTTTCCTTCTTTTCCTCCAAAACCGTATTTTTTGTATATGGGGTTTGAAAATGACAGTTCACTCTGGGGTTTATCTTTGACATGAATGGGTTCTCGATTTACAGTATTTTTAAGATCCAGTAATTTGGGAAACAAAATAACTAATTGAAATTATTGCCTTGTTGAGATACAGATCTGACAGCATCTTAAGCCAGGGATGTGAAACTGATTTTTTTAGCTGGAGAAAAAAAGCCTGTGCCTGTATAATTTTTACAGCTTTTTTTTTTTTTTTTTTCTGTGTTTTTGCCAAATGGGACTGGTGGCATGGAAAAAAAACTCTGTGTGCGTGTCTGTTGAGAAAAAGCAGAGTGGGTCTGTCATTAGATCCATCAGTATTCCCACAGGAGATTCCTACAGTAGATTCCTGTAGGAACGGTGACCGGTCAGGCCATGAGAAACCCTAACAGGCTCTTTTAAAGAAAGTGCCAGACTGTCAAGGAGAATTCCCTTGGCCACATGTAAATATGACATGAGGCAAGTTATTTATGTATCTACTCACTGCAATAGGCATGTGAATATAAGGTATGGTGTCCCAGGAAAAACATGTGCACAAAGTCCTCCCACAGCATGGTGTTTCCTTTGCAGGCATCTTGCCTTCCCTCTCTTGTTTCTGTTAACAGCATCAGGCCTCCTAGAAAGAGCCCGAAGAAATGCTGCCTGTCACATCACCCTGTTGCAAAAGCTGGTGGGGATGGATGAGGGTGCCCGGCCCAAGTGCAAGGGGTGTGCTAATGGGTGAGACAGAGCCGAGTTCTTCTCCATGGAAGCCAAGCCAGCTGGGCTGGCTCAGAGTTACCTGAAGCCTCTTGTACAAGGAAAGTGGTGTGTCCAAGTCATATACATGGTGGTCCTTCCATAACAGGACAGGTGCATCCGATGGGCCTAACTTTTCAGAAAATTTAATGCTCATCAAAAAACAACACAAAACAAACACACAGAAAAAAAGACACAAAATCAGGAAACCAAAAAAGCTCAAACATAGAAGGAATACTTTAACAGGTATCAGTAAGCTGGAGACTAATTGACACGTGCAAGTTGTGGCAGCTTTTGAGAAGAAAAAAAATTAAACCCCAAAAGGAGTAACATTTTCTGTGGAAGATACTAGAGAGACCTGAGAAACAAGATGAGGCTAAATTCAGGGGCAATGAGTCATTCAGAAGAATGCAAAGGTAACACTGTACTATTCCTGTTGGTGTAAAGGAAAGCCTTTCATTGTAACTGTATGGAAGTGGTGGTTTAGATAAGACTACCTATGAAAGTAGGCTGTTTTGTTGCTTCAGTGCGTCCCTTTCACCTCTTATGCCTAAATGCTTTCTTTTAAATACAAAGTAAACCACACCTAGGTTTTGAAATACCATTGGTTATAGTATCTCTGGTTGTAGATTCTCAAAATGAAGCAATAAAGGCACTCGAAACCACTTGGGTTTACCTGATAAAACAAAGGAGGGATACTCTGTGTACAGCAGCCAGATCCCAGTCTCAGAGTAGTGTGAAGGCTTTGTGAAGGCTGTCACAACGAGACCAGAAGGAAGAAGGAAGTATTGGAGCTCTGTAAATGTGGCACAAGCACGCTCCCATCAAGAAATAGCTCGGATACCTCACTCATTTTAAAGTATCATAGATTGAATGCCTTTTTTAACTTCTTCAGGCTTAAAGAGATTTAATGAAGACTAAATGTAAATCAGCCTTGCAAAATCCTTATGGATGAAGGCGAGAAGCTTTTTTTGATGAGTACCATATTGGGATGAGCATGTGAATTATCTTTCAAGGGTTTTTCTTCATTGTCCCCAGGCCTCAGAGAAAGAGCTGAATGAGTGAAATTTGCATAAGAATTTTGAAATGTTGCCCTATTGTTTTCTTAGAGGCTCAGTTTAATGTAGAAAACATCTGCCTGCCTTTGAATGCTCTGTGGATCATTTGGTTGTTTGAGAAATCCCATTTCACTCCTTCCTCCATTGCCTGGCTGGGAAGTGCTTGTTCTTGGTACCTGTCAGCCAAGAGAAAGAAGCAACAGGGGAAAGAAAAAGAAAGCAAAAAAAAAAGCTATTCTATGCACTTAACAACATACTTTTTTCCCCTGGGCATGGGAGTAACCAGAACTTGGCACATTCTGCGTCAGAGCAGTCCTAAGCACTCGTGACAGTATTCAAGGCCAAATGTAAGAGATAATAATAGATACTAATTAGAGTCTTCAGAAAAACTATTTTTATTTCAGTGGTGCTATTAGCAATATAAATAGTAGCATAGATCCACTAGGCCTCATATTGAGGATCACAGCCTTAGTTTGAACGCTGTGGTTTGGAGCAAGGCTCTTCCTCCCCAGAATTTTCTTCCCCTCTGAGGAATTCATTCCTCTTTCTGTCTTCCAGTACTTAAGTCTAACAGCCCTTTAGGGCTTATGGAATATGCACTAGTTTTGTTTAACATTTGCTTAGCAGCTTTTGCATCACTACTTTTCTGTAATTAGAACACCTAGTGGCTATGATGATAGACACTATACAAATTAGCGATATAGATGAGTAATTCCCTTTTCACACTCCTAAAAGGATAATATCTTTGCTTTGCTATTTTATGCTGGCTGTCTTACTGTGACTCTGAACATACTTTTCCCCATACCTTGTTTTTTAAAAAAAGGGAATAATTTTTCCTTATTCTATTACTTGGCTTTTCGTTATTCCCCAAAGGGTACACTTGAAATCAAGCTATTCTGCTTTCTATGGTGATGTTTTCTCTTTTCTATATATTCCACAAAGATGTATAAGAAAAATGTTACTGCACCTTTCTAATTTTGTCTGACATCATTGCTAACTCAGACAAAACTTATTAAAAAAAAAAATCCAAACCATGTAGAACCACTGAGAAAAAACCTTATAAGCAGCAGAAGAATATTCATTTTTATTGGATTGTATGGCAGAAGCTACACTTTTCTTCCAGAATTTTGCACAGGAAAAGGATGCATTAGCAACTTTCCTCCAGGTTAAAAGGATCGGATTCAGTTACTTTGGTATCGAGTGCTTTAAGATACTCAAGAGAGTCCTGCCTACCCAGACAGCTGCAGGTCTTCTGGGATTCCTGTGTCATGTCTTAGATAACCAACAGGATTTCAAATTGCATGACACATCTAAATTTAGGTACCTGAAGCAGTTCCCAGTAGTCCAGATCTGGGACTCATACTATTACTTTCCTATGATAATATCATAATCTGGATCTCATGATAAGAGACACAACAAAGTGATCACCTAAACACAGGCATCTGTTGCCATCTGGCGTGTCTGAGGCACCTGTGTAGGTAAGTAGACATGACCAGGATCTACAGGACACTGCCCTCCAGGGCTGGCAGCTGAAGACAAAGTGACATACCATATGGTATTTAGAAACACAAGACACCTATATTTAGGCACTGTGTCCCTCCCTTGGTGTTTGCTTTGCTTCTTTATGGTCCGTAATAAATCCTGAAACTCTGTGGATGTACTATGTGGCTGGAGGGGCTTTGTAATATTTTTCCTACTTGATCTGTTAATTTTAGATGATTGTCATATTTCTTGCAATGCCTTTTTTTCTCTCTCGTTCCCCCCTGTCAGTAATTGCAAAGCATTTCATGAGGGATTCCCCAAAGGGGAAAGGTGTTGAATTTTTGACATAGACTTTTCATCTGTGTTTATTAGGCATTGAAATTAAATATGTGTTAATAAAGAATAAGCATTTGTTTAGAGTTTTATAACTTTAAAATATTTTTCTTTCTCTGTCAGCACTCTCTTTGTTCATTTCATGCTGTAATTCTAAACTTTTTTACAATCACGGATGCACTTTTATGATAAGTATGGTCTTTTTTTTGAATCTACCACATGCACTATATTTTATACAACACAAAGAAATGCAGTGAAAAGGGGTCTGTTGTTACAGTGACACAGCCCAACCGAGCTACTTGATGACTCCCACCGGGTCCATGTGAGGCTCCTTGGGCTTCTGCTTTCCCCTGCTTGCTAGCTAATAAGTAAACACAGCGTTAAGGTTGAAGTACAGGGCTTTAACTCATCTTAAAAGATCCAAGTGCTGAGTGTTAAGAGATCTGCTGTTAAGGGTGTGAAGGGTGCTGCTTTTGTCTCTGCCATATGATTCCTGCATGACCTTGGGAAAGTCACTCACTTTGAATTTCAGAAAAGGCTGTAGGAACTCAAGGTTCAGCTGAAAGCGGAAGGTGGCAAAACTCTTGCTGAACCACCAGCAGCAAATGAGTCCCTGAGATACCAGATGCAGAAGGGGTCACTGACACTGCCAAATCTTCAGGTGGCCTTGTGTACCTCAGGTAGGACTAGCCAGGGTGAAGGAAATAATATGTTTAACAGTGCCCTGTCTTCTCCCATTTGCTTGGGGCACTAGAGCCACTGGGACAATCTCTGGGGTAGGTGTCCTGGTTTTGGCTGGGATAGAGTTAATTTTCTTCCTAGTAGCTAGTATAGTGCTGTGTTTTGGATTTTAGTATGAGAATAATTATTGATAACACGCTGATGTTTTGGCTGTTGCTAAGCAGTGCTTACACTGGTCAAGGACTTTTCAGCTTCCTGTGCTCTGCTGGGTGCACAAGAAGCTGGGAGGGGGCACAGCCGGGACAGCTGACCCCAACTGGCCAAAGGGCTATTCCATACCATATGGCGTCATGCTCAGTATAGAAACTGGGGGGAGTTGGCCGGGGGGCAATGGTTGCTGCTCGGGGACTGGCTGGGCATCGGTCGGTGGGTGGTGAGTGGTTGTATCACTGTTTTTTTTCTCCTGGGTTTTGTTTCTCTCTCGCTCTCTTGTTGTTTTCCTTCTCATTACAATTTATTATTATTATTATTATTATTATTATTATTATTATTATTATTATTATTATTATTATGTTCCAATTATTAAACTGTTCTTATCTCAACCCACGAGTTTTCTTACTTTTGCTCTTCCGATTCTCTCCCCCATCCCACCGGGGGGGAGGGTGAGCGAGCGGCTGCGTGGTGCTTAATTGCCAGCTGGGGCTAAACCACAACAGTAGGGTAGCACAAGAAATGGTATTCTGGCTTCCCAGGCTTGAGGTAGTCTTCATGGTGTAGTCTTTCATGCCATCTGTACCAAAAAAAAGGGGGCTGTTGGCAAAGTGTCCTTGATGAATATTGTGCATTTTAGACCACTCAAATATCCAGAGATGAAAAGCCACTCAAGCATAGCAATGTGTTATCTAAATATGTCCAGGATTATGTGGCATGATGTGGAAGGTAGTATTACATTTCTGGTTTCTGTTGTAAGGGAGTACATGTATTTTTATTCTTACAGATATTCACATTTATTATACTATCCTAAACATGGAAGTACTGTCCTTTTCATTGTTGTTGTTTTCTGGAAGCTTGGCTAACACACAGTCCCAAACAGTAAAATATAGACTATCCCTTCACCCAGAAAATAGCTTCCCTGGCTTGCAACTCAGGAGAAAATTCTTACCCACTTATTTGTCTAGTAAATTCCGGTTGGTGTCCTGTTTAGGTTTGCTGCCCCATATATGAGCAGCAAGAAGGTGGCCTGTTATCAAATTGGTACAAACTATATACAGTATTTAGTATGTTAGAAGGATAAAGAGTGCTCTTTTCTGCCTTCATGCTGAAAAGTTTGGGTTTGTGCACTTGTGTTTTAATAAACCACAAAAAGATCATCCAGCCAATGTTTTTATGTGGCCTTGACAGTCTTCAGAAATGTGCTGGTGGCCTGGGACCCGAGGGAGAAGAGTGGCATCCTTCAGAAGACACAGGGGTCGGATGCCCAAAGGGACTGAAACACTCTGCTGTGAGAGAAAGTTGATGGCACATGTCAATGAGCAGAACATCTTTTTACGTGTGTATTTGTCAATGTCTTGGAAGTTGCAGGTTTTTTGTTAAAAGCTGTAGAAGCTGTGGATGTTATTGTGTGAAATATTGGGTCTGCGAGGCTTGGCCGGAGGTAGCAGCTCACCCCAAACTAACGGATTTCCCTGGCTGCCCTGGGGGTAGAAGACTGGGATGAAGAGGCACCTGAGAGCTCTAGGAAAAGAAGGAAAGATATCTCCTTTTTGGCATCCTTCTCGACTTCAGAGGTTTTGTAAAGGCCCTGCACATGCTGGGGTGAGACCTGCAGCCTGCCTGCTAGACCAGAGCAGTGAAGGTGGCCTAGGAGGCTGCACGCTTTGCTAATGCTGTCGGGCATCTGCCTCCTGTGATTGATGGGTGACAGCATTGCAGCTGAGCAGAGTGACCATCAAGATCAGCAGCAGCTGTACTAAAACCTCTTTATACAGCAGCCTAACCATAGCATACTTTGTTGAGTCCCAGAAGCTTGATGCACCCCATAGGGACAGCAAACTGTGAACGAGGTGCAACTGAAGAGGAAGACAGTGACAAGCTGTGCCAGCAGTCACTGCTAGTTAATAAGAGGAGGATTTGATTTAAACAATAGTTCTGGGTCCAACTCAAAATGTGTATTGTATTTTCTTTTCCTCTCTCTCCCTTCCTTCACCCCCAGCAATTCCTTTTGGTTAAATTAATTTGTTTAACTCAGAGCCTGTGAGCTCGGAAGTATTGCTTATGGCTCAGTTGAATTTCCCAGATTTCAAATAGTGTCGGTGGGTTTTTTTTGTAAGTACTGTTCATGACTGAAACTAGGATTGCTGCCTGGCAAAGAGGGTAGAGGCATTTTTAGTAAGATGGGAATTAATAGGATGAATGATCCCCTTTCTTCTGGGATCTGGGTATTTTCCATAGTGATTTAAATGAAAACTGTGAGCCTCGGTTGTGAAAGGCATTGCTTTACTGTGAAATGTACTAACCTAATCTACACCCTGCTCGGTGTATATTCCAATATATACTTTGGTGTTCATGCCTTTCTGCACCTGACATGGGACACTGGCAAACTTGATAGGGATGATGCATTTGCATTACGTTCCCTGGATTCATCTACCTGCTTGCTTTTCTAATCTCACTTACCTGCTAGAGTAATTATTATTCCTTCAGCTGGGCAATCAGTGAATTTTCCTGTGTATTTTCCAGTAGAACAAACATATAAAAAGAGCCAGTTTTGAATTTAAAACCACTATTTTCCTTCACAGAATGAGATCCCATTTACATTAGCAACTTTGTGCTTCTGCTGGAGATGTTACTGGGGGAGGATCCAGTCTGCTACCTAAATCACACCTTCACTTTATGTGCTTAGTGCACCTAAAATAAGATCCTTACAAAGCCAGTTAAGGAAGACAAGTGTCTTTTAATGCCTGCAGGGAAAAATCCTTTTTCGCATAACTTAGGTGCCTAACCATAGGTGGACGGGATTTCTGGAACACTGGAGGACTTTGAAGGCACTAGGAGTAGGATTTATTTGACTAAATGTCAAATGTATAAGGACTAGATATATTGTATGCATCAGAGAGAGGTTCTTACATTTCCTATGCAGTGAATGGAGAGAATTAAACATTCCTATGGCACAATTCTCCTGAAGGTATTTTAACATTATCTGTGTTACAGATAATGATCTGTGTTACAGAGGCAACAGTTTCTTTTCCTTTGCCTTGAGTAGGGGGACTAGTTTGGATTAGGTGTTTTGGACCCTGCCCGTAGTATGGGCATAAGACATTTTTTTGTTTGATTTTGAATTAAAAAAAATATAAAAATCAAAGGTTAAAATAAGAAGAAGAGGAGAGGAAACAGAACATACCAACTTCGGACAATTTAAAGCACTTTTCTCAACCCCAGGCAGATTATTTTCCTGCATTTTTGTCATTTGATCTTTTCTTCAACCTCTCTTTAAAAATCTAAATAAATGTTGAAAGTAAAATGTTTTGAAACAAAAAATCTTGGCACTCAGGGAACTAACTATCCTGCCAAAAATAGGGTTGTTCAGCGATTTTGGTGTCTGAGGAGTTGAGAATTGCTGGAGAGTAGCCAGTTTCCAAATTGCTAGGCACATCACTGGGTTTTCCATGCCAAAATCCTAATTTAGGCAACCTGGTTTTTGCTTTCAGTTTTCAGTGTTGGATTTTTCCAAACTTTGAATTTTCTTGGTTTTTCCTTTCATTGGCTTCTTTTACAGTTACCCTCTTTCTCCTGCCTTCTTACTCACTGAAAGAAGATGAAGATGAAAGGACAGAAAGTACCCAAAAAAACCCTCCTCTTATCTCTCCTTCATGCTCTTATTAATTTCAGTATAAAATACTGGAAAATGATAAAAAGTCAAAGCATGTGGTGGTGGGGTAACAGATGCACACACCTTTAGGTTCTTCACAGTTGAAAAACTAAGAAAAGTAGGAAATATTTAAAAAGAAACAGAAATTAGGCCTGTTGTTGTAAAGCTGTTTATTGAAACTTGTCCCTAGGAACAAATGTCCCCTGAAAAGAGACAGTTTTTAAAGTATGTCTATTGCTATTCCAACAAGAAACTAGATTTTTTAACCGATATTATACAAACAGAGAGGAAGGTCTAGAATCAATGCATGTATCATCCTCTGCAAGTAGCTTAACCGATTTTGCTTTTCACTATGCTTGGCTGGTGGCTGTTGTCTCACCTTAGGTAGCTCCGTGCTTAGATTGCTATACAGTTAAGTTACTGCACTAGTTTTTTGAATATATCCATTTACATTCATGTGATGTTTTAGTCATTTTAAATTTGAGAGGGGGCTCTCCATATTTTATTTTTCTGGATCTTCAGGGGGTAAAATCTACACTTTGTTAGCACAATTTGTCAGCTCTAATGCCATCCCTCTGTACAATAACACAATGACTGCTTTTCAGCTTCAGTGTTATTTCATAGTGTGGTGACTCTTACTGAGCTGAGCTTACCTGAGTATGGATAACCTGAGTTAACTGTTGTAAATGCAGCCTGAGGTACAACAGACACACTGCAAAATTAGCTCAAGGTTTCATGTGTAGTCAGAGGCCATACTTTCATCAGAAAGCCAAAAATGAGGAGTTCAGGGAATAATTTTCATGGGAAAAAGGAGAGTGGCAAGAGGAAACTGGGCCACGGAGTGTGTCCTGGACATAGGAACAGTGCTTGGATTTGAGGGTGCCAGGAGCGACTCCTTGACCAGACCTAGGTGCAGCCCCACTCCAGGAGTGGATGTGTAATTAAAACACTGCAGTGAGTGAGCTTCAGCCCTGTATCTCTGCCTGCGCAGCTGCAGTTGTTAGCCCACTTTTAGTCTCTTTTCTTGGGCTAGTCCAACAAGGCTTCTCTAAGACAAGCCTGTTGTAGGGGGGCCAGTCCTTGGAGGTGGGGGCATTAGTCAGACAGTGACACTTGGACTCAAGGAACATGGAACATTGGACTCAAGGATTTTGGAACAGATCCTCCTAGAAGCTATGCTAAGGCACATGGAGGACAGGGAGGTGATTCGAGACAGCCAGCATGGCTTCACCATGCGCGAGTCTTGCCTGACCAACCTAGTGGCCTTCTATGATGGAGTGATGACATCAGTGGACAAGGGAAGAGCTACGAATGACGTCTATCTGGACTTCTGTAAGGCCTTTGACATGGACCCCCATACCTCTCTCTAAATTGGAGAGATGGATTTGATGGATGGACTATTCAGTGGATGAGGAATTGGCTGAATGGTCACATTCAGAGAGTAGTGGTCAACAGCTCAATGTTCGGCTAGAGATCAGTGACAAGTGGTGTCCCTTAGGGGTCTGTATTGGGACCAGTACTGTTTAATATCTTCATCAATGACATAGTGGAATCAAGTGCACCCTCAGCAAGTTTGCAGATGACACCAAGCTGAATGGTGCAGTTGACATGCCTGAGGGACGGGATGCCATCCAGAGGGACCTGGACAAGCTTGAGAAGTGGGCCCATGTGAACCTTGTGAGGTCCAATAAGGCCAAGTGCAAGGTGCTGCATTTGCATCAGGGCAAGCCCCCAAATCAATACAGGCTGGGGGATGAAGGGATTGAGAGCAGCCCTGCAGAGAAGGACTTGGGGGTACTGATGGATGGAAAGCTGGACATGACCTGACAACGTGTGCTCACAGCCCAGAAAGCCAACCGTATCCTGGGCTGCATCAAAAGAAGCGTGGCCAGCGTGAGACCCCGCCTGGAGCACTGCATCCAGTTCTGGGGCCCCCAGTACAAGACAGACATGGACCTGTTGGAGTGGGTCCAGAGGAGGGCCACAAAAATGATCAGAGGGCTGGAACACCACACCTATGAAGACAGGCTGAGAGAGTTGGGGTTGTTCAGCTTGGAGAAGAGAAGGCTCCGGGAAGACCTTATTGCGGCCTTTCAATACTTAAAGGGGGCTTGTAAGAAAGATGTGGACAGACTTTTTAGCAGGGCCTGTTGCAATAGGACAAGGGTGATGGTTTTAAACTAAAAGAGGGTAGATTTAGACTAGATATAAGGAAGAATTTTTTTTACGATGGGGGTGGTGAAACACTGGAACAGGTTGCCCAGAGAGGTGGTAGATGCCCCTTCCCTGGAAACATTCAGAATCAGGTTGGACGGGGCTTTGAGCAACCTGATCTAGTTGAAGATGTCCCTGCTCATTGCATGGGGGGTTGGACTAGATGATCTTTAAAGGTCCCTTCCAACCCAAAGTATTCTATGATTCTATGATTCTATGGTTCTATGATATGGCCAAGATTGGTCCCTGGCCTTTTTTGGTTAGCATGAGAGACATAGCATGGGCTGTGTTGGTCACATTCCTCACTTGGACAATCAAGAGGTCAGGATTACAGAAATCTAACTACAATTAAGAAGACCTAATGTTGCTGTCTGAATTTGCTTCCTTGCTAGTTCAGTTTCTCCCACTGCCAAAGACTCAGTCAACCCAGTGAGGCCCCATGTCACAACAGGTTTCACCCTGGTCACTGACAGATGCTAACACAGCTAAGTTGCTTGTTTATGGCTCAAGGACCATAGTTTACCTGCTCATCTTGTTGGAAAGCAGAAAATAAAAAAAATTGATGACCAAAAAAATCAAAAAGGTGGTGTTATAAGACCAAGCTCCACTGTGTTATGGCATGGCCAGGCAGTTAAATAAAGTCATGGAAACCTAGTGTCATTCTACCTAATTTTAGACATCTAAGGGAAATGTTTAATTTAGGAAAGTCCTTGCCCTCCATGTTTTTTATAGATAATACAGACAATACACAGAAAACTGTTGATGACTTAGATGTGCTGAATCGATCACCTGAAGTACCTTTCTCTCACCAATGAACTTACATAGACCCTAAAGGAAAAGCACCATTGAGGGCCTCCTACAGCTTGGTGGGGTGAATTTAAACTGCATACTGTAAGGGTCAGAAGAATTGCAGCCCTGTGCTCTAGATGCATCTGGGTTTCTCATTCCATTTCTTGGCAGATAGGCTGCAGTGCCAGAGGCATGATGTGAGAGAGGCCAGATGTATCTCTCACCTTGCAGGTTATCCAGCTAATGCAGCAGGCCAAACCCCTGCGGTGGGAAGGAGCCGTGGTTTAGGATTCACAAGCAGAGAGCTGTGGACCAGCACTGCTCTGTGTCAACACTCGTTGTCTCTTCTTAAATAGTACGACCAAAATCTTGTCTAGTTCACATTCAGGGAGGAAAATAGTGTAATACAGAGTTTTGGAGGTAAAGAATGAAGGAGAGATGAAAGCCTTAGGTGCAAGGGCAGAAAGCCCCAGATAAATGTGGCTCTGATTCCCTCTATCTGGGCAGTTTTCCCTGGGAAGAGCTGAACTGCTTGTAAGTGGATCCTTCTTTTACACCAGTGACTCTTAGGTGGGTTGGACTGCTGGCTTTGTAAGAAACAACAACTTTAATTGTTTCTTAATAGAGACATCCCTTCAGTGCTTTAAAACGAGACAAAAAGACCCCATTTAATTCCACCAGGCTTTTTGTGTCATGACCTTTGTGCAGTGCTTGAGTTATACAGTAGGGAAAAGGTGTCCCTTTCTTGCATTACAGATTCATGAATTTTTAAACTCGCGGTATGGGGCAGCCGCTGTCAAATAACAATGGAAAACTGGTATTCTGTCCAGTGGTGCATAAATCCCAAGAGATCAGGCAGGAAGCAGTAGGACCTGAAATGAAAGGTGCATCTCTGATGCTACAAAAAAAAAAGCAGGAGAGCCTCTTCCCTCTTTCTTACCTTTCCTAATTTCTTGTCTCACCACTTTTACTTCATTAGCTTTGTGTATCTAAATATTGTTTGCATCCAACAGAAGTGACAGGAAGCACTTATGTTAATTAACAAAAACAAATTAGCATCAGTGTGGATCTATTGGCTGGCATGCCTCCAGCAGGGGAACATGTTGACATATAAAACCATAAAAGCTGGGAACTCTGTTGCATCTTCAACAGCAACCTTTTAAAAATATCTGCCAGAGTTAATTTCTTATGCTAGCTGTAATACTAGTTATAAGCAAATAACATCTCTCCAGTCACCAAAGTCTGGTGAGCACATCTGTGTCTGTACCAATATTTTTCTTTTTAGCTGAGAAGAGCAACAAATCTGAACACCTCCCCTTATAATTGCAGGACTTCCTTTTGTCTACTTTGTACATCTTAATTGTGGGCTTGCGTATGTATGAGGCATTTCCAGCACTAGGTGGACACTGCCACCTTTCCCACTTCTCACAGAGACTTCATCTTGCTAAACCAAGAGATGAAGGGATGAGCATCATTGTGAAGGACCAGTGTGGAGCTCATGAAAAATCTCTTAACACCAGAATACCTCTATTGAGTTCAGTTATCCCAGGGGAGTTGCAGTTAGTTTCCCATTGCCTTTTTGAGATCAAGCTTGGGATCACTGTGTCTAAATATGCTTTGTTAGATTGATTACTGAAGGCAGTAATCTCTCTAGGGCTATAGACTTAAGCAGAACATTTTGACAATTAATGAAATACATTAATATTATGAATCTTATCTATCTTTCAGTGATTTGTAATCCTGTGAGCTGTTATACCCTAATCATGAAAGAAAAGGATTCTAGAAAGAAAGTTGCCGATTCAGAGGACCATGATATTAATCAAGCTAGTAAAAAAGAATTTGCTAGTGTCAGTTTTTTACAGCAATTAACAAAATTCATGTTTAGATTTTAGCTAAATTTTGAAAAAGATTTTTTCTTAGTTTCCTGATGTAAAACAAAGATGAGAACCTGAAAAATGTTTAGTTTTCTTTTTTAAAATATTTTACATAAAATGTTCAATTTGATGGGTTTTGTCAGCAGAGTCCTTTTTCTGTTAGAAAGCAGTTACCTGAAAATTTGTGTTTGATAATGATTTTTTTCTGTAAAGATATATACAGTGAATATGTAGTAGACTATATGCAGAGAAGAGAGCTGAGGGAAAATTTTGTTTGCTAATGACTACAGGTAAAACCAAGTGAAAGTGAAAAAAATCCTGATCTGTTTGTTTATTACTTACAGGCTTTCAGCTTTCTCTGTATTAAGATCACAGCATCTCTTTATCCTTTCATATCCCATTCCCCCTTTAATATTCTGGCACAACGTAAATTAACATAAAATACAAGTGGTTTTGAAGTGTTTGCAACAACTTACAAGGAAGACTGGGCATCACTGTGGACAACTGATAAAGAAAGGGAAGATGTTATTCCGTTTGGTGAGCATCTGGAGGGTGATATCTTCTAATAACGTTGGAAGGAAAAGAAAATCCTGTTAACTTCTTTTAAAGTTTTAGAGAACTGGCACACATATTTGTTGCTTCCACTCTGCCCTCAAAGACACAACACTAGAAAAATCAACTACCTAACTCTGAAGAGGGTTTGTCCTTGTCAGTATAATAAGAAAAAGGAAATTAATATTTATATCTAATAATGAATGTGTACACACAGGATAAGCACTACTTTCAGTGGAGTGCATTCTTCTCAGTTTCACTTTTCCCTATCTGGGGGTTTTCACATCAACTCCTTTTATCATTCACAAACAAGATAACCGATGTTCTGGACATTTTCTTCCAACTCTTTCTTTTTTTTTTAACCCCAGGGAAATTTTCTAATGAATGCAATGAATTACGATCTTGCCATTTTTTTCCATACCATTCCCTGATGTTTTACTTCTGTTGATGAAACCATAGTAAAAACAGGGTAAGAAACCAGTAATGGCACCAGAGCAAAATGCTTCTCAGAAAGAAACTACAGGTAAAGTAAAGGATCGGATAGGAACAAAAGCAGTGTCTAGTTTCTGGCTGAGTTTTGGAGCTCATAGTGCTGCAGTGACTTGCTCTGAAAAGGAAGCAGAAGTGTTACTAAGTCTTTCTACTTAGACTGAGTAAAGATTTCTGTTCATCTCTGATACTGCTGAGGTGGTTTAACTGTTCTACGGTATTTTCTGTGTGTGGATGGACTTGCAGTTAATGGACAAAGGATTCTGGGTGCATTTCTTTAATGCTCAAGGTTGAAATTTTAACATAAGTTTATTTCCTGGGAAATGAATGAAATGAAGTTGGATAATGGTAATATATCCTAGATTCATCCAGCCAATATTTCAATAGGAAACCACTTCAGCTTTTTGAACCTGAGTGTACTACTCCATTGACTCCTGAGTAGCTCTTTAAATCTGTATGCCTTAATAACACAGCTAAGCTGAAGGAGTTGGAGCTTGTACCAAGCACCCTTCTGGAAAGAATTGTCAGGATTTACCTAATGCTTTCAGTCCTTTGTAGACTTGAGAAGAAATGTTCCGCCATTTTTGAAAGATGGGACTATTAGAAGTAACTACTTCTCCGGGTAAACTTGTGCATTACCTAGAATTTTCTAGCCTTCTTTGGCCATGTACAAAAGAAAGTACCAGGCATTGTCAAGCTTAGACTTAAATTATGAAGGGGGGATGATAGAGATGGGGTAGATGGGATGCTGCATGGGGAGTTCTGCAGCTGCCAAACAGGGGTTCTGGTAACTCATGGTTACCATAGTTATTATGCAGGAATCCTCTCCCACAAAATGTGCATATGAGCACAGAGAAGACAAACCTTGCCCAATTATAGCTATAGCCTGCATCATCCCGTAATAGTGCCCCAAATCAGAGTGCTCTTATTAAATGCCTAGAGCTCCCACATTATTCTTGCTTTAAGGTGCTAGTGATTTGAGTGAAGGTTTGCCTTTTAGGTACATTTTACAGTCCTGTTTGCTTATAGAAACCTGCTTGGAGGTCTGAATTTTAGGTAATATATCCTAGATTCATCCAGCCAATATTTCAATAGGAAACCATTTCAGCTTTTTGAGTCTGAGTGTACTACTCCATTGACTCTTGAGTGGCTCTTTAAATCTGTATGCCTTAATAACATAGCTAAGCTGAAGGAGTTGGAGCTTGTACCAAGTGCTTGGAGCACTGAATTTTGAGGATTATTTGCAGTGATTACTTGTACCTTTTTAACAGTTGTGTTTCAGGAAAGAATTTTTGATCTGATCCATACAAAGCTGTTAATTCTGATCTGCTGTTGTGTTTTCAAGTCATCTGCAAAATCTGTTTATGCAGCCAAACGCAGAGGGAAGGATGAGCTTACTGAGATGTAACAGCCATGGAGAATGTGGAAGTGGGGATGAACAAGTTAGCAACTCTGCTTCCCCTTATGAAGGGAGAACAGGGTTACTTGGAGGGAAGATGTCTCTTGGCTGATGGAAGGAGAACTGGCAAGGTGTATCTCATGGGCACAGGGTATTCTGAAGTCTCTGGAGTGTGCAGGAAAGTTGATTTGTGAGATGTTTGGGACCATACTGTTTGGATGTAATCTGAAATGTCTCCAGTATTTACATGAAGAAAGATATAAAATATACAACCAGGAGTGGTTTCAGATCACAAAGCATGCCATATCAGATAAGGGTGAGTGCAACACCAGTCTTGCTGGGGCAGCTTCACAGCTACAGGACCACAGGCATATCAAAGAGGCAGGATCCTGCACAGACCACCAAGGGCCACTGAGGAAGGCTGGTGTCTTCTTAACTTTCCATGGAAAATCTATGCTTGCTAGAGATCTTCTCAAGGGATAACTAAAAATCACACTGCCTTAGTGTGAACAAATCATAAACAGAAAAGGTCTGACCTTGAAGGCAGTGGAGAAAGAAATAACAATTATGAAAAAGTCTTAAATGGGATTAACTAACTTTCATTCTGGGATTAATCATGCTTATGGGTCTGATGCATTGTCTAATGAGGTCAATGAAAACACATTTACTTCTATGGATCTTCAATCAGGTAATCTATTTGTGACGTGTACTCTTTATTCAGCTTCTGTCATCCCAAGATAGGCAAACTACTTATACACAGGAATATCCCAGCTATTGTAGTGCAATGAACCAGGTATATAATATAAATACACTAAAAGTCAGAAATTGTGGAACAGTAGGGTTCTTGAAAACACGGTTCTTTTGATAGTCTTGTATGTGGCATCCAAAATCAGAGCTTTCCCTGTAACCTCTCCTTTTTGCAATTCTGGGCAATATCCTCCAGAAAATATGCTATCTTTTTCTTGTCATCCTCTGAGCTTAACACATTTTAAATGGTACAATGATATGTAGGAAACATTTCCCCCAATGCACTGCACATTTGCTTGAGGAGTTTCAAAACCCTGCTACTCCTCTTTGAAATGTGCCTGGTACAGTGTTGCCTTGTGAGTGGGACATGCATAGGGACATAAAGCTTACCTGAAAAATATTTAAAGATAAGCCTGAGAAGAATATGTACTCATTTACATGTTCAAAAAATTGCAGCACCTGTTGGTGTTCAGACAAATTATTTCTCATGAAAATATTTACAAACAGGTTTCTTTTTTTTTTAGTGTAATCAGCCCAAGATATTGTATCTGGGAAAGATTTGTCACTATCAAAAGTAGGCACCAAAAGGGACATAAGAAATATAGTTCTGTAAGTGGAAATCAGTTGCATTAATATGACTCTACCTACAGGTGAATGGATACTGCCTCCTCTGGTCCATCATGCTGAGAGGACAGCTGCTATATATGAATTTGGGAGGTATTTGGTTTTTTATATATATATGTATATATATATATATATAAAATCTTGTCTCCCTAGGGACATCTGTGGAATTAAATGGTTGGATCTAGGTTTAATTCTAAGCCTAGTTAGTATTGTTCTCAGAGTAGATCTGGGAAAAATTCAAACTGTGCTACATGCTGGTTCATAGAAGAATCTACTGTTCCGCGTAACTTGATAAAAGATTTACTGAAAACCCCTGAAGGGACAGGAAAATCTTCAGAACAGTCATTCATCCTCAGTCAATTATAGCAAAGGATCTGACTATTGAAACACACTCTGCACAGCCTTAGCATTGTAGGCTGGGACAGTCTCAGAGGCATTCACTCAGTTTAATGTTAGTTAAAGGTAGGCATTGTCAAGTTTCTATTAGCAGATAAAAGCGATTCAAACCAAATCCAACACTACTGAGATCTTTGCAAATACTAAACATAAAGCTTTAATCTCTACAGTTTCCATTTTGATTTAAGCCTAAATGTACATGTGTTAGTGAATGAGTATTTATAGCAGTAGAGAGCATTGCCTGGTCTGCTGAAAAGCTTGATCACCTACCTGCCTACACTAGTTTCACCATGAAATACAGTGTTTCTAAAATGATATGTGTGATTATGCTGTCAGGTTTGGAATTGAGACCAGGCTGCAGTAGGGAGTGTGAAAGAATTCCAGTTTACAGCTTTATGCTTAAACTGAGCTTTTCATTCCCGGCAAAAGCAAAAAATCCTGATGTAAAGATGAAATTCATTTCACGTTCATTAGAGCTGAAGTGTGCTCAAGGTAGGGAAGATGCATACAGACTGCAGATGCAGCTTAGACGCTCTCAGCGCATGGGACCATGAAGAGAAGTTGCAGCACAGTCCCTTGTCTGCCTTTTCTGTGCATTGCTGTTTTAGCTCTAGTGTTGGTTCCACCAGCTCCTTTTTGCCAAGTGTGCGATGTGTCATGGCCGTGAATATATGTGTGTAATATCCGTGCAGCCTATCCTCTTGTCCTTTTTTGGCTTGCCTCCACTTTCCTTTCCCACCCCATCGCCTGCAGAGCTCCTTCCGATTTGGCAGGGCATCCTTTGGTCTCTCACTGCTCCAACCTCAGCAGATCCGAAGTGTTACAGTTGGAGAGAGATTTTGGTTGGCCTTCAGCTCTACAGCTAAATTTCTCAGGATGTGGTTACAAAAAGAAAGCACCCTGGAAAATATGAGAAGACAAACCTGACAACGTGCTTGGGTATACCACCATCTGCAGCGTATGTTAGACAGGGGCAGCATGCAGGAATTCTGTCACCTTGCTCTCCATCCCTTTTCGATATCACTTTTGAATATGTTGAAGTCTTATTCGTGAACACATGAACTGTGAGTCTTTAATGCGGCAGTGTTACGTGTTGTGAAACTAATATAAATTTCTGTCTTTTCAGTTTATTTCCATGGCTGAGACTGACTCTTACTTTGTTTGCAATCCTTTCCTGCAAAATCTGGAGAAAAAGAAAAGAATAAAATAGAACCCAATACTTAATGTACTTGAGGGAAAGAGACTCAAGATTTTTTTTTGAAAGAAATAATTACTTGTTTCACTTTGCACCTTAAGCATTTTGATGTATTGGACTGGTCCAGTGATTTAAGTAGAAATGTGCTTAAGTTCATAAAACCTTCTTATTCTTACTCTCTCTGTGTTGCTTCATAGAGCACACCATAATTTACAGATGTAGTTTTCTTTCTTTCTGCTGTGGCTGAAAAGTCACATAACCATCCCCCCTGACTTGGCTCAATGTTCTTCAGCGTTACAGTAGTCCAAGTACTAGAAAACCTGATTTGGAACATCTTGGAGGCTTCATAGGATAATCACTTGTAGGAGCTTTGTTTTCAGACAATGTCATCTAAAGGACTGATATTTAGCAAGCAATTAAAACAGAACTGAGAAGGGTTTGGTTTTTACCACAGCACCATGGGGATAATTTCAAGTCTTCAGTCAAATAATTCAGATTCATGGTTTGGGGCAGAAAATGATAGCAATTTGTTAGAAGCGGAGCATTATTTATCCTTCTAATAATCTGTAAGGCTTTAGGTTTCTTTTTTTTTTAATACAATGCTGATTCTTTTCTTATGTCAGTGGTAATACAACAAATATGAGCAACTCATTCACACACAATCCTTGTCTTGTTCATTCTGAGCCTATGTTTTGCAAGGTCATTATAACTATGCTCATGTGAACAACATGGGCTTGGAAGTTCACCTAGTATTCAGCAGTTTTCAAATGTTGGCCTCAAATTCATTCTGATGGGAAAAATACTATTTTTTTAAAAGACATTTATTTACTTGCTTGTTTTTCATCAGGAAAGGATACTCACCTCATGATGCAAACCTCTTGGGAAACCTATCTTGTTCTACAAATATTTCTGCTGTCATTAGAAATGATGATGGAATCTGTGTAAGTCATAAAGTGCTCTGTGAAAGGGAAATCTGTATTTCATTACAGCAGTCTCTTTTTTTTTTTTTTAAGTATTTATCTTGAAGAGAAGCCTTGCAAATGGTACTTGGTTCAGTTCAGCAAACTTCCAGTTTCTCTGAAAAATACCAGCTATAACAGCACAGTCCCAGCTTTGATCCATTAGCTGTTAGAGGCGTTCTTATTTCTGATTGCAGGATGAGCTGTGTTATTTATATTCCTGAAAGGTGGGCTGTGGTGAACAAAAGCAAGGGATTTTTATAATGATCTAAGTAGCTAAGGCCAAACTTTTTCTTAACTGGCACAGATTAGCATTGTGTAGAAAAACAGCTGATATTGCAGAAAAACATAATAAATGAAACTTTGGAGCATTCCACTGTGTACGCAAGCAGTCCTGAAGAATTTCAAGCTGGGACCCCTACCTGCATCACACTTAGGTCGATTAAGCTTCTGTTTCTCCTCTTTTTTATTTTTCATTTTTAAGTCACCACAGTATATAATTTACTCAGACCACACTGGCATACTATAACAGTTATTAAAGTTTAGCCAGTGGTTTTGTATTAAAAATGCTCTATTTTTAGAAGTTTCTAACTAGACTATAAAAATAACTTTGGATAGGCTTGGAGTTAGAAAGCCTCTGCAACAGCATTGTGTTAAAAAATGTAATTAAAAATAACAGGCTGTGTTTGGAAACAAGTAAATGCAACTAATTTATGTAACAGCACTCTAGCCACCCTCTGTGTACTACAACTTCCCTATCAAAGCAGTATCTCAATAAGATTTTGCTCATACATTTATGACACTGCTTTACCTGTTTTGCGCAAGGTTCTTCTATATATCTGCTGTATTCCTAGCAGTGTGTAGCACTCCCATGTACCTTGATCCACATACAGCCCTCTTTACCCTGAAAGAACTGTATTGTTGAAGATGTGCAGGTCAGGTGAGTGGTGGGTGATGCACAGAAGTTGGTAGCTTAGTCTTTCCAGTAGATAGTTGGGGGGTTTTCCATTCCTCTGTTCCTCTCCAGTTGCATTCATGAGTGTCTGCAGAAGCTGTGAAGAAGTTGTGAGGGACTGTTGTGAAGGCCCTTTGCCTTCCCTTTCTTCTGCCACAGGGATGTAGGCAGGAGGGATGGGGCTTGAGCGGAGCTGTGCCAGCACTCAGGCACTGCAAAGATGAGAGCACCATTAGCCTTTACTAAGCCAATAAAATATCTACAGAGTGTGGAAAGGAAAAGAGAGAAGAAAGGAGCCCTGTGACCTAAATTTTCCATGTCTAAATAAATCTAAGTGAGTGGCGCTTGTGAGGCACTTTATTTTTTTTCGAAGGAGGCTGTGGATAGTGGGGGACAACTTGTGAGTGTCGTGTCTGTGTTGTTAGAAAGCTGCCAGCTCTGTTTTGGCTAGGTTGGTTTTTACCCTTTCTGTTGTCTTTGCTTGCATGTTGGCCTGATTCTTCACATCACGGAGGCACAGACAACAGAGGAATGGATGTAATTCCTGGATCACTGAAGCATAATTGCTTTAAGCAATGAGCTAGCTCCTGTTACTCATATTTGGTACAATAGGCAGCAGGTCACTTAGGCAACAAAGTCACCTACCTAGGGTCTGTTTTTTCCAGATCAGCCTACAAAAGATGTCACCTGGCAGAGGAACCAGAAGGTTATAAAAAAGGATAACGGACCATTTTTAGCAACTCAAGCTGAAGAAGAGATATCTGCTCCAGGAGCTCAGCGGGGTGGAAGGGAAACTGAATACAAACAGACCCAGAGGGAAGAATGAGAGAAAATGAAGGGCACAGTTTTCAGGTATTGGGGGTGGATTCAGCCCACCTGACTTAGGTGCTTAACTTTCTGGTGTCTGTTGAAGCAGCCCTAAAGGAGACACTTTAGATCCCTCTCCAGTCACTGGGGGAGGCAGCTGCTTGTGGAGATTTCCAGAGACAGATTACATCTGTGTGAGGTGCTGCACACTGGGTGGGTGGGATCCTACCCTTGGCAGATTAATAACCTTCAGTAACAACTTATAATTTGTCCTTTAAGTAAAAGGAGCTGTGCTGCAATTCCTTGCAAAGCTTCTGTCTACTAAAGGGCTAATATGCAAGGATGGAAGGCTCCTGTTTCTGGCATGTGAGAGCAATCTGAGAAGTTTGTACTTTGCCCTGGGATGTGCAACTGCATTTTGAGTTCTTGGTCTCAGGAGATTTGCAAAGCAGAGGATGTGCTCTTTGGGAATATGCCACAGGGATTTAGGGGCTTCTAGACATAGCTTAGGCTCCAGAGGCTTGCAAGTGCTACATGTGCAAAGTTTAAGTTCCCAGTAGACCATCTGAGCTTTCAACAGAGAGTGTGTGATTAGGTTTTTGTCCCTTGGGACAGTGAGACTCTCCATTTCCTCCATGCATATTCAACATTTATGTTCTTTTAGGCTTGATTGCTGTTTTCTTTTTATATGGAGAAGAGAAATATAAGGTCCTTGTTATTAACTTGAGTTTGAGAGTCTGAGAGTCTCTGGAATCTGGCTTTAAAATACATATTTTTCTAGGTTCTTTAAAATATTATTCCATAGCATGTAAGGGTGTAGTTACATGAATATTTTCTTCAGCAGCAAAGCAAGTTTAAACTATACCCTCAGGCAAATAAAACATCTGTAATGACACTGCTGGAAATTTCATAAACAACTTCAATTGCATATTTACAAGGAATAGACTCATTTTAAGATGAAGGAGAGGTTAGTACTGAGTTATGTGTGGAAGTATCTATTAATCAAAACAGCAATAGATGATCTCAAAGCAAAATACTTTTCCTAACTTGCCAAAGAAAACCTGGCGGACAAAACCAGCAGATCTGTTTGAACATTTATGTTTCAGTGTTTCAGGCTGTTAATCACTTTGTCCCATTCTGAATTGAATATTCTTTCAGATGAGAAGAATGCAGAAGTAACCAATGTTTAGGAATGGGAAGGCATATTTCCAAGGCGTCCTAGGACTATCATTCAGCTACATCCTAACAAAATACCTATATATTCTTCATTTACAGAATTAAATCTGCACTAACTGCGTTCATGAATCTCTTCCTCCCTTTTAAAAACCAACAGGCTTCTGCTTCTAACACTTGTAGACAGCTTTTAAAAATATGAACCAAATGTAAACTCATACAATGTTGTTTTCCTGAGTTAGCTGGTAGCCTGAAATTATAAGGCTTGGCCAATTTCTTTAATAAAGAGCTTGACTGAGAAACTCTGGAAACTGCTGAAATACCAACACAGACTCTTGCTGCAGAAATACATAGTTAATGTATGCCTCCTAGAATCCAAATATATATCTGTGCCTTGTGAGTTTCCAGCAAACCTCAGCTTGAACGTATTCAGCTGCCAAGATCTTCATCTTCCTGTTCCCCACCCTGTCCCACATTCTGCAGGCACAGGAGGATGGCAGGCTAGGTAAGAGTTGAAAATGTCTTCTTCTCCATCCCAATAACGATCACAGAAAATGTACTTGGACTACCTCTGGTAGCAGGCTGTTGGACCTTTTTTTAAAAGACCTCTACTGCAGGGGATGAGTAATTTCCAATGTAAAAATCCCCCAAACTCCTTAAAAAAAAAAAATCTGCTATATCACTGTGGGATCCAACTATCCTTACTGTAGCATTTAGCTGTGCTTATTAAGGACAAAATAGGGATGGGATTATGGTAATTCAGTTTTAACCCTTTAGTCAGCTCAGATAAAACTGTAGTCTGACTCAGGAAGGCAGTTCCTATGCTCCTTTATTGCTAACATTTTAGTTATTCTGCAATGAGTGCATTCACTAATACTGTGTGACCATGGCAGGATTAGTCACATGAATAAGGACAAGAGGCTTAGGTAAAATTAGAAACTAAGCAATGGAATATATCTTGTTGTACTACAAAAAGCCATGGGTCCACTCTAAAGTGTCACTGGAACTATAAAATTTGGGTTTGTTTAAGTTTGTTGAACTCCAATTTCCTGTTTCTCTACGAAACCAAACCACATAATACTTTTGTTTGGGGGGAAGGGGAAAGAAAATAAAGAAAAAGACCCAGCCTGTGTGGATAATTCCTAAATCTATATTCTGCAAGTGGGTTTAAACAAAGTCAAGAGTTTCAGTGCTGCTGCTGCTCAAGCTTTCAGCACTTTGGCTGTCCCTCAGCTGGCCAGACAGGATGCTGCAAACACGGGGCGTAAACCGGGAGGCGATGGGACTGGCAGGTACCCCCAGCCTCTCCTCAGCCCTGCCGGAGACTACAGAAAGGGATTGCCTTTCCGGAGGCAGCCCACGGGGAATTTCTGATCACCTCCAATAGTTAGTCCTGCATGTTTGGCAGCAAAGAGATGAAAAGTAATTGCACCATCTCAAAGTCATTTTCTGTTGCTAATGGTCTGGTTTTGTCATACGTGTAATGGGACTGGGAAGCAGCATAGCTTTCTTATTAACTCATATGTCTTGACTGCTTATTTTTTTCTTAGAGTTGAACCTTATTCAGCTTAATCCTTCTCCACCATTTCCCTGAATATTTATTGTGAATAATCTTTGAATGTTTTAGTTCTTAGCACCTTATTTCTACCCTGGTGCCCGACTCTAATGAGGTTTGTTGTAAATTTTTTAACTGAATCCTTTTCTTTTGCAGCAAAACCCACAGCTGGCTAAGAACTGTATCATCTTATAGCATTATTTTTTTCTAATATGTAGTTTCAGAGTTGATAGCTCCATCATAAAGTTAATTGGAAGGTTGATACCTCCTTCTGGACAAACAAGGTCTCTGCATGGGAAGGGTTTCTTCCCCCCTCTGCCCCCAAGGCAGTTAGAAGTTAAACAAGTTTACATGAAGATCAAATTATGTTTAAACAGCATTAAGACATGCGAAGAATATTACTGTTAGCTGATGCCTCCACAACTCATGCCTCTCACTTATGTAGGACCAGGATGTGGCTTATACAACCCAATTAAAAAAAAAAAAAAAAAGTAAAATTTAACACTTGGAAAGAGCACTGTAAAAATAGCGTAAATCTATAAAGCTTATTGTCTCTGTTCCTAGATCATTACGCTTATGCTGTACTAGAGCGTATATGCTATGCTTCCATCTACTTTACTAGGAGATTCAGGTTGCTCTGTGACTCTGACCTTTCCTCTCCATTATTTCTCAGTCCACCAATCTTTGTGTCATCTGCAAATTCGATCAGCAATGATTTTTGGTTGTTTTCTTTTTTTTTTTTCCTGCCAGGTTCCTGAAAGGTCCAAAACGCAATCTGTGCAGGACTCCATCAGCAACACTCCCATATAGTAGTAAGTCCCTATTTACAATTACATTTTGAAACCTATCAGTTAGCCAGCTCTTAATTCATTTAATGTTGTGTCTGCTATATTGATTTTACATAATTCGAGTTTCCTGATAAAAATATTATGTGGTACTAAGTCAAATGTCTTACAGAAATCTAAGTATATTACATTACCACTATTACTTTTATGAATCAGATTTGTAACCTCATCAAAAAAGATAGGAAATTTTCTCTGACACAGTCTATTTTCCATAAATCAAGGGTGATTGGCATTAATTGCATTATTCTCCTTTAATGCTGTATTAATCAAGTTCTCTCTCTTTTCCTGTTTCATTTTACCCTGGACTGCAGTCCTGCTGACAGCCTTATTGTGGACCCAGGTCTCATTAATCCTTTTAAGATATTGCCACAGCATAATTTTTCCTTTCAGCCATCTGGAACTTTCCCAATATTCCAAGAATTATTGAAAATTGGCTTTAGCATACAGATAGATGTGGGGGAAAGGACGCATAAAACACTATGTTTATTCCTTTGTTTCTTGGGAAAGATACCAGGACCATAGCCATTTCCCTAAACCCAGTGTGTCCAGCATGAAGTCACAGCCCAAGAGATGATACAAGGAGCCTTTTTTTGCAGAAGAAATCACTTCTCTGGCAGCCTGCCCACTTCTCCTGGCCAGTGGGGTGAAAAGCCAGATGAAATCATGTTGTCTGTCTTTGCAGCTGCCCATGCCGAAGGATCACAGTTGTTACTGGGATTGCCTGGGAGGAACAGAGAGATTTCTTGGACCAAGAGCAGGAAGATTGTATTAGAAATGAAAAATATCTGAATTTGCACAGGATTTATCCCATTTTTCAGGTTTCTTTGTAGGATTTTTTGATTCAAGCTGAGCAGGCTGGTTAAATAATATATTGACTTAAATAAAATGAAGTGGCTAAAAAGAATGTCACTGTACCAGTGGATGTGACTTGGGCTATGACTTCTTTTGGGGAAAAAGAATAAGATAGATAGTCAATTACCTGCAAAGACGCAGAAAAGAAAGTAAGTAGTCCTGAAGCATTTGGATTTTTTAAATCTTTGAGTTGAAAATTCCTTTTTGCTAGCTGAAACATTTCTGGCACTCCTTCCTGCAAGGAAATGGAGTGAGTGGGAGCTGCAGAGCCTCGAAGCGTTACACAGGCTGCTTGTTGAACGGCAGCCTTAGCTACTGATGTGTGATGAGAGGCTGCTGGGCAGCCAAAGGCTGCATAGCCCTGATGTGGGCAGAGCATTTGGTGCCTTTCACAGGACTTGGGCTTTTCTAGATTAAAAATTGTCAGACTGCGCAGGAAAACAGATTATGTTGAAGTGCTGGGAGGCAAATGGCAGCCACCCTGATGCACTGCTCAAGGGTCTGTATGGAAGAACTGGACAGCTGAAGTGACATTAATATGGGAGACGTTGTGCAAAGTGAACTTAATGGAATGTTTCCCTTTTCCCTGGATTTCATTTCATACATTGAGATCCCCCATCCCATTCCCCACCCCGTGTTTTGAGACATCAGTAGCACATTGATGCAACCTCCTAGAGAGCTGCAGAGTTCTGCAGAAGACACTCTAAATTGGATTTACATGGCGTTTTGTAGGCAAAGGCAAGCAAATTCAGGCCATGCTCTGGGACAGAGAAGTATAAATCACCTCTGAACTCAAAGCCATGGAGCACTAGTTAGACTGGCGCAGAGACTGAATCAATAAACTTTACAGAGCGGCATTTTTTTCTCACTCTTGGATCTCTACCACTGACAATTGAGTGGTATATAAGGTGCATTTACCTTAAAAGCTATTGCAGCCATTATAAAGAATCAAGCCAAAGACTCTCTAGAGTGTTTTAATCGGATGAATTTGAACTGGTCAACTTTTTAATGAAGAAATGTAACTTTCAAAATGCTAAGCTATTCCATTTTGTTAGTTTAAAGGGTGAAAATGAAACAAATTCTTTTGATTTAGCATAGTTTTACACAGAAAGGTTTGATAATGAAAAAGTTGCAGTTTGTTGAAAAAACCCGATGTGAACAGCAAATTTCAAATGCTCCAAAATGATTTTCTGTGCAAGTTTTCATAAGGCTGCTTTTTAATGATTCAAAGGGAAACTTTTTGCCACATCCACAAAATTTGTTCCTATTTTCTGATCAGTCAAGTTGAAATATACTCTTACTGACATGTAATTTCTATGATCTTAGCAATAGTAGACTTTTTGGGTGGAGAGCAAAAACTAGCCAGACAAAAAGGTATGTGTCTGAAAGGAATGGGTAGGGTGCGATGCCAAAATGCATGCATTATGCTTTTTTCAAGGCTTACTTTGAAATTCTCAAATATTATGAGGCTTCAACCCATGCTGAGTCTAAAAAAGTTAGAGAAAATCGTGATTGCTTCACATATCTTCCATCAAGATTCAAGACTGTGATGTGAGAGACAATTCACATCGACACTAAGTCCTTCCCATGGATTTCTTGGTATGTGGTCTTTACCATTTGGCGAAAAACCTAAGGTGAAAGCAAGCTGTGTAACATTCTTGCTGTGCAGTCAGTCATCACAGCAAAGTTTGTGTAGAGAAATAATGCTTAAACAGCAGTCCTAGAAATTCAGCTTTTGAAATTGCTACACATTTAGAGAAAACTGACCAGCATGTTCTCATGAATGAAACAAAAAGCTTTCCAAAGTGCTGGCTATGATTTTATACTGCTTGTGTAGTCACACTGAAGGAAAATCTAAGAAATGTCTTCACTGCCAATAGTATAACTATTGCTTACTTCTTGTTACAATGTAGAGGAGTTAGGGTCAAATTCTAAAATTTTCATCTGGTTATTTTAACAGGAATGTTTTTACCTACTATAATTTCATAGCCAGGCTGGTGGGACTGAGTGGATATCTAAAACTGCAAAGACAATGCAAAGACCTGAGGTTCACTTTTCTTGTTGTGGAAGACATAATTGGCTCTCATTAGAGGCATCTCCCATAAGGCAAACGTTGCCATCCCTCTAGCAACATATTGAGAGAGGCCTTCTGTTAGTGAGGAATGCAGCCTTAGGGAAAGCTGTTTCCATACTATACTGCCAATATCTACAAGTTTTTTTTTTCTGGACTGTGCATTAGGTATTGGAAGGGACAGAGCTGAGCCATTCACCAGCATGTAGCCATTAATCATTTGTCCCACGGAAATGCTGAAAAATGAAGTTGAAAATGAAGCCTGGGATTCTAGTCAGTGCTCTGCTGTTTGATGCATGTATTCCTGCTCCTAGTCTCCAAAGACCTGCTTATTATGCAGTTTACTTGGTTAGTAGGCAAAAGAAGAGATTTAGAATATTGGGGGGTGGGGGGTGGAAATTTTTAAAAATATTATTAATAAGCAAATGCCATCACTTGAACGATTCTTGCTGTTTCTGATTTTTCTTTACTAGCTGCCTTTCTTCCCAAAAGATACTCTATGCTTTATTACCCAAACTCTGATTACAGACCTGTAGGAAGCAGACCTGTGCATGAGCGAACTCCTCCCCCAGTCTGAACAGTGTTCCACGTTTGAAAAACCTGTAGTTAGCAATGTATTTGTGAGGACACTCACAGAATCACTAATACAAGTCAATAGCTGAAAGCTCATTTATGTCTAATTCAAATAACAGGAGCTTTGATAACACATTTCTCCCTTTTTTATGATAGCATATTGTTTAGCCTTATTCAGAGTGGAAAAAGCAACCTGCTTGAAGGCATACAGAGTTCTGAGATAAATATTAAATAGATTCTGAACTTGAAATATTTTCTCATACCACGCTGCCTTCCTTTTGACAATTTGGTATGAAATTCCACCATTCAAATGAGGTAGTAGTTTGCATTTACTTCACATGGAATAAAATCACTCCTCAAGGTGCAGTGCTGGACTGAGGCTACAAAACTAGGAGAAACAGTGGTCCAGATCCAGCATTAGTAGATCCAGTGCTAGTTGCTTCAGATGGTATAAGCCAACATGGCTGGTTGTCTTTTTGGTTAGTATCTTCTAGCATGGATGGAAACTTTTGCATAAAATACAAGGACAATGGTTGAATCTCTTGGGAAAGCCATATAAATTCATTAAAAGTCATCATGCATCTACCAATCTTTTTTTTTAATTAAAAAAATGCAGAACATATAAACTCAAGTTAATTTTCTTCTCTTTCTATTTTGCAACTTCCCCTCTCCCCCCGCCTTCTTTTACCTCCTCCTGCCCCAAGCCTAAGAAGAATGGAAATTCTTACTGAGATCAGTCCATTATAAGAAGATTGCATATAGATTAAGAAACAGAGGATTTATGGAGGACTCAAATTTGTAGATTGAGGACTCATTTAAGGGCATTTGGAAGCCTTTTATGGATTATATATACAAAACAGATGTTACATCTTAGAAAAACTTGTAATTCATTGTTATTTCCTACTTGACTATGGGGTGGGAGAAAGACTACATTTTATAGTATTGTGAACTAAGACAATTTTTTTTTCACACAATAGTTGCTTTGCTTCCTTTCCTTTTCTCCGTTGGGGTGTGTGTTCTCAATTACAGAATATAGCACCTCTTATGACAAATCATTATTTTTTCACAAAGAGAACAATTATTCAAAAGCCACCAGGAACAATAAAGAAGAACAGGAGTAGAAACACAATGCTTTGGTTCTAAAAAAGCAACTTTTTATTTAAGTAGAAACCACAGAAATATTGATAGGAATCATGTTAACTCGCCTTTGGGAATAATCGACCTTTTGGCTGATATGAAACAGGACTGAGGTTTGTGCCTTCTCTTTATTGGACTAATTAGGGACTTTGCTAGGTCTTCACTTAAGTCAGCTGAAAAATGACCTCTTTGTCAGAATAACGCCTGTGAACCTTAATCTTTTTGAGGATGACCTCGGCATGGTTACTCTAATATGGGGCCTGGGGTGTGCTGTCTCCAGAGATTCCTCTATCCATAACAATTCTCTTCTGATCTGCTTTGTAAGCTTTTCTCTGAGACTACACACAGGGTCTGTAGGGCCATGGATGGGAGATCGCTTTGGGTTCTCACATTAAGCCCAGACCCATCATGGGAAAAACTTTTAATTGCAACGACCATTTCTTCTTCAAAGGCCTTGCTACCCCTCCACTTTCCTTAAGGCAATTTGTATATCCCAGGGAGTTGGCAGAAATCCTCAGACCCTTTGGAGGACAAAAACTGTGTCTTGGGGTGGTAGAAGTAAAGCAAAGTTAATTTTCTGCTCAAATACAGGCATTGAAGGGAAATGGTTCTTGAAATTTTTGTTTTCTGTCTTTATACTTGCATTTCCGGACACTAGGTTTGCTCCAGGAGTCTCTTCTTCATTTATACTTTCTAACCCAGCTATGATTGTTATATGGCAGGTTGCCTTTTTTAGAGTGCTGCTATTTATTCCTTATACTTGCTGATGTCTCTTTATGTATGTTGAACATTTAATTTGGGGGAACTGATTTTTATCTATGACTTTTACCAGCTGATTGCTTGTTGCTGGTGCATAATGGCTAGCTGTCAGTAGCTAATTCCTGTGTTCCTAACACTTTTTGGTACAGACAATAGTGGTCTTAAAAGAAACATTATGTGCAAGTTTTCCATTCTTTTTTTAAAGGAGGAATTCTTTGACATATTTTTCTCAAGGTTAAATTCAGTCATAGTATATGCCAATAATAGTACATGTTTTCTTTCCATTACTTCAAATATTGTAAAATTTGAAGGGGTAAAGATGAAAAAGTGGTCTTGGAATTAGGACAAAGTGGTCTTGGAATTAGGACAGAAGAAGGAGAATCAAAAAACTAAAATCCAGTTTCTTTATCTTACATTGAATTGGTGTTTAAACAGTCCAAGACCTAAACCTCTCTGCCTTTACAGTTACATTTGTAAATGAGACTTCTTTTTAGTTTTTATTATGTTTTTTATTTATGTATTTAGGGTTTTTTAATTTCTTTGGTGATATTATTATCTCTTATTAAACATATATCAAGGGCAAAAGGGCATTTTGACCATTTAGGTATAACTGTGCTGTTTATTATTTATTACCTACTGAGACATGGATTTCCAAAACAACTGAGCCACTGCATAAGTTCTCCAGGCATCCTTGGCATAGTTAAAATATGTTTCTAAACATGCCACTCTGCTCCTGCTAATGGCAGTTCTTATAATCATATTTTCATAATGTTTATGGGAAAGGAACCCTCCCATATGGCTGAAAAAGCTCAGGATCTTTCAGAAGAAAGAAGATAATTTGGTTGGACTCACAGAACTAATAAAGGGTTTCACTAGGGTTGTTTTGTTGTTGTTGTTGCTTGCATGTGGCCATTGTAAATAGCTGTGGTAGTTTATTTGCCTGAGTTGGAGAGTAGCCTAGATGTGGTAAAGAAAATTTTGGGGCAATAATAGCTTGATGGAGATATATCAGGGCTGTGGGTCTGATAAAATGTTTGGGGAGAGGAAAGGGAACAGCAAAAGCAGCCAGAAAATATTATGTTTGCCAATTAACTGCTCCTGATGCACAGGAATTCTAGCTGGAAAGAAGAAATAACTGGCAATTCTTGCTCTGATGGATGGCCTGTTAGGACGGAGGGTTGCAGGCAGGAAGGGTGGGTTCCCTTAGCAAAAGAGAAGCCTTCACTAAAATTGGGTCTGAAGAGATCCAGAAGCCTTCTTGAGTGTTTACGTGAGGTTTCCATGTTCTACTGGATGAGTGGGTTGTTAAAATAGGTCTTTATCTCACTAGGAAATCCTGTGCAATACATTACACGTGATTCATAAAGACAGCAGAAGAATTAAGATAGTCTTGAAACTATTGTTCAAGACTAATCAAGCGTGACTGATTTTAATCATAACAGCTTTTTGGCCAGTATCTGGGGCAAATATTGTTTTTCTAAATTAGCACTCTCAGCCTGTGTAACAACTTATTGAGAAGTGTCTGCAGAAAGTTACTCCCAAATCCTTTTTATTTTCACTTGGGTATTCAAGTGCTGCTGTAAGTTTCTTCAGCAACACTTGTGATGAAATACATAACCTAGCTGAACTGGATCCCAAATCCAGACAGCACATCTGATTTTGTAGTGATTTACAGGCCTAAGTATGACACAATTTGACATGTACCCTGGCTCACCAGACTGAAAAAATACTGGAGGATGGTGGAAAAAGTAGAATATATAACCACCTTTGACATGTCAAAGCTGTGCTGTCAGATTGCCCTGGTCCCATGGTCCTAGGAGACGACAGACTGGCCTGCTCCATGGTCTGTATTGGCTGGAGAATTGACTCTTTGGGCTTCCTGGAAGTCCATCATTCTCAAAAGCAGGAATGAGCTAAGGAGGCTGATCTCTTCTTGAAATATTTGCTGAGCTTGAAGAACAGTTCTTCTTCTCAGCTGATGCTTCAAGACTGTTGCTCCCCTTTCCTTTTTTTTGTCTGTCCCTACACCACCTCCTTGTACTTGGAACTGCTTCAACACCACTGACATCATTATCAAAACATTATTTATTATGGCTCAGCCTAACTTCAGCCACAGCGAACCAGCAAGCTGACTGGTTTGCGGATCTATTGCAAAACACACATCAGGTTCATTTCAGGTAAGCAAATGAAAATAGCTTGGTATTGTGATGCCACCTCAACTTGAGGAAAATCTGTGCAGTGGCAATGGCCCTTAAACTCGCCGCGCTAGAGGACTTCTGCCAACCCCCCATTAGATACCCAGCTGGGTGTGCCAAGACCAAAATTTAAAGTATATCGTCGAGGGAATAAATGTTCCCATTCTCTGACAGAGCAAGAATTCAATATCCACCATTTAAAAAGAGAGCAACCCTTCTCCGTATTAGCCTATTATTACTGTTGACTTGTATAGGTTTGGAGTGATCATAGCCACCTTAAGTGTGTTTATTGGGTAGCAAAACACTTCAGAGCAGGCAAAGGTAAGCTGCCTATGCAGACACATTGCATGCATATTTTTTAATGCTTTAATTCCTGAAAATGAAGACTTTACGAAAGAATTTTTCACACAGGTATTTTCAAAGGAGGTGAGTTCGAGGATGAAAGTTACTCTTGTCTGAGCAAAGACCTTCTTCCAGAAGAGCACACTGAAACATTAAAAGAGTGCCTCATTGTCACCTGGGCAGTTGAAACTCTCAAGTAGCATCTGCTGAGGATTGCTGTGCTTATTCTGACTAGTACTGCCATGATAAAAATGACTGCAGTGCTGTATTTATAGCCTGTCTCTTCTCCTGGACTACACAAGTAATTGCTGCCTTATTTCATGAAATCACATCAATCAAGGCTGTTGAAGAGTCTTTTGTTTGATGGAGAGGTGAACAGTGATGAAGAGGATGGAGGAGTTTTACAATAGTATATAAGGATCTACAAAAGCAGCTGCCTTTGCACTGTTTGCTTAAAGAATCATTAAGGTGCCAGGGATCAGCTAAAATTATTCCCAGCTGAAAGAAGTAAGTAGCCCCTTAACCGCACTCTGGTTTTCCCAGAGAAGTCTAATATGTGAAACAAGACTTACGAGGACTACCAGGAGCAGCAGGCTTTGCTCTTTCCTGGCTCAGCCAAGGGTTAATGTTTTGTTTTTTTTTTTTTACTTGAAAATAAAGTCAATTTAAAGAACTGCCTGTCGAACAGGCTGTTGGCAGTTTATTTATCTGGGCTGGTGAACATGGAGCCTGTGAGGTCCTAAATTAATTTATGGCTCTGTTAGTCAAAATCAACAACTTAAACTTTACCTGCAAGCTCACAAACACATAGTATAGCTTGTGGAGTGCTGGGTTAGTATTTACAGTGGGGTATTCGGCATAGCAGTCAGCTTTGTATGCTCTGAGCCAGCTTCCATTTCTATATGGATTCAAGCTGTAAATCTCTGCGCACTTGTTTTAGGAGCATAACATCGAGACAACTATGTCTGCCTCTGAAAGAACTGTCACAACGTCCTGCCTGTGCCTCAATAACCACGCAGGGATACTTGTTCCTTCTTATTCAACAGTGCATGGTCATGGTTTCCCTTTTTCTGCACTTCTACTATTATGAACATTTATAAAATCAGTGCTGCTGAAAAAGCATAAATTCTGAGCACTTCTTCTAGAATTCATGATCTCTGGAGTTCTTTGTAGTTGTGATTGAACTATCAGGGTAACAGTATTCTTCATGCCTACCTTAAATTTAAAATTACCACTTGTAAAAAATAGTAACTTAGCTTCCTCTCACCCCAGTTCTCCTTCGCATATGAGTTTTGGTGGAATGGATGATGACATTAGCAAGCCTTTTGGGGGGGGGTTGTAACTTGGGCATTTAGCATTTGAGTTCCACATGTTTGAGTAATGAATCTCTTTTACTTTATACACTTCCATACTACTACTTATTGTAAAGGAAAACCATAATATTCTAATAAATCCGTGAAACAAATTTTTAACTTCAACTAGGTCCTACTAGAAGCTGAGCTCAGAAGAATAAATTTATTTTACTGGAGAACTTTACAGGTAAGATTCAGGTTGTTTAAATGTAGCTGTATAGAGGTTTCTTCTACAGCTGATGGACTTGGCCAGAAGGTGGTTCATTTCCCTCTAAGGCTAGAGCCCAGCTGTGTTAGATATTTGTCTGTCTCCACTGTTTACAGAGGGAGTTCAGATGATGATCTCAAGGAACATACATATGATCAAATAACTTAATTTTGCTCCTAGGTCTGGTCCTTGATAACCTGCATGATGAGTCACAGACCACAAGGTATGACCAGTTTTGAAAAACCTACCAGAGACACACATGAGTATAGATTTCTGCATTAGGTACCAGCTTTAAAAATGTTGTTGTAGTGATGTTAACTAACTTGAAAAATGAGTGACTGGAATCAATCAATTTTGTTTGATGTAAAATTTGGTATTTATAACTATAATACTGATTCAAGTTTTGCATCTGGCAAGTATCTTTTCTTTAGTGACTATAAAATTTTGATGAAAGGTTAGCTGAAATATTTCATTCTCCTACCTGATAAGAATGAAAAAATACTTTCAGATTAAAATGTTATAAACATGGTAAAATAATAAGGAAATGGAAATTTGCTGTTCCAGGGCTCTTGTTCTTAGACTTTGCCTCAAAGCGTACACCTGTTGTTGACGATATTTTTCTATTATTTCTCTATAAAAATTGTTAGAAATAATTTTTCTAACTGTCATTACTTTTCAAACTTATAAAGCTATCTTACAAATGATTTTCTTTTTTTAAATTTACAAAGGGGAATTTCATAACTCAGGTGGACTTCTGCCATTTCTCTTGTTAAGATCACTTTATATTTACTCAGTACTTCAGCCTACATTTATCGTGCATTGATAGCAACTGAATAATGGAGATCAGTACACATCCTTGCTGAAAAGTGTTAAGATTTTTTCCACTGGCATATACCATCCCAGATGGTTTTGGCATTGACAGCATAGGCAGTTTTATTAATATCTATGACAGCATCTTGTTAACTGCACCTCACTGTTTATTGTAAAGAATTGATAGTAAGGCCAAGGAGGTTTCAAGAAAACAAATGAACATGAACTCAAGAGTTTCAAAAACTTTTAGTGAAACCTAAAAAAATGTTCTGTTCATAGCCCAGCAGAACATTAAATGTAGTAAAAACCAATGGCTTTGTGCACTTACCATGGGTTAAATATCTCAAACATTTTGGGCAAAACCAGTCAGTTAATTCCCCCCCCCCGCATCGAATGCACATTGGTTCTGTTTCTGTGCAACTGCACCAGAAACAATGAAGATTCAGGACACGTGTGCCAGTCTGCAGTAGAGATGCAGAATTATCCTTTCATTGCTAGCTATATTTAAAAGTCAAATGAGAGCAAGAGATGAATATCACTTCTTCAGTCAGGCAAAGTAACAAGTCAGGCCTTGAGGTTGTCTAGGACATCCAGTCAGAAACAGCAGAAGACAAGACTGGAGACTGGCCTACCTACAACATAGCTCAGGGCAGGTCTGGATGCCCAGGCATGAACTTACATGGAACTTCTGGGCCACAGGCAGGAGGAGAGGATGGTCAGGGACAGAGTTTAAGCCTTGGACCAGGTTAAGATGGTCAGGGCCATTAAGACCTATTAGTGTACTCAGGGCCCTGACAGATACTACTTTCACCAAAACTCTTTTTCACCCAGATTACAGCAGCAGTGCTCCATTTCTTTTCCAACTCTCATTTATCCTTGACGCCGTTCAGACCAGAAATACTCTTTCAAATTTTGTCCTCCACTATCTTCTTCCTCTGTTTGTTCTCCTGGTTGGCTTCCAGGGTTCAAATTGATTCTTGAGCAATTCCATTCCTTGGTGGGCTCTCCTGAACCCTCAGCTTTTGGTGAGTGTTTCTCAGGGCTTTCTCTTTGGCTTGCCCACCCTCATCTTATCTTCAAGCAGCAGAATCCACAAGTTCACACTCAGCTTCTCTTTCAACCTTGATAATTCACTGATCTTATCCTATTCAGGTTGCTTTTCCCTGCCTCATCTCAAACTCCAGCTTGTCTTTCTCACATCTCCTTGTGAATGTCTGTCTGCCTGTCAGCTCAAGCTCAACACAGCGAAAAAGGCCCTCCAGTCCTTTACTAAGGGGACCGTCACTGCTGAAGTAGCAGGGAATAGCAGGGAAACACCACTGCCTTGCCTGCTGCTACATCCACAAAACCAGAGTATGGAGGAAATTTGCAGATTATTTCTCCGTAATATTTCTAAAAAGTCTTTTCCTCTCCATCCACACAGCTAATCCAGATTTGCTCTGTCTCTTGTCAGTGTAATGATACTTTTCCCAGTGCTCTCAAATACAAACTTTCTAGAATGTAACTGATAATTTTCCTAGCCCAGCACATTGGCAAAATTACTCCCCTTTGTGATATCTCCCTTCTTTTCTTAAGGTGACTGACTCAACTGAAAGCCTGAAAGTCCTTAAGAGCACCTACATAGTGGACTTAGGCAATACTTAGGCGTTATTTTAGCAGTACTGGTCCTCCTTGCAAACTCAGGCACTTCAAAATTAAATATATCTTCACTCAAGTTAAAGAGACTCTGAGCCAATATGGCTATGCCTTTATTACTAAAGAAGAAGTCCAAGGGATAACCTCAGGCTTCGTGTCCAGGTGCCACAGACTAGCCCACAGCATACTGCTGAGCGCTATCCTCCTCTGTAAGAGATTTGTATTGTAGGGAGAATAGTAAAAAACAAATTAAAGAATGACCTGGCAGTTAGGCAGCATGGACAAGCAGGGGCCAGCTGGCCCTCTTTTATTTAGCAGTAATAGTTTGCATGGTGGGATGATGTTGCATTAGGTGCCATTAACATTATCCTAACTGAACAAATTATGTTATAAGGTATGTGGCAAATCAATTGGAAATTCGAAAAGAAATGCAGCTCAGTGGAGGTTAAACATTCTCACTGAGGAGAGGAAGAGAAGGGGAGGAATATGCTAAAAATACCATGCAAGAGTGTCTCATTTAACTAAACTGAATAAAAGCTTATCAGCCGTATTTCCCCTTTCATTTGTATGGGTACTTAGCAAGCTAGATAAATATACACCTACACCTCTAGTGTGTTTTTGATTACACTGATATGCCACTGAAATTGTTTGCTGTGTTGCTAATAGTAACAGCGATGAGAACTTGAATAAAACTCGGTTCAGGTTGCTGAAGCTATTTGCCTTAGAGACAGTTTCTGTTGTTAGGGTTTTTGCTTAATATTCACATAAGAAATCAGTTTTGTATACTCAAAATGCTTGTCCTACTAAATACAAATTCATGTTCTCATACTAGGAGGGTCACTATTATTATGAACAACATTTTATTGAGAAAGGTGAATCTCAAAGAAGAAGCACTCATTTCCTCTTCTAGTAATCATGTAGAGGAGAATTGTATTATCACAAAGTTCATTTGGCAAAGCAGACATAAAAGCTAGTGGTCATTGCTGTGCCACACCAGCTGGTGCTATCAGCAAGCTCTTTTGTACAGTGCTTGAGTAAACACTTTTTTCTTTCAAATCCTCAAATCAGTATTGTTTCTGAAGGTTTTTTTTTTACAAATTCAGTTCAAAATTATTAACTGCTAGAGGTTATAACTAGCAGCTTTTTGTGCAACTTTTGTGTGAGCAATAAATATGACAAAGATGGGAATGAGTGAAGCTGATACTTTGTTTCAATAATAACATAACTACATTAAAATAAATTAGCTATTGTGTTCCCTTCCTAACAAAACCGTGAAGAATTCTCCACCCAAGTTACTTCCTTTCCCTGTGCAGCCCTGGTTTTGCTCTTAAATCTTTACATATGAAAGGTAAATGGTTCTTTTAATGCATTGTAGGGAATGTCTGGGCAGCACCATTGCTTTTTTTGTGTGGCTGGAAAACTGTAGGCAGCGTGTGATTCCTATTGAGTATGATTTAGGTGGCACATCTGGCCACCAGCCTGGAGCTTGACTTTGAGAAGGCACCTCTGATGCAGAGAGTTGATGTCTGTGAGGCAAACCCAGCATATGTGCACACACACACAGAGAAAAAAAAAAAAGAGGCTGCCGCTCTTGGGTAAACACACTGAGAACTGGGTGCTTTGTTAGGAACTGAGCAGGGTGATATCTACACAAAGGTTTGCTGGTACTTTTGTTTTTGCTCTGAAGATATGAACAGATGGCACATAAGATTGCCCAGGAAAGAGGATACTGAGGTCTAGCTGCTGCTTGTTCTGCTCCTAGGGGAAATCATACCAGTCTAGACAGCACAAACACTGTTGACTCAAGAGACAACACCCGGTTTTCTCTTGAAAAGTCACTATTTGGGTGAAACTCCAATGGTAAGTCCTTAGTAGCTCAGTACACAGGGTATTCTTGTGTAGATAGTTTGTGTATGTCCCTAGGGCAATGGAAATGCCCTTTGTAGTCCTAAGACTATAAAATTTAAGCTCTGAAGAATGCAAAAGATAAATGAGATGGCCATTTTCTGGGCTTTTCCAGATGACTTAGAACAGAACCTTTTTTTATGATATCACAATAAAATTGAGGCTCCTCTATTTTTGAGTGTTAAGAGTCAGAAACTACATTACTGCTTTGAAAGAAGTCAGAAGACTGCCATAAAAGAACCTGATGAACTTGAAACCCTCATGCTGATATTTTAATCAATTGCAAGTCATGTGAGCAAGTAGAACAACATGAATGGATTTTCATCCTTGCTTCTACAGAGCGAATGTGGTATGATCTGGTACGGTTGTATATATACAAGCGATTGGGGTAATAGTAATTGTCAGCCAGTTTTTGCACTGGTCATATTCCCGCATTGCAATTTGTATCCATCACTATGAGGAAAATATTACTGTAGAAGCAGGGAGGTCCAGAAAAAAACCTCCCAGTACCACTTAATTGAGAGAAGTCATTTGGGAGAAAGAAATGGTGCCATAAAATACCTGACAAAGGTAGATAGTACTGTAAATGGCCAATAAAGCTTAGCACATTCTGAACAATTATAGTTTAAAGATGTTCATACATCTTCAGCAACCTGCTTACCTGATCATTGTGCAGCTAGGTATTTCCATTTTGAAATTACTATTACTGGAATTCAAATTGAAAGTCCAGCCAAGACTGGTCAATGTATAAAAGATTGCCTACTAAATAAAACTGTGTTCTAATACTACACATGGCAAGGAAGCAGAGTCTTTTAATGAGATAGCTGGGTTCAAGATTGGTCACTATATGTCTTGTATTTGCAGGTCTCGTGTGTGAGAATAGATGGTTTTATTAAATGTGCAGATCCCCACTGGATGCTCTGATGTACATTTTGAACATGCGTTCTCAGAAGAATTAACCTAGCACTTAACTCCAATCTACAATTCAAATTTCTACTTGCCTTTTGGGCAGTAGATCTCAAGTTTTGGAATTATTCCATATTCTGTACAGATGGCACTAGGTAAAGGAGAGAAAATGCTCATCATCTTGGAAGGTGGAAGGCAGAATGCTGCCCTTTAATATTACAGTTCTTGTCTACACTTGAGTTTTCTATGCTTTTGTTCACTCACATGTCTAAATATTTCCTCCGGAAGTTTGGCTGACATGGTAAGGTCTTCTTCAAGCTTCACAGAGTCCTTTGGCATGCTTTTTTTGTTAAGAGATACTTCACTGGAATATATGCTATTTATAATATCTGTATGTAATCTCTGTTTTAATCTAAGCTCTTTTTAAGCGAAACATGACACTCTAAGAAGCAATTGGCTGGCATTCCTCTGTGTTTACAGCTGTAGGACAGCTAGAAATGGAACTTTGCTGTAGTCATTGGTTTTATATTAGACAAGTACCTAAAAAAGTAATGGCATAAACTTCTTCGTGTTAAAAATGATACTGTACCTGTGACCTTAGCCACAGAATACCTAAGAAAGTATCATCTGTTTGTTAATGAACTGCCTTTATTTCTCCTCCTTCTCTGGATGTGCCACACTCGTGGCGACAGTGCTGGACAGTGAGAAGTACACAGGTTGTGAGTGCGTATCACTGAATCCTCAGCGGCTTTCTGTGTGATTCCTCAGCCAAACTGATGTTGGCTGAGAGGATGCTGACATTTGTATGTCCTGTTATGTCCTCTGGGTCACCCTGAAGTTATTTATTACTAGTAGCCAGTGGGAGAATTCCTCTTCACTGTGAATCTCAGAAGGGAGAACAAAAATCTGTTATCTCTTTTCCTTCTTAGTGTGGTTGTATGTACCTGAAAAAGCACCCAGAATTATCTCAGAAGAAAGGTCCTGTGTAGGTGCGTCAGCCCTGATTCTGATCTGTGTTTCTCTGATATGGAAGTAGATCTTTGAACTGATCCGATCAGTGAAAAATGTTATTTGAACTTTGATCGTAATACAATCAAGCAATGGATCAGCTGGTATCAAATCTCCTTTGCTCTTGCAATGCTCATCTATCACTTTCACAAACTGCCATATGAGGTAAAGGCTATTCATCTGAACTTTTTTTAAAGTATGTGCAATTCATGAATCAGTCTGATTTTCTTTACATTTATTTTGGCATCCAGAACACGTGACAATTTTGTGGTTTGTTTCAGTATTTATTTTATCAAATAATCAGGCACCGCTGTATTTGATTTCAACCTGCTCCGCTGCTCCCATGACATGCTACAAATCGCAGTTCTCCCATCAGTAGGGTATGCTCCTGGTGCTACTGGAATCTATTTCTGTCAGCAAGGAAGACCCTCACATCTCTGGGATGACATTAATGATCAGCGTTCTTGTTCACATGGGCTCCTACCAGCTGATCTGAGTAGGTGAATTCCTGCCCACTCAGACAACGAGCATCCTGTGGCTCAAGCAGTGAGATCAAATTTCCTGAATCTGCCTGGCAGCTCTAAGGTTCAGCCCCCAAACCCTAAGGACAAAAAGATGTGGCATCACATCAGCGTGACCTGTCTTTTGGAAGGCTAGGCTTTCACATTGAATAAATGTGAAGACAGTTGGGTATTACTTCATTTTAAGGGAACATTAATATTAACCAACAATGGAGTCCCAACGGGAATGTGTGGCTGCTGTTTGAATACCAAATCAAACTGTTATGTCTGGTGTTGAACATTAAAATACAAAATAAAGCTGGTTACAACCTGGTGAATGTATTAGACTGAGAATTTATGATAAGGGCACAAAATTGTTGCTTTGAGTACATGTCTGAGACTAAGCCACTGAAGGAATAGTTTTTTTCAGTCTGAGGAATATGTTTGAAATAAACATGAGAATTAAAACAGCTATGTATAATCATAATATGCCCATTTACACAAGTGTTTCAATGCATGATCTTGCAGTACAAGACAGTTGAGTCTTGTCATTTATTTCATTAAAATATTTCATTCTCAAAATCAGTACAATATCATAACTATACCATTTCAGGAATGTTTCTGACATTGTTTTACATTCAAAGGTCTCTCTTCCTTTTTTGCCAGTTTGTATTAATTCTTTTTAATGTTTCTGTGATACAGAAATGAAAAGTACACCTATTGCCTTGTTAGATGGTTTACTTAATCCTGCTAGTCTTGCCAAATTATAAAGTACAAGGTAAAATGTATATCAGTGTGAAATGATTGGATATCATAGCTGAGCAAGTAGTGAAAAAGACTTCCTATGAATATTAATTAAATTAGGATACAAACATAATCAACACCATTTTATGAAAGCTTGATGTGGTAATTTAATGCTTAGAATTTACTATCGAGAACACTCCAAAAAGTGTATTCTTATCTGAAATGCTTGGATTGTCTGTGGAAGTGAATTTTGATTACAGCCTGATTGTGCAATATGTGCTTTACAATTCGCACTGGCCTACATAATATGAGTTTTAAATACTGTAAACAGCTGCAATACAAATCTGCTCAGTTAGAGAGACTAAATTCACCTAAAGGATGGTCTATTTCCAGGTCACTAGCTAGTTCACACTTAGTCTCTATGTGGACACCCTATGTCAGGTGGCTGACATTACTTCAAAGGTGAGGCAAGATATTTCTATTCCAGCATATTCTAGTCCGTGATTTTTTTTTAATGTTGTGGCACTTTTAAAGTGGGTTAAGCCATGCCATCTTTACTGGTCACCAATGGAATCCACACAGGGAAATAATTTTTAAAGTTTTTTACATTCATAGCTTGCTTGTCAATAATCATCCTCATTTATTTGTGTTTGAGGAATTGCATCTCCCTGTTGTGCTCTGTGTGGAGTTATACTAGCAGTGCTGTCTAGTGCATGGTGGAAAGACATGTCCAGGCTCTGCCATTTCTTTGCTCATCCTCCTATTCACTAGGGAGCTTGGTGAAAGGAATGGTATACATAGGAAGGGATGAAGGGACGGAAGGAAATGGAAGAAGCTGATAGAACCTTATAGATGGCATAACTTTCCTAGGCAGGGTCATAACCTAGGACTTGCAGGCTTTAGACATGAGAAACTGTTCTCAACAGCCAGCTCTTAACTAGAATTTTTCATACTGAGTCACCTTCAGTTTTGTCCCTCGCTCAAAGTATTTTGTTTCCAAAAATGGTTGCTTACAAATACCCAGAATAGGTTTTCAATGAAGGCTGCCATAGAAATGCAAGACTACCACAACCTCACTCCCGACATGGCAGATGATTAATTTTTACATTATTACTCTCTGTTTAAGAATGAAGTAAAGTTCTCATTTACAATGTTAATTTACAGATACCTTTTTACTCTCTCAGGTACAAGAAAAAGAACATTTTCATTTTGGGGCTTCCTTCTCAGAACTTCTTATGCTCTATATCTTCCAGCTATGATCTAAAGGGGACGCTTCTATTGCTGAGTAAGAGGACAAGGCAGTCATTTCAAGCAATGTGCCTGAGATCATCCACAGCTTGTTCCCTCATTCTGTTTTCTACTACTCAATTAGCTTTCACTAAGACAGATGTGCTTAAGGAGGGTGGATGCAAACCAACTGATGCCATTGGCCCAGGTATTGGTCTCTGGTCTTCTTGTATTAATTGGTAAAGATATGGTCAATGCTGCTTTCCCAGTAGCCCAGACTTCTACACACCATTACTGTCTACTCTACACCCTGTTATGTTCATTCTTGGTACTTTTTAGCAAGATCTGGTCTCATAATCTTAACTCACTTGTTTTGAGTCTTCCTCTAATTGGTGTGTTTGCATGATGACTGTCTCATTCATAAAAAACAACAGGCTGACTATGGACTCATCAGCTGTTGTTTCATGTCTAATTACAAGTTTTTCTTCCCCAAGTCCCATATGGAAAGTAAAATATGTTCACAGTAACAAGAAGCTTCTTATGCCTCACTCTACCTCACTGAAACATACTGAAAATCTTTCCTCTCCCTGTCTATTGAGTAAAAAATATCAAAAGCTGGTATTCAAAGGCTCTGAAGTCCAAAACAAATTCATGAGTAATTTTGAATGACAATAAACCCTAACCTTGTTGTGCAATCTATTCTCCAGCACCAAGAAAAAAGGGGAAATATTTCAACCAAATTTTTCACTGTGAATCACTCACCTTTTGCTGTATTATTATGCAGTGATATTTCATTTTGAAAATACCATTTCCTTATTCCTTTTTCAAAAGAAGCAGGAAAGTACTCTCTAAGCTGCTTGTGTGAAATCATATCACATATACATGTCCAAAGAACAAGTAAAAACACTTTAAAAATATTCTAAATGGAGCCAATGGGAGTTCTTAAGAAAATGTAACACAAAATTGTTTATAAATGCTCCAATTAGGCTATGTACAGTAATGTGAAAGCACATTTATTTTTGCAACAGACTGTCTGCCTCATAGGGTCCTAATTTCTCTGTGTTCTTTCTTTAATTTCTCCATCTGCTACTTACTTTCTTCGTCTAATTAGGAGACCAAGGTCTAGATTTCAACATAATTTGTACTTGGTGCAGGTCTGGTGACTTTACTAAGACCACTGGAACTGGCTTACCAGTGTTTCTAATTTTAGTCATAGGAGATTAAGCAGGGCCCCTCCCAAATCTTCAGGATCCACCATCTAATCCCATTTCATCTATGTTAAATCTATTAAATTTCACTCCTCAGTCACCTCTTTGTCAGCTTCTTCTGCATTTTCCCTAGTGTTGTCCTTTAAGCTAGAAACTTCCCTCCCTTAATCACAAAACCTCCCAGTCTCTGTTGAGGACTCTTAAAGAGTGTCTTGCCCTTGCTTCCTATAAATTACTATGGAGTAATAAATGACTTCTGACACTCCACTGTTTTGTTCCAGTTTCATTCTTGCTAAATCATATCTCCCAAAAGAAGGTCCTAAAATTGGGTTATTGAATTTCTCCCTGAAGATAAGTAACCACCAAAGCTAACTCAGCCCAAGTCTGTTTTTCTTGATGTCAGTGCTTCTCATGGGAACTTTCTCTTATTTACATTAGACTGACATATACGGGATGCCACTGAGATGTGATCTTCCCAATTACAAACATTCTCCTCACACAAGAGTGGGAGACAGCAACACCTCAACCCAGACTTTTCTGATAGGAGTGCTACATTATCTTGGGATATTTTCAATCACTATTACACTGCTTTTGGCTCATTGTCTTGTGAAACTGCACCCCTTCTGTTTGTCAACAGTGATAAAAGGGCAAAACCTGCATCAGCTTGGGGTATTGATTTTGCCCCAGCCTTGCTGGGACCCTGCTTATTAACACCTTTTAACAGGTAGTGAATGAATTGAAAAGAGATTTTTTTTTGAGATCATGCAAGAAATCTCCGTCAAAGCTAGTAGTCAAACTGTTGATATTTAAGTCACAGTCTAGTGGAAATGTCGTCTTTTGTTAATTTCTCATGAAGCGCTGTTATAAGCCAGTGGAATGTCCCCAACAGGACAAACCATCATTGTAAGCAGGGAGCCATGTAAAATGGCTGATAAGAAACTCTGAGAAATAGCCTGTGAACTCTGGACTGAAGGAAATCATTAGTTTTCACTCACTGTGGTAAATATTTAATTATTTCCTTGCTTTAAAAGTCAAGATGGTCTTTTCCAAAAGGAAATTTAGAATCCATAGATCCAATAACTCACTTATGCTTAGGGGAGGACTGTCCTTGGTGTTTGGAGACTTGACTTCAAATCCCTATTTTTCCTTTTTGTATTTGGACCATGAGTTTAAAGACTACTTTCCTGTGTCCCACGTGGATGTCCTAACTTTGGTCTATGGGTGCTAGTGGGTGAGACTATCTTCAGCTCATTCTGTTCAATGTTTCCATTACATAAATATTTATATAGGACTTGGTACAGGAATTAGAGCATGACACCCCAGGTGAGTGTCCTACCAAGCTGCATGCAAACTTCTTTCCCATTTCCTCAGTAAAGAATCAGGGGTCTTTAGTCTGATTTTGAGAATCCTGATAAAGCTGATGTGTGAACCTGGGATGCAAGGTTGCTGAGCTAGGTGATTTTGTAAATGTCCACCAGTACAAGATAGGGACTTACCAGGTGAGATATATTTCAGTGCTGGTTTTGAAGATCTCTGTAGTGTTTGAGTATGGGACTTAGGCACTCAAAGGGCAGCTGAGCACCTAATTTGGCCCATTGTTAATATAGAAAGAGTGGTCATCATCACCCTGTCCAGCTCCTCAGCTTACCTCTGGCTCCCTCCTTGGAACCTCAGATGTTTGCCCCAAGACCAGTGCCAACCACCACTGAGTTTCACTGATAGCTCATGCATACCTTTGGGCCTTACTGGTTTACAGCTGAGAACTAAGCAGAAGGAAAAGCACTAGGAAAACCCAGGAAATTAAAGTCTTTAAATGTTTAATGAATGCAAAGGCTCCAAATATACAGATATTTGGAAACTGCAGACCCTACTCCCATGCTATCAGGGAAAGCCTTTCAGATCTTACTGAAATACAAAGGACCTTGAGGTGTACAGGCTGCCTGCTGCTTTGCCTCCTGCTACATCTTCCAGCTATTAAACAAAATGTAAGAGACCATGTCTTCATAAAAAACAGTTCCTAATACTCTGAACACCTCAATTTTTTTCTCTCCAACCTCTGCCAGGGTTTAGACAGAAGGCTATTGACAGTTGATGGGGCTACCAGTTTCTCCTGTTTTACCAGGACAAGGTTATTCAAATGTTAATGGTCTTGTTCAGTCCCTCTGGCACTGGCAGCTTTTGCCCATAAAATGGAAGATTTAATCACACTGAAGGTTTTGGTCAGAGGTAAAGTTCAGAAAATCAAGCAGAATTCATAAGTATACAGAGACAGATTCCTTGGGCTGCCTCAGACACTTCAGCTGCTGTGGCCTTATCTTGCAACATCACCCGGATGCATTTGTGAACTATCCCTCAAACGTTGTCATCCCTTAATCAGTCTTAACGATACAGTTTATCTTGTAATTTAAGCTCAGGTACTTCTATGTCAGCAGAAGTTGAGCTGGTGAAACCTGTAGCGTGTAGATTTTTTACAACAACCTTGCCCTGGGAGAAAATAAGCGAGCTGACCTAGAATGTTTCCTTTCTTCCAAGGCTGTGATAACTGAGCAATTTCAAAATGATGTATAAAATGTTTCTTTACTTATTTGCAAACAGAGGGATGTCAGTCTGCCATGAAGCAAGAAACTGCAATGTCAACATGCTATAGGGGTGTATGAATAGTTGATAAAAACAGGTGTACATGAAAGAAGTGTGATGTATTTTTCTCTAACAAAGCCATGACAGTATCTTTATCATTCATTTGCACAGGCAAGCACCCACGCATACACACACATGTTTTTCTCCTACTGTTTTTAGAGATAGCTTGCCCATTGAAAATCTGCATCTGAAAGAGTTAGGGATTTAATTTTTGAAATATTAATGATATTAATTCAGATCTGCATCTCTAAATGTGATTTTTATTAAGGGCTTGAAATGGCTTTTTCCACTAAATGTAAGATGTGTTTTATGGGCTTAGGAAGATGTGTTAAATTTTAAACAATAAATACTGTCTCTATGTTAAGTATCATATCTTAATTTCAATCTGCTGATGACTGAATGGCATTTCTTTCAAATGTCACTAGTCTTGCTTGTGAGCAATTTGTTCAAGTGTTCAAGTGTCTAGCAGGTATATAGATAAAGCATTAAGAACCTGTGACAGGTCAGGCTTAGTATGACTAAATTGTATTTGATGCTGAGAAGAAATGGTCAGAATAGCATGATTGGAGCAGAGGAGGGGAAGGGAGAAAAAATGTACTTTTCTAACAACTGCTATTTTTGTTACCACCTGGGGAATGAAAATGGCATCTCCAAACCTCAAAGCAGAAGTCTCTATAGTGGGTGCTGAAGGGCCAAGATCCTTCCCTCTGAAGTTTGGATAATGTACTTCAGTATAAAGAAAGCTTGTCTGATTAATTTTACTCTTATACTAGCTAAGTCAGGAGAAGTCAGACAGGTGTGATTGTGTAGTTTGAAATATCTTCTGTAGTCCACTTCAAGATCTGTCCCTTGGTGGAGTCTCAGGAAGCAAAGAAAGAGTGGTTTATGGAGGAATAATAATGGGAAGAGGCAAAGCACATAGAACAAGAAAAATGTGAAGGGTGTCCCAGGGGAAACCCTACAAGAATATGTAGAGAAAAGTGGCTTGTCATCCTCAGTTTAAACAACCTGTTCCCAAGTTCACCACCTATGGCATCACATTTATGACGTCTTCCTCTTCCCCCCAGCAAAACTCTGATGAATGGAAGTTTTTCATTGGTAGATGTGTGATATCCTTATTAAAGTCATTCAGAGGAACAGAATGGGGTTGGAATCATGTAAAAAATGATCCAATGTTACCTTTCCAGTTAAATAAAGTGGAAATCATCTATTACTGTCAAACAGAGTTATTTTACAAGTAATCATTTCAGTGGGGTGAAGAGGATAAATGTCTTTTTGTCATTGGCTTGGCAGATATTTAGGCTTTCCACACCCCTGCGGTAGCATTTTCTTGGGATTATATATGTGAAACATACCATTTACTGATCCATGGCTATAGTGACACTGGGTATGCTGCACTGGAGAGAGCTCAGATATGCTCTGGCTATCTCCCAAGTCACAGCAGGCAATCCACTTTGTACAGTGTGTGTCCGCATGAGTGACTGATAACTGTGGCTCGGTTTCTGAGAGCATTTGTTAGGTACAAACGGTGACTAGCAATATAGTTTTTGCTCCACCGTTTAATACATGATTTCAACATGTCTGACAAGAGGCCAAAATGTTTCACTTTCTGCTGTGTCAGGGAAAGACCATGTAGTCGTGAGGGATGGAAGGCAAACGGCATGGCATCTATGGAAACATCTACTAGCATTAATGAAACAAGCCGACAAGCTCTGACTTTGGCCAGCGCTGCAGTGATAACCTGGAGCTCACTGCATTAGCTTGCAGATCTTACTGTGCTTTGATCACAGGAGCAATATTGGATGAAAGGAGAAGCAGTGACCAGAAAATACAGATTTTGGAGAACTTACAGCTCCTTGAGACCAGCTTTTCCTCTTTCCTGCCAAAGGACTTGGGAATCTTTGGTTTCAGAAAAAGCAGCTGGCTTATTCCAAGACTCAAGATGGTGCGTTTTGCAAATATTGTGCACTCGTCCTGCCAATTTCACTGTCACTGGGTGTGCAGCCTCTAGGATAGCTATGCACATTACAGTGGGCAATGGGAAAGATACTGCCAAAAGCTTTGCCACTTGTGAAAAACGCCAGTGTTGCTAGCAAATATAGAGGATTTGGGAAACCTGACTAATGTGATATCTCGTAAGCAGCATGAAATTTCCATGCAATTAGAGAGTGAAATAAAATGTCAGACTGTCAAGAAAGCTGTTATCATTTATCCTTTCCAGGGCCAAGGCCTTGTCTTCAAGGGACACAGAGACTCCTGCTGCACCACAATAATAGCCCAGAGAAAACTGACAGCAAAGTCCATGCTGTTCTCAGCTTCTGTGCCAAGACTGATGTAATACTGAAGAAAAAGTTGAAATTAAATGGCAGAAACAGAAGAAATAGTTCAATGTCTAAGATCAAACAATTTAAATATGGAACTGCCAAATCATCTTGATTTCCATGAAGAAGATCAGCACAAAAAGCTGTTATTTTGTGTTCCCAGGTAAGAGTACAGAGACAGTGAGCTTACAGCACTTGTCTTTGCTCATTGCATGCCCTGTGATCGACACATTGCCTGAGTGTCCTTCTTGCAGTTTGTGGGACATGGCAGGGGAAGGTACAGCAGCTCTCACACTGACTGGAGAGAAGTAAGATGTAGTGACAGCTCTGATGGGACTGCAAATGGCTGCTTTAATTGCCTAGAAGCCCATATCAGGAGAACAACTCTGAAGATCCACTGCATCACATGTAGTCTAAACTTAGTCATGTCAAACCAACATGACGTGACACTCACACAGAATTCTTTAGCAACCAGGGGTGATATGCATAAGGTTTTCAAAGCTGCAAACCACGTTGTCCATGTCCAGGAAAGAGATTGCTTCCAGTGCAAAGCATGCATCTCTACTTCATGTGCTGGCTGAAGATTAATGGTTTTGAAGCCACTTTGCTTGAGCTTCCTGAGCCTTTTAAGAATCTCATAGTGAGAAGACAGAGTATCATTCTTCTAAGCTAAAAGCTCATTTCAAGTGAACATGCTGTGATGGAAGAATATTTCATCATGTCCATGCTGACCATAAGATAGGTGATTGGCTGCAGTGTTCAACTGTGCAGGGTCCTTGCAGCTTTTGGTGTCTGTTACCCTACGAGCCCCTCCTCACATTAGATGACTAGTGACTTGAGCAGTCTAACACACCTGACAGGCAGAGATCACAAGAAGAACCTGGAGCTAATCTGAAGCTCTCATACAGCACATTTAATGAGGTGATAAGACAGAGCATGTAAGAGTGCACACAGAGGTTATGCCAGCTTGTCACACTGGAATTCTTCCCAGTGCCTTAAAATTACTCTATGTAGGGACTAGTTTGTTAGAAGAAAATGTATCATGCAGGATCCGACAGCCCAAGAGAGGCGAGGCTGCCGCTGCTCCATGTCTCTGAGTGTAACCAGCAGGGAGGCAGAAGATGTATTCCCAGCAGGCACATGCACACAGAGCACCCACATATACACCACATCTATATGTACATGCATCACCAGCCACACAGATCACAGACAGACACTCAGAGCACCCACATGAACACAGGCAGCACCAATGTCCTCATCTGCTCCCCCCTCCAGCTGGACAGGATGGAAGTTCATTACTGAGAGTATATATATGTACATATGTACAAGTGGATCCCTCCAGCAGCTGTGTCCAGACTTTCAGTCTGTCCAGTAGCTGCCCTCTGGATCCCAGTCTCCCCAGTTGCTGGCAATCCCCTTAGTCTGAAAGGCGATCTGGAGAGTGGCTCCCGATGACTTGCAATGATGGGCTTCGCACTTGGACCACAGGGCTGATGGCTCTCCTGGGACAGCCCTGGAAGAGGCTGAGACAAGGCATTCCTTCCTTGGGAGTCCTTGATTTGCGTTCCCGCCTGCCATTGCACCCCTGTGCTCCTCTAGGCTTGTGGGAATGCACCTTTGATGGGCTGATGGCCACTGTGATAAGCCTGGGAGTAGCCTGGCAGGGTAATATTTGAGGCCCCCTCCTGCCATTGTGTCTCCAAGCTCCTTTTGTGGGTGTGCAGATGAACTTTATCATATAACCTAACACTGCTGAGCCAATAAGCAACTCAAAACTTAATTGTGCACTTCAGCTTAAGAAACCAGTATGAACAGAGAGTTATTTCTGAATGTGTATTGAGAAATGACAGATTGTAAAGAATCACACAAGTTGAACCTGTACTGGTGCAACAAGAGGTAAAGTACAAATAATCAGTTTATATGTGTATGAATTCTTTTTTTTTTTTTTTTTAACTGATGTGGCTAATTACCCATTTTGTTATATTTAAAGAGGCTCACGCAGCTCTTAACAATCCTATCATCTTTAGACAATACTGCCTAATTCCAAATGTGCAAGACCACACTGAACTAAAGATAGGAAATTCTGGATGGCCTCAAGATGATCCTGTGTGGTCCATCTTTCCACCTGATTCATAGTCAGGTATGGAGTGCCATTTAAATGTCCTGAGGTATCTGGGACACCTGCATAGGGCTGGTAGGTATGACATAGGGCCTACAGAATATCCATGACCCTCTGGAAGGACTATGGCATCCCAAACAGCACTAGATATCTTCATCTAGATATCTGAATGAAGAAGTCCATGCTTCTCAAAATAGTCAAAAAAGTGTAGAGTGCTATGAAGCTAACTGCAGACGTCTGCTTTAGGGTGAGGTGAATAGCTCCTTGGATGGCATTGGGGTTGACATTAAGATATAGCTTTCTGGTACTGTTCAAGACTCCCTAGGATTTGAGAGACACCCCAATAGGACTGGCAGATATTGCATGAGATCTACAGATATCCCATGCCCTTCTGGAGTAGTGACCACAGGCTGGAGAGGTTACTTAGACCATTTCAAATGGTATTGTTGTAATAATCAAATGTAAGTATACAATTCACATAATGTTGATGCTGCTATAGAAATCCACTATAAAGCCCTACCCTATCTCCACAGGAACTTAGACAATGTACCTTTGTCTAATAAGCAGGATGTGGCTGTCGAAAGCAGAAGTTTCACTGATGTATTACTAGTCTAGCTAGTAAACCATGAAGAACTGCTTAGATCTGACAAAAAAGTAGGAAACTAGGGGAAAGGTAATTCCGGCGGGGGAGATCGCGACCACTGACTCATGGACCACCTACCCCAATTATACCACCAACTGAAATGATGAAGTTGAAAAAGAACAACTAAGCATGCCTACTGATTTACATGCTGCGCAAAGAGATTTTAACCAATCATTTTAATAGAATAACACTGCACATGTATTAAGAAGTTGAATATGTTAATGCTTTGCGTATAAATAACTGTTAATTTGAAAGCTTGGGGTGTTGTCTTAAGACAGACACCCATTTCCATGCAAATATGCAAGAAAATACCTCTGCTCTGTGTGTATATTGGCATTTTGCACACCGGGTAAATGAATCCCAATTTTTGGGACAACATTTTGGTGACCCAGATGGGACTGCGCTGACAGCCTTGCCCAGTTCATCTTGCCATACCCGATGTGGGGAAGAGAACTGAGTGGACTCCAGCGCGCACTGGGGACTCCATCGGCTCCTCTCCTGCAGTCGGGCGGTAAGCAACACAACGGTGCAACACTATTGGAAAAGAGGTATTTTCTGATCAAGGGAAAAAGGAAAAGTCCCTTTGGGAAGCAGCCTGCATTCGGGGACATTTTGTCCCATTTGGGCTCTGCGTAAGGCGCATCAAAGAGAGATATGCGGCAGTAGTATACTTACACGGTTTCTACACTCTCTTTTAATGGTGGGAGACATCCCCCATTCTGTTCTGGGTCTGTGAATTGTGTATGAAACTTTGGATTAGTCTTTTTCAGTACTGATATGGGCAGTGCTACTTCTCAGGATGCTCCCCTTTGTTCTCCTTTAGGATGAATCCTGAAAAATTGGAATAAGTTTGGAGGGGACCCCATGACAAAGGATAAATTAAAACAATATTGTAATCAATGGTGGCCACAATATCAATTGGATGATGGTTAAAAATTGCCTGAAAATGGATCCATCAAGTACAAGACTATATGACAATTAATGTTACTCTGTCGAAGGACTGAAAATTGGGATGAAATCTATTTGGTCAAGAAAAAGAATAGCAATTCTTGTTGTACAAGCTGTAAAACAAAAAGGAATGGTACAGAGGAAGATGATGAGGATGTTCAGTTGTTAGTTGTGGCTCATAAAACTGAATCTGAAAGCTCAGATGAGGAAAAAGTTGGTAGTCCAGTAGCCAGAAGAACAAGGGGTCAAAAATCAAGTATACAAGCTCCTCTTAGACAAGCTGTTGGCCCAGAGGGAGGTCCCGTGTACGTGCATGTTCTGTTCACTACTTCAGATCTGTTAAATTGGAAACAATAGTAGGCTTGTATCGGGACAACCCGGAGGGGAGGTATAGAACTATTAAAACTGTAGTGATGATTCATAATCCTACTTGGGGTGACATTCAACCTCTTTTGGAATATTTGTTTACTACAGAGAAAAGAAGAACAGTTGTAGAAAAAGCTAAAGAAGCAGTAACCCAGGAACATGGAGGAGTGCCTAACATAGATAGCTGTCTCCCTAGGGGGGATCCCAGGTGGAATCCAAACACTGGTGGAGGATTACAGAGAATAAAAGAATACCAAAAATTTATTCTATATGGAATCCAGCATGGAATCCAGAAACCACAGAACTGGGCAAAACTGTATGAAATACGACAGGGAGATAAAGAACCTCCATCGGTCTTTTATGAAAAATTACGTGAAGCAGCTTGGAAGCGGACTAATTTGGACGCTGAGGATGAGAATAATTCTAGACTTCTTAATGCATTGTTCATTGGTCAGGCAGCACCCGACATTAGAAAGAAATTACAGGAAGTGGATGGTGCTGATAGTATGATGATATCTCAATTATTATCAATTGCTTACAAAGTTTATAATAACTGGGATGAAGTAGAGAAAAAGAAAAAACAAAAGAAACCAAAATTACAAGCTTCCTTGTTGGCCTCCTTGTCAGAAGGACAAGGAAGAGGCAGAGGAAGAAGCAGAGGAAATTTTAGAGGAGGATTTTGAGGTAGAGGAGGAAATCATGGAAATACTGGGGAAAGTCATAGTAGTACTCCTTTAGGACCAAATCAGTGTTCCTATTGTAGACAAGAAGGGCACTGGAAAAAAGATTGTCAACAGAAAAGAGGAACAGAGGCAGCTGCAGAGGTATTGGCAGAGATAGGATTAGATTGAAGGGGACTGGAGGAATTTATTAAAGTTTCCCCAGCCGATCCTCTGGTTCCAGTAAAGCTGGGGAATGAAACAATACATTTTTTAATAGTGGAGCAACTCACTCAGTACTTACTGATTGTAAAGGACCTTTAAGTAAAATTAAGACTAGTGTAACTGGTGCCACTGGGAAAAAAACTCTAAGATCATTTTAGAACCAATGGAGTGTACTATTGGAAATGCTACGGTAACTCATTAATTTCTTTACATGCCAGAGTGCCCCTTGCCATTGTTGGGGCAAGATTTGTTATGCAAATTAAATGCACAAATAACTCTTTCTGAAAATTTGGTACAGCTACACAGTCCCCCAGAAAACACCTGGAAAGCATAAATGTGTCCACTGACTTGAGGTGAAAAGGATGAAAATGAGGACATTCCCGAAGAAGTATTGAATGCAGTGATACCACTGGTATGGGCATAAGGGAAACCGGGGCGAGCAAAAAGCGTTACCCCGGTCAAAACTGAGTTGAAATCTGGAGCCCAACGGATAAGAAAGAAAGAATACCCTATCAGATTAGAGGCGCAGAAAGGACTGGAACCACTCATTAATTCTTTTTTAGAATATGGGCTATTACGGGAGTGTCAATCAGAATTTAATACTCCCGTTTTGCCAGTAAGAAAGCCTAATTCTCAAGAATGCAGGTTGGTACAGGACTTGCAGGAAATTAGCACTCAAACAGTTGATATCCACTCTGTGGTGCCAAACCTGTATACTTTACTTGCTTCCATCCCTGAAAATAATATGTATTTTACAGTTCTAGATTTAAAAGATGCTTTATTTTGCATTCCTGTGGATGAACAGTCAGCTCATCTTTGCTTTCGAATGGGAAAGCCCGACCATCAGACAAAAGACTCTGTTATGTTGAACTGTACTACCACAAGGATTCAAAAATAGCCCAATGTTATTTGGTAATGTATTGACTAAAGAACTTGAGCAATGGCAAGGTAATAATGGACACATAACCTTATTGCAATATGTTGATGACTTATTAATTGGCTCGAGCAATTACAGAGAATATCTTGAAGCTACAATTAGTTTGCTGAACTTTTTAGGACTTGGAGGATATGTTGTCTCCAAAAAAAAGGCACAAATAGCAAAAGATAGAGTTCGATACCTGGGATTTGAAATCACGCAGGGACAGAGGAAAATGAGCGCAGAGCGGAAGAAGACAATTTGTAGAATTGCTTTACCTACATCAAAAAAACAACTGAGAGGATTCTTGAGTATGGCTGGATGGTGTTGGTTGTGGATTCCTAATTTTGGATTGATCGCTAAACCACTATATGCTGCCATCAAGGGTCTGGAGGGACTATTTGAATGGACTGCTGAGTGTGGAAAGGGTTTTGATGAAATCAAGAAAAGACTTATGGAAGCTCCCGCATTAGGACTTCCCAATTTAGAAAAATCCTTTCAGCTATATGTGCATGAGAGGCAACAGGTGGCTTTAGGAGTCCTAACTCAAATGTTGGAAGTCCTAACTCAAAAGAAGAGACCTGTGGGATATTTCTCTAAACAAGTAGATGAAGTCAGTAAGGGATGGACTGCTTGTCTGAGAGCTGTTGCTGCAGCAGTGATTTTAATCGAAGAGGCCAGGAAACTGACCTTGGGACAACCCATAACCGTGTTTGTACCCCATGCTGTGATCTCTCTCCTAGAAAACAAGGGACACCATTGGATTTCTCCTAGCAGACTGGCTAAATACCAAGCTGTTTTGCTGGAACAGGATGATGTTACTCTTTCAGTATCTGCCACTTTAAATCCTGCAACTTTGCTGCCGATCTCAGAACAAGATGAATTACAACATGATTATCTGACAACAATTGAACAAGTTTATTCCAGCCGATCAGATTTACAGGATATTCCTCTTTCTGATTTCGATTTAGAATTATATACAGATGGAAGTAGTTTCATGTCTGGAGGAAAGCGATGTGCTGGATATGTAATAGTGACCAGAGACCTTCAGTTTTGGAAGCCGAATCTTTGCCTTATAATACTTCAGCCCAGAAGGCAGGATTGATTGCTCTAACTCAAGCTCTAGAAATAAGTACCAGGAAAAAGGTTAATATTTTCACAGATTCAAAATATGCTTTTTCCAAATTGCCCCATGCTCATGGGGCAATTTGGAAAGAAAGGGGACTTTTAAACTCACAAGGAACTCCTGTTAAATATGTAACAGAAATTATGAAATTGTTACGAGCTGTATTACAGCCAAAGAAAGTTGCAATAATTCATTGCAGGGCACACAAAAAAGGGAACAGTGATATAATCAGGGGAAATCGGAAAGCCGATATAGCTGCAAAAGAAGCAGCCCTGAAAAGGTCAAATGTGGAAGGAGCTTTAATCCCAGGACATCATCTAGATCTAACTCCACCACAATACACTCAAAAGGAAGATCAACTAGCTAAACAATTGGATTGTATTAAAAACGAACAGGGATGGTGGATGACACCTTTAAAACAGCTTCTAATCCCCAAAAGGACAATAGAATTTGTATTAAAGCAATTACACAAAGAAACCCATATGGGCTCTGATGCATTGGTCCTTACTGCAAAAAAAAAAATTATAGGATCAAAAATGCAAAGTATTGCAGACGTAGTGTAAAAAAGATGTCCGATATGTTGTGCTAAAAATCCAGTGGAAAGATAGAGCAAATGAATCAGACTAGAGGCAAATTTAAAAATTATGTCAGGAAGCCCACCTCAAATGGGTAGAAGCCCTACCTTTGGCCCTATTGAGAGTTAGGGTAACTCCAAGAATCAGAGAAAGAGTAAGCCCCTTTGAGGTAATGTATGGAAAACCATATCCTACTAATGTACTCACAATAAAAGAGGATCAAATTTACCTCAAAGGACTGGAAACAGTTAAAGAGTATTTAATTTCTCTTTCACAGATCTTATCTTTGTTACACAGGTACTTAAATCAGAGGACACCTTTGCCTTTGGATACCCCTGTCCATCCTTTTCAGCTGGGAGACCTTGTCTACCTTTGAACTTGGAAAGATGAGCCACTAAAGGAAAAGTGGAAACAGGATGGCTTAATAAGATTTTATGTGGTTTAGGATTCTCCCTGACAGGATGGATACAAAGTCTATTACAGAATTTAATTATCTTCGTAATAATTACAATAATTGTTTGTGTCATGTTTGGATGTTGAAAAAGTCTAATCACTAGACAAACATCTCAATTTTATGTGTTTAGTCATAGAAAATGGAGGTGAGACTTGTTGAAAGATAGGACTTCGATAAGTCTCAAAGGGTGGGAATTGTAATAATCAAATGTAAGTATACAATTCACATAATGTTGATGCTGCTATAGAAACCCACTACAGAGCCCTACCCTATCTCCATAGGAACTTAGACAATGTACCTTTGTCTAATAAGCAGGATGTGGCTGTCGAAAGCAGAAGTTTAACTGATATATTACTGTGTACTAATATGTATTAATTATATGATGTTAGTAAACCATGAAGAACTGCTTAGATCTGACAAAAAAGTAGGAAACTAGGGGAAAGGTAATTCCGGCAGGGGGAGATTGTGACCATCGACTCATGGACCACCTACTCCAATTAAACCACCGACTGAAATGATGAAGTTGAAAAAGAACAACTAAGCATGCCTACTGATTCACGTGCTGCGCGAAGAGATTTTAACCAATCATTTTGATAGAATAACACTGCATATGTATTAGGAAGTTGAATATGTTAATGCTTTGCGTATAAATAACTGTTAATTTGAAAGCTTGGGGCGCTGTCTTAAGACAGACACCCATATCCGTGCAAATATGCAAGAAAATACCTCTGCTCTGTGTATATTGCATTTTGCACACCGGGTAAACGAATCCCAATTTTTGGGACAACAGTACTAGACTAGATATTCTGATAACTGAACTGATTTTCAGTTCCTAACTCTCATTTAGCTCACCTAAATTGTAGACATTTAGTTAATTCCTGATCTAAGAGATTAAGAAGAATGGGAGAGGTGGAGATATTTAAATAGGTTTTACCAAGTGCACAACAGCAAGCTGTCTTCCTGAAAAAAAAAAAACCATGAGAAGTTTAGCAATAGTCTGTTCCTGGTTGTACAGAAAGCTCTTCAGTGACATTCAAAAAGGAATCACCAAAAATGTGAAAGAGGATATAGTACTAAGTATAAAAAATAGCACAAGGAAGTGGGTAGAAAAACAGAGTACAAAATAGTAAAAATATAACATTACTTCAGTGAAGTAGGAACATACAAGATGATAAGGAAACTTTTATAAACAGAGAAATAGGCCACAAAGGCAAGGAAAGAGTTTATTGCAAAACAGGGAAGGAGAGTGAATTACAGGAGGAGCAGAAACATTCAGTGCCTCCTTTGCCTTATTTGTACTCAAAACCTGAAGTGTGATTTGGTAATTAACAAAGCATGTTTTAATAGAGACATAGGAGAACATAGCAGAACAAGGAAAGACGAGCTTAAAGAGTGTTTAGATCAGTCAGATTGCCCATTCAGAAACACCTGAAAACTTGTCCTTGATGGTTAGAGATCCAGCTGAAACAATCTCTGAACCCCTTGAAACATGCGTGGTCAAGGGTCAGTGTGCTATACAGACTAGAAAGCATGAGTTGAAAGGAGATTCTGTAGCAGAAAAACGTATCTGAGCTGTGTTAGAGGAGCATTAATATATGGCAAGGGAAATAATAATTATCTTGTAGTTAGCATTGGTAAGACCTCAGTTGGAGCTTTGTGTCTGGTTTTGGTCATTATACTTTATGAGGCATGTAGGCAAATGGGAGAGAGTCCAGAGGAAAGCACACAGAATGATAAAAGGCTGAGAAATCTGGTAACTTCCTTTGATGGATTGATTCCCTGTAGAAGGACAAAAAGAAATCCTCTAAGTTTTCAAACAAGATGATTTTGCTAAGATTCGAGAGGGAAAAAAACCTGCTGTAAGGACTGGAGACGTGAACCGCTGAAACAGGCACATCAAAGGAATGCTGTCGAGGCTCCTTCACTCCCAGCTTTTAATCAGGGGCCATACAATAGTCTGTCGGGAATGCTGTAGCTAAAGTGGCTGGTTTAACTAGAGACACAGCTGGCCTAGTGGATCACGGCATGCTCCCTCCAGCCCTCCGCTCCCTGACACTGCACGGTCCTTAGTCGCCTTGCTGCAGCTAACAATAAGGGAGCCAATTAATGCTAATTGGGATGCAGCCACCTTCCCACTAGGAAGCGGATGAAGACTAAGGCGGCATTTCATACAGGCCACTAAACAGCTGTCAGATGGTAACAGTGTTCAGTTGCTACTGACCCGGGCTGCATTTATACTTTAGTGACTTGCCGTGCAAAGCTCTGTGTGCCATTATCAATCCCCTGGGCAATGTAGCCCCAGTTTTAGAGTTGCTTGACAAATGAGATTTAGTTCCCAGAGAAATGTTGCTAGGTAGCGCCTTTTTATTCCTAGATATTAACTTATCACACCTCCCACTGTCTCTCTTTTCTCCCTGACAAAGTCAAATAGATATTAAGCAAGAGAAAAAGGAGACAGAAGGGAAGGTATTTTACTGCAATATGGTTTTATGTTGTTATCATAAAAGAAGATTTGAATTGGCCCATTCAAACAAAGAGGGAAATATATACAAAGCTCTGGTGTTGTGAACTTACCAGGAGTATTTAATTTTCATGGAAAGAAATGTCCTTTAAAAGATATCATTAGAAGTCTGTGTAAGTATGGTTTGAGATTCTCAAGCTTTCTGCTGGGAGTCCTTCTGTTTTATTGTTTTGTAGAAGGTTTATATTACCACTCTGTCTACTTATTGCTGATACTAAACATGCCAAACAAAAGACATTACTCCTTTTCTCCCTTCCCCCACCAAAAAAAAAGGAGAAAACAAAAGAGAAGTTGTTGACAGATTTTTGACAGCAAATAATTAACTAAAAAATTAGTTGTATTCATTTGTGAGCCAGACAAAAGTTCGAGGTGTGATATAAAAAGAAGATGATTTAAAAACAGTGAAATCGAGTTGTTATGGTAACTGGATTTTGAAAGGATGTAGGTTAAAAAAAAAGAGAAGGGAGGAAAAGATTTATGCTCCATCTGGTCTAATCACTGTGGTAAAACACAATTGTTAAAGAAAAACACCTAATAAGGATAATTTCACATCTGGCATCAAGCCTGTACGATATTTCACATCAACAAGACTCCCAGATGTGAATCAAATCTTGCTCAAATATCTGCCAGGTTATAGTGAGAGGGGTATATGACTGCAGATCATGCTGAATTACTAATTGAATTTAATAATTTTGAACTATATTACTGTGAAAATTCAATTAAAATGTTTGCATTTGATCATTTGTGCTACATGTATTGTGCTTATTGATGTTGATTAACTTCTATTAGTGCATGCTAATTATGTGATATAACTTAGTGTACATTGCTTCTGGTTTTGTGTTAGCGTGCAACACTGGGAAATGAGATGCTTCATCTCACTTGGTGCTGCAGCCTATTAAATAAAATCTCCACTGGCAGTTAGAATAGAGAATGTCTGAAAAGGGGCTTTATCCGAGAAATGTAAGTTTGTACAAGATATTGTAGTCCATGTCATTCAACTCAAGTAAGAAGCACTTCAGATGAAAACCACCAGCACTCCCCCCTGAAAAACAGAGCCTTAGAAAATGCATGGGGGGACCTGGGCTGTGGAGATCACACATTATGCTTTTGTTGCTTCTCTGTTTATTAATAAGTCTGCAGCTACACAAAATCACCAAAAGGAAACAAGTTTTTGGTGGCATACTCCAATGAGTTTCTAATGGCTTCATTTCACCATTTCTCTATCTTCTCATCTGCATTTGCTGACCTTCCATGCTCCTGACACCAGTTATATCTTCAGTGCCAGATTTTCAAGTTTCTTCCGGAGAAACACTTTCTTCTTTATTGACAGCCATGTTTTCTGATAAGACCAGTATTCTGGTCATGTAAGTTTATTCTGGTAGTTTGACAATATTTCATCTGTTCTCCTCTCAACTCCCTCTCCCTGTTTTTTGCCATCTATCGATAATTCAAGCTTCATAGCTTGAACATGCTTTTATAACTGATTGAGATTTAACTAATACATTTATTCCACATCTCATTAAAGACCATTTCTCTCCTTTGTCACTTCACAGCTTACTGAACATTGTTCTTAGAGTTGCCCTGTAGTGTTCCTCTCCTCCTGTCAGCCACCAGGGTAAACCCAACAGGGCTAACATCTGCTTTCCTCCCAAACTGTTGGCGACTGGGGCTGCCAGGGATCTCTTAGGCTGTGTGAAACACTCTTACAGGGCTGTCTTACAGGACTGACCCTATGGGAGATGGCATCCAGAGTGGCAACTGGAGGGTGGCTGAGATATAATAAGATATCCCATAACATCACTAGACCCTGCGTGTGTCAATTAAACAAGCCCACATCTGGAGAACCGTAAACCCTGAAGAGGACACCTCTTAGAGGAACAGCAGTTACGGTCTCCATTGACTGTATTGACCTGAGCCAGGGGCGCACTGTTGTCGTGATGGAAGGCTGCTGCACAGTGGGCTATAAGAGTCTGGGCAGAAGATTAGGGAAGTGATTACTTGCCTGTGATTACTTGCCTCTGTTCAGCACTTGGCTTTTAAAGTCATCACAGTTTTGTTCCATCTCACTGCTCTTCTCCTCAGAAAGCTGCTGCTGTATTGGATTTGCCACTGATCAAACACCATTGCTCCCTTCTAACACTTTTAAACAAGCTCCTCCATGCTTTCTGTCATGCCTCCTCTGAGGCTGGAAAGAATTTCATCCTCTCTTTCTTTTTTTGTTGTGAGGTTTGACAACACTTCAATCCTAGTTGCACCAATACTACTGTCAATCAGAGAGACCAGTATTACCCTTGTAGTTCCCTTCTGTTCCCCCAAATATTTGCCTGTGCTCACATGTGACGCCTGTTTTGACACATACACTGTAAGAGTTTGTCTTTCTATGTCTGGGCAGGGCATAGCATGGGCAATCCCTCACCATGACAGGCACACGTAGGAGCACGGGGTGCTGTCGCTTCCCTTTGCATCTCTGCCCACTATCAACTACTGCTTTCTGAGCATGTCGGTCTCACACACACACGCGCACACATGCACATGCACACAGTGTCTGCAATATTCCTCTCAGAAACATCATTCACATTCAAAACCTAGAACAGCTTCTGGCAATAACTCAAAACTGTCATCCCATCCCGTTTCCTAGCAAGGGAGAATTATTTCATTTTAAACAGCTAAAGAGCGTCCATGTGCCTCAGCCAATTGGTCTTCAGTTGCAAAATACTTCTCCTGGAAAGCATAGAAATAGTGCATGTTTCTTAATGGGGGCTGCATAATAAGTGGTAGTATTAATAACATTGTAGCAGGAAATCTCTATATTTTGAATGTCATTTGCCCAGTAGGAATCACACCTGAATCACATACCACTCTATGAACAACTCTATTGGTTTAATTACAGGGAAGACAGCATTTATTCATAAGTTCAGAGTGGAAGAGAGACTTTGGAGTGAAAAATTATCTCACTGCAAATCCTTTAATAATCTTCTTAAATTCATATTTGAAAAATCTGAAGTGAGGAAAATGAGATATTTTAAAACATTTCACGTTCTTTCAGTGTCAGCATAAGGACTGTCAAGTCTCCTACCCAGTTGCCTTAGACACTTCTCTTCTTAAGCTTTCTTTGGTTTAGGCAATATTGTGTCTTGTTTGCCAACACTCCCTACACTGCCACTGACTCCTCCATGTATTGCTAGGTTTTATGTGGCTGCAGTTGATTTTTCCTCTGCAGTAAAGTTCACCTTAGGCAGGTGAACTGCATTTACAGAACAACAAAGTATGGCATTGCTGCAAAGAATCTATCACTCTAACCTCTAGTAAAACCAAGGTCAGAACTCAATTACAGGGTTCAAGTGTTTGTTAAGTTATTTGCTTGCGCAGACTGCTGATTGATTGTTCTAAAATTGTTATTAGGTAACTGCTAGCACCAGTGAGCAAAGGAAAAGGAAGATGAAACAGGAAGCAGTAAGCAAGGAAAGCTTCTACAGACAAGGGCTTGTGCATAAATAAGGGTAATGTAAAGGAAAACAAGAAAACACTGGAAAGCAGATTACTTCAAGTGAGACAACCTAGGCAGTGGCAGATAAGCCTAAAATCCAGTATTCTGCATAACTCTCTATTTCTGTGCTGAATAAGAGGTTTTCTGAAAGCTTTGCCTCTGATTTAAAAAAAAATACTACAGCTGTTCATGACATTTAAAAGAAATTATTCCTGAACTGTGCAAAACCTCATGTAATTAGATTTACCTAAATAACTGGTTGCACAGGATTGGATCGAGGCTTTAGGAAGGAACACAGAGAACTGTTCCTTTGATGGTGTTTCATCTGAGCTTCTCCAGCAAGGGCAGAAGAAAAGAGATGACTCCCAGGCTCTGCAAGCTGCTTATGGCCCTTGCTAGTCTTGTTCTGTACATGGCCAAGGACTGTCTACCCAAAGCCTGCGTTCACCCTCTGACATTTGCCTATATCAGTTCAGGGTCAAGAAGACTAATCAGTCCCAGATTCTTTAACCGGTGTAATCCTCAGAAATCCCTCAGAGTAATTTTGATCTGTGTAGCAGAGCTTGCATGTGTTCTGGCTGTTATTTTCTGTGAATCTTTATAGGCTGCTACAAATGGAATATTTAGCCCTTTTATCATTGCATCCTGGTGTGGATCTAGTCCTGGCAAGTAAGCTTAATGATGAGGGTAACAGAGCTTAGGAAACAGGTTACTTTTTGCTTTTGCTTGGGCATGATCACAGTCTGTTTTATGCTGCATTGCAGTTGACTGTGATTTTTTACACAGTATGTCACTATGTTTTAGCTTGTGGAGAATTTCTTATAACGTGTTAACTTGATCATTTGCAACATCTGACCATACCAACAGAGGCAGCCCAAAGCAGCATTGTTTCAAGGTAGATCAGATTTGAACTTCTTCAAAGGTCAGATGTACTAGATTTTGAGGACTTGGATTTGTGCCTAATAATAGTAAAAATTTACAGAAGTTGTAACTTAGCTTCCAGCAAATGTGCACTACTTAGAAGCATACAAAATGTTTCTAAGTGTCAAAAATGTTTGTAAGGAAAAATAAAGAAGTTTAAGGATCTATTCAACCTGAAGGCAATCTTGTAAGAGAAAAAAATGTCTCATCTGAAAACTGAGACTGGAGAACAATTTTTTATATAAACCATTACCTCTCTATCAACACCTATATAGACTTGTATCTTATTTTGTCAGTAAATCATGTAATAAGTCATGTTTACTGTATCCCATTGAGTACTGGAGACTGCAGAATTATGATTTTGATGTGGTTAATTTATTTTCTTCCTGCTGTCCAGGAATGGGGAGGTGGGGATGGATTTTTAATTTGTTATTATTAAGAGGCTGTTTATAACTGGATGACATTCAGGATCATAAGATACCATGGGATAGCACCTACCTAAAAGCACATCTCAGATAAGAAAGACCTTGACTACATCTGCCCAGCTTTGACTAGGTTAATTTAGGACGAGCTGGAAAAAACAAGGAAGCAATAGGTAGAAGAAAGTTGCTATGCAATTGTGTCCAACTTCACACTTTTGTGATGCATTTGAGGCAGAAGATCAGAGGGTGATGGAAACCATGGTGACAACTGCTAACTGGCATAAGGTACAGAGGAAGTGAAGCAATCCGGGGCTGTGTGACTAGCAAGGCCCTTGGTGGCTTTTGGCAACCGTCTGATGCAGAAAGTGTCAAATAATAAAAACTCTATCCCTTTGGGAGGGAGGAGGACACAACCAGGGATGGCTGGCATCATGCAGATGGCTGAGCCAGAGGCTGGGCTGCTGCCCAGGACTCAAGCTGGTCTCAACTGACCCAGGGGCTGGGTCCTCAGATGGTGTGAGTCATGGGATGGAAACCTTGGAACAGAAACCAGTACCCACCCACCCTCCCAGCAGGAGCAGGGGCAGATCCCAAGGCTCTGTGGAGGATTTAGGATCAACTCAAGTCTCTACTGGACCTCTAGTCCTCCATAGCTGCATCCTTCGCCTCTGAGGCTCCTCAGTACACCCAAACTATTCTCTTTCCCCCAGATCCTTGGCTTTTAAATATCTCCACTGGTGCACTGGAGAAGCTGTTAACATTTAGTAAACTACTGCATTTTTTCACATCATTCACTTTCAACATAAATTTAAGAGTCCAAGTTAAAGTTTCAGGTTTCCTTTATCATTTATCCTTTGAAAAGAGGCAGGCCTCAGAAGAGGAAGCTAATTAAGATGCTTAAGGAATACATGCTTGAATTCCAGGGGTGGGTGAATATGTGACTAAGTCAATTTTCTCTGCTTTTGTTGGAAGGTAGCCAGCATAGCCAGAAGGAGGGGCCAACCTAGGAGAAGGAAGAGACTAGAGTCTCCCTGGAGAAACTGAGTATGAAATACAACATAATTTTGCCTGCTATAGTGGAGTCAAGGGCATATGATACTTATGGAAAACAGAAGATCTAGTTGATAAAATCCAGATGTTCCAGAGTTATGGCTTTCCTGAAGGCTCGTAAGACCAGCCCAACATGGATCATTTAAAAATATTGGGATTCTGAGCCCATTCATTTCTTCAGAAACACTCGATCAACTCAAGTGCTGGGCAGAATGTAAGCCTTTACCTAAGGAGATATATGCATCTGGCTGAATGTAGGCATCTACAGAACAGTCATCTAATAATCTGAAATGGTCACTGTAAATTGCTTATAATCACTGGAATGAAATAGACATTTCAAAGGCAAGATTGAAAACAGCAAGCAGTTGTTGACCTAAGACAAAATAAATCACAACTTAAAAATGCTCTTTTTCTCTTCATTGGCAGTAAAGAGAACTTAGAGTAGCCAGGCCAGACGTAGATAATTTAATAGTAAATGTCTAGTTACACAAGACAAACCTTCCTTGAATATCTAATGGGAAGACTGGATCAGCCAATCTCAGAAAAAAGCTGGTTTTTACATTCTCATAATATTTGCATAACTAAATCCCATCAGCAGCTATCCTGGGTAAAACCACAGCAAGACAAGCTACTTTGCTTGTATTGAGAAAAAAGATAACAAGGACAGGTCAGGACATCAGTATGTAGCTGCCTAGTGGCAAAGAAGCAGAATATATCTCCAGTAGTATTTTACTGTAGATAGCTAAGTATGTTAGTTATCTGAGATAACAGCACATTTTCCCTCCTTTCCCCTTCCCTTTCCTCTTCCCCTTCTCTCTTCCTTTTCTATGCAGTGGTAGACTATTAATTTCTGGAAGAAACATAAAAAGAAGTTGCAAAGATTAGACTATCTTAAAAATCTTTAGCACCTCACCACACATGCAGTGAACATTGGTGGAATATGTGCTGCTGCCAGTACAAACTTTTTTCAGAACAGGGAAATAAAAACATCCAGTTTGTTAGAACTGTGTGACACTCTGATAGCATGTGAAAAAACAGCAGTTTGCGACCCACAGCAGGTTACCATTTTCTAAATGTTGCTTTTGGCAGAGGTTGTCAGAAGTAGAAAAGACAATGAGAAGAAAAACACTAAGGTGCCTCGATTCCTAGAACTGTGGAGATGTTTGGCCATTCCAGGCTATGCACATGTTTTGCAGTGCAAAATGAGGAAGGGAGCAGGAAATATGAAATAAAAAAAGCCTCAGCTTCCAATGTAATTTGGAAAACTGAATGAAAAAATGCGATGCTACTGTCCATACCTTGTAAATGGGTAAACTATGTTCCTTTTCAGTCATTAATGTTTATGTGTATTACTTTTACAAAGGGTCATTCCTGCAGAATGAGTGACCAGTGTAACCTAATGGCCTTTGGCTACACCTCATCCCGCCAACACTTCCTTCTGACCATTAATCCCCAGGAAATGTCCTGCGCTTTGCTGGCTTCTATTTTAAAGAAAGAGGGGATAGACTCAGGTTATGTGAACTGCATCCATTTATTGCAGGTCTCCTACACTGCCCTTCTGTCATTTCTCTTGTTGACATTTCTTATGTGATATGGTGTCTTGTGATATGGGAGACTGAAACTCAGCAAAAAGTGGTGTAATTTAACACACTGGATATAAACCCACCAAGACTTTTTTTCAGACCCCTTGAGAGAGAACAACAGTTGACCTAAATTTAACAGCGAGTAATGGACTTGAACCTTCACGTGGTTGTAAACTCCCCACCTGTGAGTCAGTTCTATCTGGAATAAGAGACTTGATGTCTGACCACCTCTCTATTTTACTGAGGTCTCTTGGAAACTCTGCTACTACCTACATTCAAAATTGCTACCTCTTTTATTGTAGTGCAAATCAGAGGATTTTCCACTGCCTTTTCCTGCATAAGGCATGCTCAGAAAGTTTGGATGACTTCAGAGATTCTGTTTTTTACAAGTTTCTTCAAAGCATATCATAGCTGAATAAACACATAACGCTTATAAACACTGAAATGTAAATTGGACAAAAATTAAAATCACTTAATCATCATAGATATCTCTCTTCTAATATGTGTTTTTATTGTCACGGAAATCCAAACATCATTTGCTTAAATTCACCACCCTAAATGACAAATCTTCATCTAAAACAATACCCTCTAAGATTCACATAAACATGAAAAATAAAATTCTTCTGATAGAAATGAAATGAATTCAACTTCAAAGAACTACATGTAAGAACCACGTGTCAATCAGTACCATGTGCATTCACCCTACTCATTATAGGAGAGGCATAGCACACAAACCACAAGAGGGCTAATCAAGAACATCTTCCATAGTACAATGAGAAAACATTGTATAGTTTATAAGACCTTCAACCCACTAGTTGGCCTCAGTAATTACTGAAACATACTCTCCTTATTAAGCAAGCTCTTAAATAATTGATCTTTTATTTGCCCCTGCTCACTAAGGAAATACCATACATAAACAGAATTTTTATGCGTGTGGTATCTTATTTGCAAATTTTGCTGTTGAGAAATGTATGATTAGGCTTGTATCAGGAGACCAGGGTTCTAGTCCCAGCTCTGCATCTGATGTGCTATATGACCTTGGGAAAGTCATTCCCTGCTGTGCCTTTATTTTGTCTGAAATCTGTTGTCTGTCTTGCATTTCATCTGGTTTAAATTGTCTTAATATCTTTGACTTTCCTGTAAACACCTCCTGAAAAATGACTACATTTTCCAATACATGAGATCAGAGTGCCCTCCAATTTTCTATTTAAATAATAATAGAAAAAGAAGCCAAATAAAGAAAAAACCCTTTGAGATTAGTGAGAAAAATAGCTTACTGATTTTTCTATTTTAGTAAGCTGATTTGGATTTCGCTATTTTACCAGGTTCTGTAGTTGGCACGGGCATGGCTCAATTTGGGAAACTGTCTGGAAGATGCTTCCCGAGAAAAAACCTGTTTCTCAGGATATGTTTCCGTTCATGCTGCTGCTGAGGGCATGTTGCTGTTCTCTCTTATTTCATAGTGAGTGTATAAAAGTTAATACAGCTTCCCTCCATACAGCTTTGGTGCCTAGTTTTTATCACCTCATTCTCTGCGTGCCAGAAGGGTAGTGTGCCAGCAAGGAGGCAACTGTCCACCATGATAAAGCTTAAGCACATCAGCCTGGGGAACAGATGGGACATTGGCTGTGCTACGGGAAAGGTAGAGGACTTTGAACACTCTCTCATGTTTCATCCAGTTCAGATATACAAGTGAAGGATAATGTATATGGTTTCACAAAGAAAAATTCAAATCAAAAGGAAAGCTTTGTGCTTTTGCTTTTAGAGATTTTAAGTAATGTTCAAAACCCTCCGCAAACTGCTTTGAGCAAATAAATATACATCATAAACATATTTCGGGCTATGAATTCCACAGACAAACGCTACTTTGAAACTACTTCTCATACTGTGCTCCTAATGGTAACATGCATTGTGTAAAAATTATATTATAATTAAGAGACCTGAGGATGTAATACATTTTTAATCTGAAGTATTACAAATAGTGTAATAACCCTTAAGAGGAATGGTTCTAGGGATGTGTCTGCTAGCTTAGCAGGGAGCTGGATAGAAAGAAAAAGCATTTTACATGAATATATTTTAATTAATTAAATATTAGGCACACATATTGTTAGCATATTTACTGAGGAAAAGACCTATGTTTTCTATACAACGTGATACAGAGCATCCAGAAGCCTTTGAAATTCTCCATGTATAGTGTATATATCTCAGCACTTGATAGATGTTTAAAGGCTATAATAAAGGTATATTTTAATATTAGATTGTGGAACTGGAGAATCTGGAGTGGCAGGACAGTTAAAGCACATTGCAGACGTAAATTCATGCTTTGTTCTAGAGTCACAGTAGAGGTTTCTCTTGTGTGTCTGAACAATAAAGGTGGTCAAATTGGAGAATGAATGGTTCCCAGTGTAGGTTAATGTGGAGAGGTGTGCTGAACAAAATGCAAAGTCTCAAAGACCTGCAACCCAAGGGCTGCAGCCAGTCTTTAGGGCTTTGATCACATAAGGTAAGCAGGCTGTTGGAGAGATAGTGTTTGATTGATGGTGTTTTGCTGATTTATAGTGTTCCAAAATATTATAAATCATATCTTGGGAACCTGTGAACTGAGGCACTGCAGAATGTGACTGTGGTGATTCACTACATGACACTTCTTGTCTCTTGAGTTATTTTCCTCACTTAAGTGACAGGGAGCACTGCTGTGCTTAAGGACTGTGGTTTTGTTGTCCTTGCTGGCTTCTAATTGTTATGACTACTTTCAGCCCACTTACAGAATTTTCCTCTTGCAGTTTCAAAGAAAGAGATTCTTTTTGCCTAATTGTAAATAGCTGCACAGTGATGCATTGTACAAGTCTCAACCCAAGGCCATATACACTGATATATAGGTAGCAGTGAATGCTGGCAATAGTCCACACTGAAGAGTGAAAAGAGAAAGGAAGGTTGTCATGATGCTCTGTGCATTAAATTTAATATTAAATCAAATATGATTAACATAATTCAGCAATTATTTTAATGCAGAAACTGCACAGTAAGAAGAATCTAAATTATCACGAGTTGTTGTGAATCCACCCTGTTGCCTAAATCTTAATATTTAGTTCACAGGATCTGCAGTATAGAATGTTGAAATAACAACAGAATTAATTTATTAATGCCTTTTGCATCAGTGCTTCAATGCACTTTGCAGCAACACAAGATTGTTAACAGGCATTCATTACCCTGAATATATCTAAGTAAATATACAAACAAAAAGTGGGCTGAACACTGTCTTCAAACCATACCACACTTACTACAGAATCAACAATTGGGATAATGCATCACAAACATCACCAAAAAATACATCTCATCCTATGTATGTCTGGTCCCTTCATCTGCCTGAGTATTAGAAGCAAATTAAGAATGCCTTGTCTTTCTTCTTAACAATGTTATAGATGAGTGAAGAAAATGATTTGCCAAAGCGTGTCCTAGCCTTGCTCAGAAATTTTTGGTGGACAATCTTAGTAGAAATTCTATTTTTCTTTTGTCTGCTTGAACACCTGATATCTATTCTTAAGCCCAAGCCCAATTGATACAATTCAGAAAGAACAATTTTGAAGATCCTGTGGTACTGATGTATGACTTTCCAATATGTCAGTGGTGTCTTCTCAACAGTTATCAAAGACACAGATTCCCTTTTTATGAGAATTTTTCTTCACACTGAGAATATTTTCTTGCACTTCTGTTTGGTAAACAAGAAAAGCTCAGCAGAATGACTGATGTCTTTCTTACTCAAAGGAAAATTCAGTGCTGTCTATCCAAGACTTCTTATACTGCTTCCCCAAGGAACATTGCATTTGCTCCAAGATAGTGATCTCCTGGCACTTGACCAAGATTTCTAAAAATTCATTTCTCGTCAGGAGATCACAACATCCCTCCACAGCTAAGTTCTGCAGGCATGATGAGACTGTCAGCTGCAAGGGTCAACTTGTTAAAGCAAGGAACAGAAAAAACAAGGCTATGAAATTCCTTCCCAGAGAATGCAACAATTCCTTCTGAAATTTCTTCTCTTACTCTTTCACCTCCCACCAAAAATGCAAACATCAAGAAAAAAATATATGTCTCTTCTCTGTTTTCTCTCTTTGAGCCCACTCACACTACTCACCCCAAATTTGGGAGAATCTATTGGGAGGTTACCCAATTCAAGCTATTATGGATTAAGTAGCAGGTGGTGTATGCAAAGCATTCCTGAATTGATACACCAGGCCTTTACATAGCTAGAACTTAATTCTTAAACCAAGGAGCTCCATTGTTTTCTTTCTATATTAGTATGATCTGCCAAGAGATTCAGTCTTTCAGATAGGTATGTCCTTAGCTATGCCTAAGAAACTCCTTGGGCATACCATCTAACTTGAATATTTAGGGAAAAAATACAACTTCAGCTGGGAAGTGATCAAGAACTGTATGTATTGAATGATGGAAAATTTGGATCATCTGAAGAGAGAAACAGCTGTATTTCTTAATCTTGATTCAAAATGTAACTTGGATAGAATTATGAGGGAGGGCTGAACAAAGGGAAGATTTATGCTATTTTCTCAGTATTTCAATAAATGGGAAACAACTTCTACTTCACAGAGGGAAGAGAATGGATGTATTTGTAGAACATCAGTTTAAAATAGGCTGCATCTATTTCTGTTACAGATCAGTGCCCCCTGCAATGCCCACTCTGGCATGGATGTCTGTAGATGCTGTGGGAACTTTACATCGGAGAATGTCAATGAAGCTGCTGTCAGAATGCCCTATGTCGGCCGTATCCTGACTCTGTGCACAGAACCACTTTTTTCCACCTTGAAGTGAGCACACTTTTACCACCTCAGGCTTTATCCAGGTTTTGCCAGCTGAATTTCCCCAGGCTCTTTCAGGCTGGAATACTGGCAGTCTCATTTCCCAGCACAATTCTGCCTGCTTTCTCTGTCTTGTAATTCATCTTTGCTGTTTATCTGATTATTACTATATTGCTGGCCAGTTTAATGTAGAGATAACTTGACCAAATTCATTCCTTTATTAAATAATTTATTGATAAACTCAGGAGACTGCTCAGATGACTCAAATGAACTTTATTAGCATAGTGTAAATAATTCAGCATTTTCTACAAAAAGAAAAAGCCTTAGGAAATACAAAATAAGGATGCTATCTTGCCAACTTTCCCAGCTAGACTTTTCCTGGAGTCAAAGGGCACTGGTCTGCTGCCAAAGTCTGTCCCCATGAGGAGGCTTTCAGGCTTAACTTTTCATAGAAGAGCATATTTCCAGACACAAAACCTAAAAGTTTTTCAAAATTATTAGGAAATCAAATAATATTGATATCTTGGAGACATTTCTTCCATACAAGTAATAACTGCTTGAGACTACACGACTTTAGGTGTTTCCAAATACCGACCAAGTCAATATTATAATTAATTTCCCAGTCTGAACAGAAATTAACTTAACTTTATGCACATGTGACTAAAACTTAAGTAAAGTTTTGACTCTGAACTCAGAATGGTGGGTGGGTTGAGGAGGAGCCTCTTGAAGAATCTTGATTATATACTGAATCCTGATTATAATCTTGACAAGATTATACAATTACAACTCAAGAATGCTGTATGCACAGTGTGATCTTGCACAAAGGACTTCTATGTTATGATATGTTTTCACAACAAATAAAGGAAGTAAAGGAGATCTGTCAGGGATCTGCCCAGCATAGGAGAAATTCTTCTTTAATGGAGATACCGACTGTTCTTGGGGATTTTATCTTCTGCCTTTTTTTCTGAGAAATGTCTCTTCCAGCTGCAGTGTGCTTTTTATCAGCAGGAGGTATTACTCGTATGTTCCCACAGGAGAGAAAAGATACATAGAGGAGGAAAATGACATACTGTTATGTTTAACTTTGTGGATAACCTAAGATACTGCAGTACTTTGCAACCTTTGATGTGATCACGATCCTTTTGAAGCTGGTGGCATAGAACTGTCTTAGGCTCCAATGGACATCAGGGAGTCTATTAACAGGTGTCTGCATTCTGGCTGTGGAAAACAACCCTGGTTCAAACCCCCTAGAGTCCAGATTCTCCCTGCTTTCATTGTACTATCCCACACAAACAGGCCTACCAAGCTGGAGGAATTAGTACATTTTGGCAAAAGGGCATAGAGAAAGGGGGTCTGGTTTTCCAAGATGTGAATCTGTCAACTCTTAGATTGCTTCCATGCTGAGTCGCTTCCTTCTCTGCCTCAGCTTTTTTCTCTTTGAACTGAGAATAAAATGTCATACCTGCTCCCAGTTATCTCTCAAGAGTAGTAAAGGATTAATTAGCTCATGTTTGTACACTGCTCTGAATGTGTAATGAGCACAATTGTTTATTCTTACAATTAAAGACTTATGGATGTGAAGATTATGGCCCTGTATATACTGAATTCTGTGATTTCTATTTTTACAGTTGTAAGTTACTATTAAAAATATGCTTAATTTATTAGAGCGCCTTTCACCAAGGAAATGGTGACAAGCTGTTGTACAGGTAATAAGGCAACATACACCTCTGTTTTGCTAGTCACTTATGTCTCGTCTCTTTGCTCGTCTGCCAAAGGCTTTTTTTGCGATGCCTGGGAAAAGGCAAGCACCACTGACCTGATTCTCTTTGTCTCATTCTTTCTCTGCTAGGAAGGCCACAAGTTCACATTTTAAGAGAAATCCTCTGAGATTCATGTGTGTGGTAATTTCTATAAAGCAGCTGGAAGTACATTTTTTAATGACAATATCTGATTTTGTTTATAAAGGCCAAACCCAATTCTATTGTAAATCTCCAGGGGAAATGCTTTTAACTTTTATTCAGTTAATTCAAAATATTGAGGCAGTAAAAACAGCTTGCTTAGATGTCCATTGTAAAAGCAGTGATTTATAGTGTCAGTTGCTCTAATGATTGCTTTATAGGATTAAATTATTTATTGGTAGGAATTCAAGAAAACTAAATGCAAAACCAATAATGCTGCTATTTATGTTTCTTTGGAAAAGAGGATCATTACTTTTTCTTGTCCTTTCTTAATTATTTCTCACTGTATAACTAAGTTCTGGTAATTGAAATATGTGTCCGTGATGGAAAATTTTAAGTTGCAACCCAGCTCCTTCTGGAATAATGTAAAAATAAACAAACTTGCTTCTATTTATTAGTATTTTGTGTCTTCAAAGCTTGTAAAAACAGTCTTGAAAAGGTCATCTTTCATCCTCCCCAAGATTATCTGGGCTGAAGACTTCACCTTGCTCCTTCTTAAATTTGTGACAAAAGTACAATGCCTAGTACAGTGAAGTCCAAATCTTGATCATTGGCCACCTCTGCTGAAAACCCAGCATTTTCAAATCAGTCTTACATGTTGAACACACGCATTTTCAGGACAAATTCAGCTTGAGTATGTCTTGCATTCTGGGCTTATCTGGGGTATTATCCTCACTGTAAATAAAAATACAATTTTGTTCAGTGAGTAGTTCCTGTAATCTGCACTATAAGTATTTACCTTCCATTAAGCATTGACAGGATATGGGAAAATCAAGGGAAACATCTCACTCCATCAAGGTGCATGTCAGTATCTTTGTTAGAGAGAGAAACCCACTGGTCTCAGGGAACTTACTGTATGAGCTGGCAAAGACAAGAATGGATGGAGGAAAGGAGAAGAAAAAGATCTGGTGGCGCCTGATATTTCAAAAAGTCACAGGAGCAACAAGCAACAAAAGCTAGATCTCTGCTACAAAGCTCTGCAGATGCTGGAAGAGGTTGTCTCAAGAATACGAACAACATACAAAACAAGATACAGAAAAGATAAAAAACATGTCTTTGAAGGAAAAGAAGGTGTAATCTGCATGACATATTTAAGGTAGATTCTTGGTTTTTATACTGAGACATGAATAATAATGTTCAATGAAATTGTGTATAAAAGGCACGAGACTGACTATTAGCAATTTTGGGGATCACAAATCAGACATTCAGTATCTGCCAGTGCATCTGTTTTCAGATTCCAAGTTTCATTCACTTTAGCAGGTTGTTATTTGCTCAGAATGTTACATCAGAAATGAATTACCATTATAGGCTAGTTTAAAAATTCAGCCATCCACTCGCAGAGTTACGCGTATCACATGACTGGAAACTACTCATATACCTGGAATACTGAGAAAGGAGAAGAAACAAATTACTGTCAAAAATATCTTTTCAGAAACTGTTGGTTAAGCAGTTATATATAATGAAGCCATCCCTAAAACACAGTATTACTTGAGAACTATTAGGTAAACAAAGAAAGAAGGAGCTATAAAATGAATACTATTTGTAATAGAAGACCTGGCTAGTTTTGATAACCGCTTAAACGTTAGTTTCAATTTCAAACAGATTACCATGAAACTATTGATGGATGTGTTACTTCCTACATATGAGACTGAAGGCACTGTCAGAGTAAAACTGTCAGAAAGCAAGCAGGCAAACATTTAAAAATAAGCTTTAAGGTACTCCTTCCTGTGAAAAGCCCTTCATAAATGAAAAGGTTACAGAACTTTGGAAGCAGGAGTTATCAGCTCATCTGATAATTCTCCACTTTATAAGAGTTCTGTAATGAATTAGACATTAAATAACCCTGTCCTGATCAAATGAAATGGGTCAAATAGACATAATTTGCAAAGCTTCTAGTTTGTTATTCCTGGAAAGCTCCAAAAGAGCTTGACAAAGAATGACAGAATGATATTTTCTCCAGTGTTGTGGTTTAACCCCAGTCAGCAACTAAGCACCACACAGCCACTCGCTCACTCCCTGCTGATGGGATGGGGGAGAGAAACAGAAGAGTAAAAGTGAGAAAACTCATGGGTTGAGATAAAGACAGTTTAATAGGGAAAGCAAAAGCCGTGCACGCAAGCAAAGCAAAACAAGGAATTAATCCACTCCTTCCCATGGGCAGGCAGGTGTTCAGCCATGTCCAGGAAAGCAGGGCTCCATCACGTGTAATGGTTACTTGGGAAGACAAACGCCATCACTCCGAACGTCCCCTCCTTCCTTCTTCCCCAGCTTTATATGCTGAGCGTGATGCCATATGGTCTGGAATAGCCCTTTGGTCAGTTGGGGTCAGCTGTCCCAGCCGTGTCCCCTCCCAACCCCTTGTGCACCTGGCAGAGCATGGGGAGCTGAAAAGTCCTCGATTTAGTGTAAGTACTACTTAGCAACAACTAAAACATCTCTGTGTTATCAACACTGTTTCCAGCACCAATCCAAAACATATCCCCATACTAGCTACTATAAAGAAAATTAACTCTATCCCAGCCATAACCAGCACATGCAGAAATGGAGGAAAACAGACAATGCAGTCCCAGACTTAAAAGGATATGACATCTATGCTCCATCCTTACCTGAGCCAAAATTAGAAGATAAGTCAACTGTGGCACTACAGCTGAAAGGTAAGGCACTTTCACTATTGAAAAAGGCTTAGCATTTGAAAATGAGGGTACTTGAAAATGATTCTTTTTGTTTATTTAATTACATCTGGTAAAAAAAAAAGAAAGAAAAGGAAAAAAAAAGAAACAAAAAAAACCTAAACAAGCCAGGGCTGTGCAATAACTCCTCAATTGCTACTGCTGGGTCTTTGCAAAGACACCCCTCAGGCACCTTTTTCCTGTAGTGAATTAAACTGGTGAATTCATCCTCAGGATGCAACGGAACTTTGCAAAACATAAAAGCCAAAGAGGTAAGGTTGAGGAATAAAAATCTGTATGGTACCATTGCCCATGGAGATAACATTTCTGGCTCATGAAGGACCTATGTTGGTATGCTTCTGGAGTCTGGGGGAACATACCAGGGAAGGCTCACTATGTAGTTGCCTGATTTAGCCTCTGTCATCGACCACTGTTGGAGATAGAGTATCGGGTCAGAAGGACCTTTGATTATGGCCATTCTTATGGTCATAACAGAGCACTGTACTTGCAAACATGAACTATTTGTAGATGGTCATCTGCCTACATAAAGAGAAAAAGAGGGAATGCTATTTGAAATCTTTGACTGACTTGCTCCCCAGTAATGAAATAATGTTTGCCAGGCCGCTAGGCAAACAAGTAAAAGCAATTTCCAGCGAACTGAGTGAGCATCAGAAATGAACTAGGTTGTCACACAGGAAACACAAAGTAAAAGAACTTTGGCTTTTCTTCCAGAATGAAGAAAATGTGGGGGGTTTGTCAGAAAGGAATGAGAGAAAATCTACATGTCTACCTATGAAAAGAACAGTTATGTTTGCCATCTTCAGACTCTAGAAAAGAAAATCCTTTGTTAGCAAAAATCCATCTGTTACTAAAAAACATTGGTTCTACAGGAAATGTACTGTTTTTTATGTAAACCTAGATCGTTCTTAAGAGGAGTCTGTGTCTGTTTCTGAGGACATAACTACAGAATTCTTTTCATTCCCAAAGGGTACAGTTTTACAGACATTTTTCATGAAGAAAAAGAATTATAATTTTAGGTAATTGCAGGAAGAACACCCCTTGTTTGAGGAGAGAAGGAAACTGAGATATATAATTTAAATAATCTAATTTAAATCAGTGGACATTGTACAAATCATTGCGCACTTATTTACAATGTAAGTCCTATGTACAGCAAACTAATAGGGAAAAGATGGCTAACAAAAAAATTGAAATTAATCCCAAGCAAATGATCCAAAACAATGTTTCACAGAAAGCTGAAAAATGTCAATCAAATAGAACCCAATATAATTTTCATTAAATTGAAGAGACAATCAAGTTCACCACGCTTGGAGTTAATAATAAGCAATATGAGGAGATTTTATTGTAGTTAGTGATGGTTATACAAGAAAAGAATGACACTGATAAAGAAATAATTGAAGAAATTAGTTTCCCGACATCGATAAGAAAGAATTACTTCCAATAAAGTAAAATATGCAATCAATCAACTCAAGCAAGGACATTCTCATGGGAAAGATGGAAAGACCACAGCAGGAGTTACACTATAGTTAATGATCTAGAGCAAAGTGTAGGTCACAGGATAAATATTTAAACAAACTTTATGAGAGCTCAGCATCTACTGGTAAAGGAGCAATGGTTCAACAGAATAAAGTGCCATTGGTTAGGACATGCCATTCAGGCCTTGCAAATGGCATGATGGAGCATGGGTGGAGGAGCCATGCCATCCTAAAGGTTTTCTTTTAAAAAAAAAATCACACCTGAGTGCATAAATGTAAGTCTTCAGTAGTGATTTTACAGGGAGATTTTATAGCAGTTGAAGATCAGACTGAGTAGCTTCAAGTTAATTTTCTTTTAGCAGGGAGGGATACATAGATTGATGCAGTCTCTCTTTTTTTATTATTGTCTTGAAGTTATTTTATCCCATCATAAAATAGGCTAAATTAAAATGAAATAAGGAATGTCTGCAGCTTGCCACAAAAAAATTAATAGCCAAAACCTTTATGCAGTTTCAAAATTTTCTCTTAACCCCTAAATCCACTGCTTTTCTTTAAAAGAACAGAAATGTTGGAGGATCTCCCCTCAATGAAATGGGCTTATTTTAGACAATAATTTACAGATAAGATGGACAATAATGGTCCACGTTATGGAGGTAGTAGTTGCAACCTTCACCTCGTCTCTGATGTTTACACCAGGTAAAAGCACCCAGAGCAGAAACAAGAGCCTCCAGCAGCCCCTCGGTGGGTGCAGAGCGTGCCTGGCCCCTGCAGTGAGAACAGCAGCCCTCCTGCACACCCTGCTGCAACACCCTACCCCAGCCCTTCGGGTTTCTAGCACCAGGGTTATTCGGTAGCCAACACGACTGAGGTGATTCACATATTTATATATGATGTGTAATGTTTCCACCCATATTTAGTAGATACCACAGAGATATAAACCAGCAGTAATTTCAGGGAGATCTTACTGAAAGAAGAATAATAAAAAAGCAGCAATACCTTCATGGGCTGTTACTTCAAAGCAACTGATGCCCATCAAAAATCCCTACTGCACTGTAACCTGCATCTTCTTCTTGCTCTCCTTGTAGCCCATTTGAGAGTCTGTGTCACTGGATGGTTAGCCCACTATCCTGCTCAGATGGATATTGTGCAAACTGTTATTTTTTTCCCCTCTACCGCCAATGACCTTCAAGATTCATCCTGTTTAGGTGATTGGTAGCATTAGGAATTGCTGTTATACAGTCCACATTTTTCTGCTTTCAGTGAAGATTGTAATGCTAATAATTCCTATAATGTGAAATGTTTTGTGATCATAAGGACGTGAGATGATATTAGGTAAGAGAGAGTGGTGACGGTAACAATGGTGGAATTCCTTTTCCAGATTTTGCATTCTAGCCTCCTTAAACCTTTCTTCCTTTCATGGTTCTTCCCAGCACATTTATACAAGAGGAGAAGCACAAAATACTATGGCCACTGAAACAGAAACTGAAGAAATGGCTCACATATCAGAGACTGACACAATGGCAAAAGCACTGACAGAATAATATTTATACAGTTGAAGAAGATATTGACAGAGAGTTGATAGAAGGATATTGATATCTGCACTGCAAGATAGGCAACATATTAAAGTATTATATGTATTTTTAGTACTTTTGTATGTTTTTCATATATTTGGTATTAATATTATATGAGTCTGAATATATATACACACATATAAATGCATTGTCATATATGCTGAATATAATTGCTGACTGAATTCAGCATCAGAAAGCTCTCTCATACTCTAGGACTTGAAGAAATTTTAGTCCAGATAAAGATCAAAGGTAGTCATAACAAAGTCATAGGATTAAAAGATATTTTATTGGATTGAGTTTTTGCTATTATTGACTGGAGCATTTTATGGTTTCTACTAAGAGCTGGGGATTTCAATTTAACCAGTTTGATCAGACATACATACCAGCATAGTAAGAAAATTATAACCAAGGTCTCTTCTGTCCCTGCTTTTAAGTTTGTTAGAAGCAAAGCTTTGATTTTAAGTGCCCATCCTGTCGTATCTGTCGTGGTTTAGCCCCAGCCGGCAACTAAGCACCACGCAGCCGCTCACTCACTCCCCCCTGGTGGGATGGGGGAGAGAATCGGAAGAGCAAAAGTAAGAAAACTTGAGGGTTGAGATAAAGACAGTTTAATAGGGAAAGCAAAAGCCATGCACGCAAGCAAAGCAAAGCAAAGAATTCATTCACTGCTTCCCATGGGCAGGCAGGTGTTCAGCCATCTCCAGGAAAGCAGGGCTCCATCACGCGTAGTGGTTACTTGGGAAGACAAACACCATCACTCCAAATGTTCCCCCCTTCCTTCTTCTTCCCCAGCTTTATATACTGAGCATGACGTCATATGGTATGGAATAGCCTTTGGGCCAGTTTGGGTCAGCTGTCCTGGCTGTGTCCCCTCCCAGCTTCTTCTGCACCTGGCAGAGCATGGGAAGCTGAAAAGTCCTTGACCAGTGCAGCAACAACTAAAACATCTCTGTATTATCAACACTGTTCTCAGCACAAATCCAAAACACAGCCCCATACCAGCCACTATAAAGAAAATTAACTCTATCTCAGCTGAAACCAGGACAGTATCACATTATATTTCACAACAAAATTAAGACAGAACCTCACCTGGAGTCATTTCTGCTTAAGCCATATCCATGAAGCAGTATCCATGCATGTCAGCTGAAGATCTTCATCTCCCTGCCTCTCCCCTCTTCCTTTCCAATGTCCATACTTTACTAGAGGTTTGTCCTTGATTAATATTTTAAGTACCTAACAAGATCAAACAGTTTTGTTACCTTACATTTTTAAAGGCCCTCCAATTTGGTAAGAAGCTCATGCTCTCAGTGGAAGCTTAATGCAAAGAGAATGAGTTATCTTTGAAAGTAAAATATTAAAAATGTCATTTTCATGTTTGTAGCCTTCAGACCTGCAAAATGCATGCTATGTCTTAAAATGAAGCACTGATTATTTGACGTGAAAAGGCATTCCTTGTAGTAGATGGTTTTTGGTTGTTGGTCCAAGTAATTAATGTTGCAACATCATTTCTCGGAAGGTGCAGTAGAGTGCAATGCATAGTTAAAAATATTCAATAGCCAGAGGGTTTTGCCCTTCAGATATATCTACTGGTTGCATAAAATGACCATATGAGAGAAAGATATGCTTCAACAGTGCATGTGAGTAACAACTCTGCTTCTTTATAGCTGACTAGTTCTTTGAAATGGTCAGTCTCCAGAAAGAAGGAGAAAAAAAAGAGCTGAAGACAAATGGTTACATCAAGCAGTCTGAGCTAATCATACATAGGTGAAAACAGTTACCTTCCTAAATACGGTCCTTATGATCCAAATGAGGCAGAAGACTTAGGGGAGGCACAGCAGTGCACAAATTATGTCATGAAACAGAATCACCACTACATCATAGGAGGTGGGAAAAAGTATTGAATATTAGTAGCTCTTCCATTTGAAAGGACCATTTTACTTTTTGGTTGTCAAAAATAAGTACTATCATGGAAGATATTAACTAATACTGTGTTCTAGATGTGTAGCAATTTTAATTCCCTTTTTCTTGGAATTCTTGGCAGTTTAAGGACCAGTGGTGGGGACGATATGTAGGTTTCAGTGAGAATGGGTATTTGGATAAAAGGACTTGAGCCTTGTGATCAACGGAAAAATATTACTGATAATAAAAAACATATTTTAAATTCCACAGCAAGTTTTAAGTGTACTAAATTGCTCACAGAGCAGCCATATTCTTATTTTATCTGCTTAGTTGTCAACTGGTAAAAAAATCTCATAAAGTCATTGGTGTTACTTCAGTGTAAAACTGTTGTTGAGGGCATAGATCAGGTTCATAATTTTATCTACCTAAATTGTTTTTATTTGTAATGGAACCATGTGACCCACAGAAAAATGTACACTTATCGTGGATCATTTAACACAGCCTTCTGTACATTTCTTAAGAATGAAACTTTCATCATAGTGTGACTTTTGTTCAGGATATCAGTCTGGTTATTATGTGTTGGCTTAATTCTCTCTCACAATAAAATCGCACTTGCACTTGGCAGATGAAATAAGGAATAATGAGGTACTTACAGAAATTAGATTTCTACATTATAATATAATCAGATTTTAATGAAACAAGTAATATATACCATTCATACCATTTTGGTTTGTGATAAACCTCATTGGATTAACACAAGATTTGTTTTGGTGGCCAGGAAGAACTGAAATGATTTATTCTTTGAGGTAAAATGTTGCCTTATATATGTAAAATCTATTATAGCATTATATACAGACTTTATTATTTCTCTGCTATTGGATAATTGAAGGTCTACAGTATTATTTAAAGTGATGAAGTAGCAACCTTAGCTCATTTTACACTTTTCAATTTCATGCTTGTCTTCTGTAATATCTTTTCCATAAATTAACGTTCAATAGAACATGGATGCAGCACAAAGTTTAAAACTTAAATATGTATTGATTAAAATTGTATCCAGAGTCAATGAAACTAGAATTTCTGGTGAATGTGTGTCACCAATCAGTGCAAACTTTGCTTATAAGGCATGTATTCTAACAATAGTGAACTTAATCAAGCCAAGTTAGAAATAGGAAAGTCAGCAATATCAAGATAATTAGCTGAATGTTTACAACAGTGGCTGTGAGTTTAGTTGCCATGTCTATGTTACCTACAAAACACCCTTGACCTACATCTTCTTTCCTTGCACAGAAATATAACAAAGAAAAGAAGTTAACATAAACACTCAAGGCTTAGTATGAGTTTTTGCTGAAGAACTTCAGGAACTTAACTGGATCCTACATTTAAAGGTGAGCCATTGTAGGCTCCCCTCTAATCAATGCTCTGAAATACATCTCCAGAGAGAAAATCAGATCTTAGAGGTGTCTCCTAAAGGCGCCATCTCTCTTTAATGATTTCATATGATGAATAAGCCCTTAACTTAGGTACTGCAGAAAAATGGATGATATTACCACAATGAAAATGATCCCAAGTGTCTATAGTTCAAACATTTTCCCAATATAGATGTATACAGCAAAGCACAGATTGGGAGGACAAAAAAGCTTAGAAAGCCTGTATAGAAGCAGGCACTTGTCTCACCAAGACAGAGAACTGTTAGCAATATAAATGGACAAGCCAATTACTGGGCTTATGAGCAAAAGAATTTTTGGAAGCTGCAAAAATCACTTAACCTTAACATCTGATGCTCCCTCCCAGATTTATAGTCTTCTACTCTCCCTGTCCTTTTTTGTTATTATAGCCTGGTGATTTGAAGGATCCATACTTCCTTACCTAAGTGGATATTTTTCTTACACTTTTTACAGGAACTGATATTGATTCTAAGTTGTTCCAATTTTTATTCTCATTGTAACTGATTTAAGCAGTACTTCATATTCTGCCAAACTTCAGTTAAACTACTATCACTGTCCTTTTAGTAACCTTCCCAGTGGAGCTGTTTATTTGCAGCTTGGATGGGATGAAAATATAATTTTAGAGAGATAACATGCTTTCTTTATATTTCTCATTTTCATATGCTCTGGCAGAGTTATGTGGGAAGATTCTTCATTTGGCTTCTTTTGCATTATAAATATAACTTATTTTCTGAGTACTTCAGTTTTTGTTTCACACTTAGGCCTAAGGGTCACTTTACAGATTTAAGTCCACAGGATGTGGCTTTGTCATCCTAACATCCACAAGCCAATACTTTGTACAAATTCTAGGTGAAGGCTAACTACTGACTCATAAAATCACAGCTAGTAATGATACATTTTAAAAAAGTAGTTTGGGTAAGCATGCAGAAAGATGTACACTGCCAAGTATTTGGAACAAAGACGTTTGAAAAGGATGTGGAAAATTCACAAATGGGACTAGGGGCCCAGTAAAATGCCCTGTCAGGGGATAAGTGGTATACTGTGTAGTTTATCACCAAAAAAACCCTGACAGGAGACTTGTTTATGGTGTGTAAGTACTACAAAAATTAGACCTCCTCCTCGCACACCAAAACCCAGTTACTTTGTGGACCATTAATCTCTCAGAGAAAAAAACAGAGTCAAAGGCTGCAGATCAAATCTATAATGGAAACAGATTTTACAGTAAAAATAATTAACCTGCGGAAATCTGAAGGGAAGAAATAGTTTCTACTGGTGATCAAGTGTGTAAATGTCCATTAATGCCACTTAGCTATATACTGCCTGTCTTTTCATAGCTTGGCCCTCTAACTTCCCTACTTAAGCAAAACTAGTGAATACAGGAAGACAATACTAAACAAATAGTCTGACAACTGCTTTTAAAATTCTTTTCTATCAGGCTTGGTTAAACTATGATAGATTTTTTAATTTGTGCAAATCAAGTCTTCAATTACTAACAGGAAAATATCTTATCTATGTTTCTATTTTTTTCTAGCAGCGCATACTGCTGATTTTATTCTTTTATATAAAAGAAGACATCTCTCTCTTTTTCAGTCTTACCACAAATAATTCCCACATTAACATTTTACTTTGAAACATTCCCTCCTGGTTTCTTTATTCTGTCTATTAAGCTATGTCTATTTGCATTGAACTTTGTCTGCCAATTATAATCTAAATTGACAAACCTAAATTATGTGACTCTTTTGTAATAATGACTCCATTTTTTAGTATCAAGCTTTAATCTCTGCTTTACTTGAATTTAAATAAATCATCAAGTCAAACCATTAAATAAGTCATTTCAGAAACAGTCATTATATGTTTCAATATTTATTGGCAGTGTTGTGATCACTCTTCTATTCACAGGGGGAATTAAAGGGGGAAAGGACAGGGAAAGGAAAAGGAAGAATAAAAAAATGTGTAAGGAATCATATTCAGAGGTGTCCAATTTAATATCTTCCTTTCTGCCCCATTTCCATACTGAGAGAACAGGAAAAGTAACTGAACACAAGGAAACACTTTTTCACTGTGAGGGTGACTGAGCCCTGGCACAGGTTGCCTGGAGAGGCTGTGGAGTCTCCATCCTTAGAGATATTCAAAAGCCGTCTGGACATGATCCTGGGCAACTGGCCCTAGGTGGTCCTGCTTGAGCAGGGCAAGTGGACCAGAAGACGTCCTTGTCCAGCAGGGCACGTGGACCAGAAGGCCTTCCAACTGCAATCATTCTTTGATTCTGTGACTTTATGCCATTGTTTTGCAGCGCAACTAAAGCAACACTGCAGTTTGTGGTTTGTCTAAGCAAGGACAATGGAGAATGTATAGCAAAAGAGAATATTTTGTAAAAGAGACATCTATACTGTTTCTGTCAGACCATCATCAGAGAAGTAAGGGAGTAGGAAAAGTAATTTGAAGACTGCAGAAACTAGATCAGGAGAAGCAGGTTACAAACAATGACGATAACTTCCATGCTCCTCTTAGACATACTGGCTGCTCTTGAAGTTGAAGTCAAGGGTAGTATTTAAAGAACTGCATGAGCCGGAGCAGATGAGAAAGGCAGGAAAATACGTGGCCAAGTCAGCACAGTCTGGTATTGCAGAAACTTCCTTAACTCAGAAAAGACATCAGTAATGATCCCTGTAGCCCACGTGTCAAATGCAGCATAAGTTAGTGCAGTACTTTTTGCAGCTGTTTACCTTGGTTGGGGTTTGGGAGACAGGATACATATGCTACTCATTCTAAGGCTTCCAGCAAAAGAGCATCTGAGAAGGTGAATAACTTCATTCATCTCCCCTGTATTTAGCTTTTGCCAACAAGGACAAACCCCTGCAGCTGTGAAACAAGCTCTGATACTGGATAAAATGTGAACAGGTTGCGTCAGCAACTATACAAATGCAAGGTATTACTGACATGCATGAATGAGAGATAATCAGTGTGAAATCAGTCAGCATTACAAAGCAAAATATGTAATGCAGTCACATTTTGACAAGTGGCACAAAGCTGAAGCTAAAGCAACACAATGGTGGAAAGGTGATGATTTGGGTTGATGCCACAGGAGGTGAAAGTACCCAAGCATGCATATTATCAGAAACTACATTGCTATAGCCTCCTTTAAAGACTGCCACAAGATCAGCTTTCTCAGTTCTTAGTCAAGTCATAAATTTTAACTGCTGGTGAAGGATCCAGCTAGGATTGAAGGATTGGGATAGGAAATTCATGGTTTTTTGTTGCAAGTGTTGCAGTACACGCAGACTGAGGATAAGGTTAACTATGAAAGACCTGGCCATGGAATTGAACAAGTCAATGCAGCAGCTAGTCAGTAAAATGCTCCACTGTGTAAGGATTTGGCCTTTGACATAGTATTAACAACACACGATAGGGCAGTGGTATTGCACTTTTTGCCAAACTAGTCCATGGGGATACACCTCCATGAGACACAAGGATGCCCTAAGCTTCCTCATGGTCAGTCTTTGCAGGGTACATCTTCTAAATTACAGTCTTCTTTGATAGTTACATGGCACTCCAGCTGTTGGTCTTTATAAGGCATATCACAAATTTAAGCTGTTTCAGTGACATTTTTTTAGCATAGCAGTTCACTCATAAGATAAAGCCTACCTTGTATTCTGTGCACTTCAGAACTGAGGTTCATAGAGTATATTTAAAAAGTTAGTGTTATGTTAAGAATACTGGCCTGTGATTTGTCAATGACCTTGGTTTTCAGTAAATATCAAGTTACATTATAGACAGGGCATACACCAGAATGAAGAAATAACAAGATCCGACCAGACCAGAGTAGACCAGCCTAATGAGCTTTCTATATTCAATATATATTCTATACTTTATATGCCATGTGACTCAGAGTAAGGTACAACAAAAGAGACAGCTATCGACTAGAAAATTTCTTTCTAACTCCTCTAAGTACAGACTGATTTATGTCCTGAAAAATTGAAATTTAGATTCCTTTCAAAATCTTGCTTTTCTATATATTTTTATGAGTCATACGGTTGTTTTTATCAATGTATTTGATACTTTTTATGACAACAATGTGTTTTGGCTACGTTGTCTCTTAAGGGACTAAGTTTCCTGGTCAAACTGTGTGTTCTAAATAGACCATTTTGCCTTTGCTCTTCATATAAGACTATTTCCCAGCTTCTCATTATTCTCACCCTCATCTTTGAGCCCCATCTCTTTCTCTATTATCCTTTCAGAGATGAGGTGAAATCTACTGAATAAAATGTGCCAGTGGAGGACATGTTCTGGACTTTATATGATCGTGTTAAAATATTGTAATATTGTTCTCCACGATCGTGCTGTTTGTTTAGTTGATTGGCACATACTGAGCAGAGGTCTTCAATGTGTTGTTCACAATAGAATGCAGTTTTAGTTTCCAGATTCTAGTACCTCTCTGCTATCAAGTTACTGAAACTGCTATCAAAACAGTTTCCTATTATTTCCTCTATATACTTTAGTGTACAGAGCATTATTCAGATGTGTTCTCTTCCATGTCTAAGTTTTCTTGATCTGCTTGTTAACAGTTCTAACATTATCTGTGTTTCCTAATTCCTTGTCTATTCCTTGTCTATTATCCCTCTGATTTGATCCCTGATTTAAGTAAATCTCCACCTCCATTCCTTAAATGAAACTGAAGTGTTTATTTAATGTCTAATGCTATTCTTTTTAATCCATTGGCTCCAATTTCCCACTATCATGCTTAAGAGGATAAACTGTTTCTTCCTTCTCTGCCTATTGCTTACTCTCTTCAAGAAACTGTTATTATTCTTCCTTGGTCCACTAATTATTTTTTTACTTGCTACAGTGCTTGCTTTCTTCAATCCATTGAATTTTCTACTGTTCACACTCTTTAATTATTGTAAATACTTTGTGTTTACCCTTGCTGCTGTTCTCTTTACATCTTTATTTTAACTACATTAGTTTCTGCCACTTCTAGATATTAAGATTTAGTAAAGCACTTCTGTGAGTAAACAGAGAGTATTTGTATTTTACAGTGAAGTGAATTTTCTGGATTTTGGTGTAGGGAACGGATTAATATTGCCCTTCTGAAGATATAACATGTTGACAGGTACTTACATTACATGGCAGATAAACGATGATGATACCAGTTTTCCACTTTTCTGGCTGTACTATTGATCTTGTTTATCAGCACTACCATAAAATACTAGCTATTCAGCATGTTATCTCCCCCAATTAAGTGAATCTCATTAATCCCATCTGGTATGTTATCTGTCTCTGAACTTGTAATATTTGAATTCAGTCTTGGAAAATTGTTTACAGCAATTGAACAAGAGAGTGGAACAGTAAAAACAAGCTTGTATTCTCTGTTTCAAAATCTTATGTAGAATCTTTTTTCTTCCTTTCTCCTAGAGGCAACTTCTGGCTTTGTAGCATTTCTAGAACTGTTATCATTGCCATGGCAAGAAACCAAAGGAAACTCTACCTTTCTTTCTAAGATTAAGTATGACTAATTTCCTTTTTTTCCTAACTCAGCAGAACTGCTCTTTCTCTATCCAGATATAAATGAACCTCACTTACCATTTCAGGGAGGGACATGTATTCATATTTTAAATCTACTTCTCATTAATATTCTCAATAATATGATTTCTGAAATAATTAGAACTAACCTGTAAGCAGGGAATCTGAGGAAGAGGAACAAGACTTCCTCCCATTAAACAATGTTTAACAGCACTGAATGCTGGTCTGCTATGTCTCAAATCCAAGAGACTGTTTTGCCTGTATAATTCCTAATATTCCTCACGTAAAAAGTCAGTTATCTACAAACAATCAATTTGAGACTGCTATTTGAAAAGAAACTAAATTTATTCCACTTTAGTTCACTTTTATTTTTTTCCTTAGTGTATAAACCAGTAGTCATGACTTCTGGATCCTATTTGATTTTCCGATGTGGACTCGGTGATGATTTAAGGCTAAACCCCCTCTATGCTTCAATTTATTCCTCACAAAAAGAGGATTAATGGGGCATAATGAGGAGACTGTACACTGCAATGGGTGCCTGTAACAGATGTTGTTGAAGTGCAGGATCTTTTTGATCACTGAAGAAGAATAAGGACTTGACTCTTGTGTGGCCAAAATGTTACTCAAAGTTTTGCTTATCTGATTCAACAACGCCTCGAGGGCACACACCACCAAAATGGTGTGCAAAGACCCCCTTCCCAACAGAGGTTACTCCCGAGGCCGATTAAATGGACATAAAGTCCTGTCTCCTCCTTCGTCTTCCCCTGGCGACTGCGGAGTATTACTTGCTCTCTTCTATAAGGAGGCCACAATTTTTCTTGATCCTAGCAGGGAATTCCTCGGAAGCACAGGGAGGGCTCAGCCAGTCTGTCTGCTCATGCATCAGACCAAACTGAGCTCCCAGCTTCTTATGGAACATGTTGCTTTTCCATGCAAGATACCACATCCATTACAGTGATATGCCTTCCCTGCCCCTTGATCGTTAATCCAAAATTTAAAAGGAAAATAGCCACGTAACATTTCATTTTGCACATGGATGGTTTTCATTGGACAGAGATGAAGCTTAGCAATTTTAATTAGTTAGCCTCATTAAGGATTTCATTGTAATTAGCACAACTTCTATTTCAAATAAAGTTGGAATTTACTGCACAGTGAAAAAGTTTTGAATGATGTGACACTACACTTATGTATTTTTTATCAAAACATTTAATTGCACATTAAAAATGCATTACATTTGACAGAAACAAAATAAACTCTGGAGAATAAACATACTGATTTGTTTTGTGTATCTTAAATGAATGTAAAGCGTGAGTCCAAAACATTTGTTTCATGTTTTGGTAAGAGATGGGGAAAGCTACTTTAGTTTCGCAGCTCCTTCTGTAGAATAATTTCTTGACGATTTTGGTGGGTGTGAGGAGGTGCATTCAGGCTGCCTCCTCCTGTTGTGGAGGTCCAAGGTAGCTGAAGGTTTAAATCACCCTCTGGCACTTGGAATACTTCTCTGTGAGTGTAAGGCTATTTCTATGCTGTTAACTGAAACAGGGCAAGGGAACATATTTGTGTCCTGAGGACAAGGAGCACTGCCTGGCTGCTGTCCAATCTATACAGAGCTTGGCCATAGGTCTCCCCTAGGCCCCATGTAATGCACATCGACCCAGCACATAATTATTTGTTTTTATGTATATTTTTCAGTTCAAATAATATAAGAGGCTACAGTAATATAAGGGCTATGTTGTGTCTCATTAGAACAATATTTAAATATCATGAAATTGAGGACATGTGTTGCATATCCTGGTCTGTGATGTGAAGGTGCCAAGGGAGCCTTGAGGGCGTACAATCATCTGGAATAGCTTGGGAAAACTATCTATCTGAGAAGAAGGGAACTAAACCTGGTTCAGTCCTACCCTGACAGAGAGAATGGCCCTGGCATGTTGCACTCCTCACAGGTATTGCTTGGAGAAGAGCTTATTTGGTTTGTATCAAAACCATGCCAAGAAGCATGCTAACAGTTCAGCCCTGTGGAGTCAGCAGTACCGTGCTTACTCCAAGGTCCTATTTTATTCAGCAGGCATAAAGACAGCCAGTTTAATATGGATTTCGGTCTTCTTCCCTGAAAAGTTCTTACTGCGGTTATATAGACATGCCCATTTGGGTGCAGTAATAGTACTATAAAACTGCTCAGTATCAGCAGAGATAGTCTTGTATACCAAGGGGAAAAGATACACTGACCTAACTGTGTCCTTATTAGGGGCACTGTACTGCTTTAACTGCTCTATCAGTGTATTTTAAGAGATATAACAATGTTCCCACTAAGGCTTGTAGCAAGGTAACTTTAATGGCAAAAAAGTCAAATGTTTACTAGATAATAGTCAGAACTTTCCTAGTGCTGTGCACACTTCCTGCTTGTGAAGTCTTGTGCGCTAAGCTGTTCCATGATGCAGCAGCAGACTTTGGCCTATTAAGTCTCGCTTTTTGGTCCATCAGGCTTCTCTCTGGTGGACAAAAACTTATCTGGAGCTTTGTTATCCACATGGTTTCCACAGTGGCCTCCTGACAAAGAAAAGAGGTGCTTCATCTTACTTGAGGGGATAGTGGTACAAAATATTTTTCTTTAAATTTGCTAAAGCCAAATGTATCTCTCAACTTCTCACAGAGAGGAGTCTCTGTTATAGGCCTGTGAATCTTTTCTTCTCAATCTCAGGGCTTCTGCATGTTTTCACCTTAGGAGAAAGCATATATTCACAAACTCAAGCAACACAGCACATTATGCCACTTTCATTTATGTCCATGGCAAAGGTTGAGGCACGTACCAGAACAAGCCTACTTTTCAGACCCTTGTCCCTTGCCTTAAAGAAAGTTTTAAGGGTCAACATTAATACATTACACCGTTTTAAAAAACTGTAAATAGACTTTGGTAAGATTTTTTCCATGTGAGAATCTGTGAAAGAATGTGTTGATTTCAAAAATATTTTCTGACCTCAGAGGAAACTCCCTCAGACTATTACAGTCTCTTCTCAGTCAGATGCTGGGAGTTAGTTCAGGCTTTAACCAATTTTAAAATACGTGTTTCATGCAAACATGCTCTCAAAAGTAAGACTTAATGCTTCTCTTTTTTGTCAACAAAAGATTGCAGATGCCTGAAAGAAATCAGAGCTCTAAACAAGATTTTATCCTGTCAAAGACAGTCACCCCAGATATAAAATGACAAATTTTTATTGCTTTTTATGAAAAGAACCTTTTCTCTGAGACTAGTGGGTGCTCTGTGAAGCAGCAGGAGCTTCAAGGGAGAATGACAGGTACTTTGATTTGAACAAGAAAAATGAAAGATCTTAATGACTCCAGACACTGTAGGGTCCTTACCTCATAAATATGTCTGATTCATATTCATTGCCTTCAGCAGGGCTGAATAATTTCAAGAAAAATGATAGCAGGAAAAAAAATATGCTTTTTCTCTTGACTGTTGAGTGGCATCACTCATTCTTGAAATAATTTTTGTGTGAGTAGAAAAATTTTCCAGGAGACCTGTGGAGTTGTGGGCATGATTCTCCAAATCATTCACTGGTGACATTAGGGCTCTGCACATGGACTATATTGCAGAACTGAGTTTCAGTAAATCCTTAATTTCCACTAATGTCATTGAAGGCATGTCATTTCCTGAGGAAGGATTTGTTGGGTCCCATGTAAACCCTGCCTATCAGACATTGTTCTGAGATTTTCAGAAGACTTTTTTCCTTTGTTGATCTCCTCCAGCACCATGGAATCATCCACAATACTTATTTAAAAAGTTATTCTAATGGTTGTTCTTTGGATGTACATTGGATGCATATTCTTGCTTAGTCTGTAAGAAATCAATTTTTTGAGAGGAAATTCATTCAGAATTTTGTGGCTGACAATTGCATTAAGGCTCACAACTTTGATCAGAAAATCCTCATAACGCTTTGTCTCTCTGACAACAATTCTTTTTTTTTTTTTTCCTTTTATCATTGAATCAGAAAGTCTTGGAAATGCTGTTTTCCAAAAATATCCAGAATTTGGGGACGCTGAGTTGTTTTAAATCATTGTATTTAATTGCTTTGTGTGACGTGTGACGTACTTATTAAGCAATGCTTCTCTGAACTGGTCTCATCGTTTGGACATTAAAAGGGTCCAAGTGGACCCTTTAGGATTGATGAGCCTCCCTTCAATAACAATCCCAAAGCATGAGAAGTTAATGGCTATTATAATAAAATCAGTTACCTAGTTCACTTTGGTGCCAGATCTTTGACACATCCCCTTCACTCCCTTCATGTTTGGAGATTTTTTAGAGACACACATATTACTTGAGCAGAAATAAATATCTAATACATATTATTGCACTTTAAGGTTGCTTTTCTCAAACATTATTGATCCTGCAGTAGAATCCATTACATCTTAAGGCAATAATTCATATATCCACACTAAAACCCATGTGGCCTTACTGGACTGCATTTTATTCTTAATTATATCCATGCTAAATTAGAGCAAGTCTGTTTAAGTCAGCTGAGAATAGAATCTGGATTTCTGTCATCTATATTCAGGAAGTTTCCTCATTAATTTTTGTCCTTTTCCTTAATGTCAGAGTTCCTTCCCTCCCTGCCCCCCCCACAATCCATTTAAGAAATGATCGCTTATCTGTTTCTCAGGATTGTTCATTGGAACAACGTTTGTCAAAGTGTCACTTTGCAACTTGGATTACTATTCATCTGTTGCCAATTCTGTATATTTTTAAAAATTATTTTTGGGTGTAACATTTCCTAATAATGAAGGAGAATGTTGCTGCCAGACAGAAATGTAAGGAGCCTTCTTCGGCCATAACAGATCTTTTCCCATTCTCTTCAGAAAAGTGATGCAAAGATCATTTTTCCAGGTCACTAGTAAGGTCACCCCTTCATTTTCCTGCCTTCATGGCTTCCTGGTTTATACTGCAGCAAAAATAAAACAATTTGTCTCTGCTTTAAAGAGCAGACGTGACCTAGCTCCACCCACCTTGCTGTTTCTGTCTCCTTCACTACTGTGAGATCATCTACCCCTGCTAATCAGCCAAGTTTGCTAGACTTCATCATTTGGTTGTTCTCTTTTTCTAAAATACTCTAAGAAAACCCTTCTTGCTTACACTGCTGTCGTGTTAGGAAGGTGATTGGTAAAACTGCCCAGACTTGTCTCTTTGGTTCCATAAAATCCCTTTGGGTGCTGTTGTTTTCTCTCATCTATGCTTAGATGATAAGCTGTTTGAAACAGGGATGTTGCTGAAGCAAAGACTCTGGTCCCTGGCTAGATCAATCAGTAAGTAATAATAACTCCAGCAGGAGCAAGAAGTTGAATAATATGGTATAGATAAAATGTAGTAAAAGCTACTTATTTTATTTAAAAATAGGTCCTTTCCCAGTGTATTCTTTTGATTTCTCTATTAACAATCGTAGAAGAAAATAACCAAAGTCTCCGTTTTCCTAAGCAATTTTCTCATACTGGCTGGTTACCACTGTGTTTCATGCTGACCATTTATATAATGTATCCTCAAGAACAGTTGCTCACATCACTACATCACTTGTAATTGCTTAGCCTTCCATTTAGTTTTAGCAAAGCTTCCAAGAGACTGCAGGAAGCGATGCCAAGGAATTTCAGAAGAGCCAGGCTGAAATGCGTCAGGATCTGATCTGGCTAATCTGAGCACCAAACTGAACGGACAAATAATTTAACAAGGGGTGAAGGATGTCTAACTCAAGGTGGAATCAATCCGGTAAGAAATGAAGTCCAGCAGATCCAAACAAAAGGTGAAAGACTTCCTAAAGGCAACAAATCTCAAATGGATCAAGCCAAAAACAATATGCAGATCTTCAAATAAGAGATGATGGAGCTACCTCACAAAGTCTGGCAAGAGGGAACTGTGTGATTCTTCTGAAGAAGTGAAAAGTGCCCATGATAAGTAGAGCAGAAGGGAAGAGAGTCAGCAGAGGTCCTGTGTTCATAATGAACTACTGTGGCAGGCAGCTGTACTTGAAACTGTGTGGGGACTCATCAACAATGATATTGGGATGAGAAATGTTAATTACAACTGAACAGCCTCCTGGTTTGGCAGAAATCCCAGGACAAAGCGGTGGCACTTGGGCTGCAGATGCAATATTTTATACAATCCCTGCTGTTAAAAATGCTATAGTTTCCTCATTTTCATACATTAGTTACAGAGGAAGTGAAAACAGATTTTGTTTCTTTCAGATAGAATCTCATGTTTTTATAGTGATTACAGTAGCAGGCTGATGGTCAAAAGTGTGGTTTTTTTCTTCTCTGGAGCTTAGAAAATTTAGCTGCTGTTTAAACACCAAGTGTACTACCAAGGTGAAAGTCAATTCAGTGATTATCATACTGGGACCATGGTAGATACAAATGACTTCACTAATTTATTGGAGAAAATACATTACTGTACAGAATTTGTAAGTAGCTTCTACAGGCAATTATGCCCTGAGCAAGCAAGTTACACACCAGTAGTCCTGAGACACAGAGCCATGCCTGTGCTGGAGGAATACACTCAAGAGTTCCCACAGAGACTTGATGACTTGCAAGGGGGACAGGCTGCCACCATGGTTTCAGTGGCAATTGCATTGCTCCATGACTGCATCACATTTTGTACAGGACACACTGCAACACTTTCCTTGTTGAATTTGAACATATTTGGCAAAGTGCCTGTTGAAACGTCAGCTGGGTGGGAAGTACCCATCCTCTGTGAAGTTCATCAAGATTTTAAAAACTTTCAAGTTCCCCATCAGGATATAACAAGACTTTGAGAACTGGCAAGACATGTTTTCTAGAACCATCAGAGTCCTTGGGAACTGCATATTCACAATGATGACTTTGGTGAATTTAAACCACAGAAGTTTTGCTTGATTGTTTTGTGTTTTTTTTTTTTAATTTAGACCTGTGTTCCCTCTCTTATCAAGGGGGCATACCCTACCTCATTCTCAACCTCTACTTCATTTTCTCAGTATGTTCTGTATGTAAAGATAAAAGTTCCTTAAAGAGGTTGGTGATGAAATCAAGAACTTGCTGGAGTATGTGATATGGAGCTATACAGTTAACAATTAGTGTTAGTAGTTTGGGTCAGGCATAAGTTTCTCTTTCCTCATCCCTTAGAAAGGCTTTCCTTCAGTATTACATTAATCTACCTGCTTTATCATTAAAAACTCATTGTACTTAAAAGCTTGTCTTCAAATTTCTCCTAAATAATCATCAAGGAATACAACACTGTTAGAGCTATTCCACTCTATATAGAATAAAATTAAACATTTATTAAACCAGAAGAGAGACTGATGACCTTAACCAAATGGCTGGGCAATCACCTTCTTGGGGGAGACCAGGTTCAAATGGCTTCATAATTTATTAATGTGGGCATCACTGAGTGTATTGGAACAATATAAATTGAAGCACTGAGGTAACTAAAACTCTAAGAACATAATTTTTATGTCACTAGAGCTCTATGCCAACAGATCTGAGGAGAGACAAATACTTCCAGGATTGGAAAAGGACACCTCAGTTGAACGAGGTTGCCCCATAACTTCATCTTTTCCTAAACCTGTACTAGAATAAATGTAGCAGAATAGAAATGTAGCAGAATAGTAAGAAAACAGAGGTTTTAAGACAAGGAGAGGGATACAGCAAAAGGGAAGAATGTATGTATAGTAAAACCAAAGTACTCAATGGCACCAAGACTTTAGTTAGCAATTGACTTGCCCATGCAGTTAATTTAAATTGAATAATGTCGTCAGTATTACATCAACTATGGAAATTAGTATGATATTTTAACTGTTCACATTTATTCTGAATTTTGTATTTTGCAGAATTCTTCATTCACTTTTAGGAAATACTTCCCTAATCTCCAAGTGCAGTTCCCCAACTGGTTCCCTTATGTGTCTTTTTCCTGTCCTCCGTATTAACTTTTCTATGCCAACAACCATGATCAGCAAACAATGCCATAGCAAAGGAAAAAACCTCTCTAAGGCACATACTGCAGAGTCTCTTTTCGGTCTGTGAAACAGCATTACAGCCAGTTCTCAGATCGTTCTCGGCTTACCAGCTGGCTGACTGGCACAGAGCAACTGGGATGGGCTCAGCTGTTACAGAGCTTGCCAGTAAATTTGTTGCTGTATTAGTGGAGTTGTTGGCTAGGGTTTAAACGGTGGAGGACAATAAAAGGGCAAGAATGAGGTGGAGAACAATGAATATCAGCCAGGTGGTTGTAATGGTGCTAGCCAGGAATAACAGTTCATGAACACTGGTTGATGCTAGTTATTATATTGCTGCTGCTCCTATAAATTACTTTACAGTGGATACCTCTCACTCATGGGCCTTGATTTACAGTGTAAGTGCCTAATGTTGTGAAGTATTAATAGCTGTCCTTGACAATAAGAACCATTAGAGAACCTAAGGAGAGAAGTTTGTCATATTAGGAGCTATGGATGAAAGAATGCTGTGAGGATTTGCGTGTACATAATTGTTGTCCTGTGTAAACTTTATATGGTTTCTATGGTATTTTTCTACTCAAACATTATGGAGTTACAAAAGTCAGCTTATAAAAGCCAAGAAAGTTGTGTATAAACATATGAACTACATTTGAATGATATGATCAGAATCATCATGCTGTTGCCATTTGCAGCTGGAGCAATTAAGGATTATTTGTAGAGGGCTTAAGAGGGAGTGTGGTGGAAGACAGTAAAATATTTTTGGTATTGTTGTTATTTGAGCATAAGTTTCGTACATTGACTTGGCTAAAAAAGCTGTCAGTGCCCTTCTGTAGCAAATTAACTGACCCCTGTCAGGATGACCCTTAAACATGCTGAACAGGACGGTTTGCTTCTTGACCCATGCCAGGCCATGGGGAGGGCACACATAGCCATGGGATCGAATCTAAATTATCTGATTTCACATTATACCTAATTTTAGGCATTAGTCTCAAGGCCTTCAAAAGCACCAGTCTCTTCATTGTTTCTACACAGGGGCTGTAGGCACTCACTTAAGGACATATTCACTAAGTTTCTCTAATGTTGGATGAAAATTAGCTAGCAAAGTTACATGCAGCACGACCTATGCCATTCCATACCATACTAGATATCACATCTACTACAGATACTTTTTGAATGATATAAAAGCACAACAAAGTGGGCATTTAGAAAATGAAGTTTATATTCTGATTGTTGCCTCAGGTTAAAATGTCAAGCAGATTGGAACTACTTCATTTTAAACAAGATTGAGATTATAAAATAAGTGCAATAGACATTAGATGAAACTTTGTGGATGCTGGGACAAGCTGATCATTCACAATAGGTTTAAGATGAGGTATAAAAGGTACATTTCCTTTTACCTGAAACAACAGGATCCCCTACCCAAAACACAGACCAAGTGGAAGACTAAAGGGAAATGGGTACTAGAAATTTACTGGGTATCATTTGGTGGAAGTATTTTTCAGGAACATCCAAAAAACCTTCAAAAACAGAGAAAAAGAAGCAGCTAAATTACAGCAAGCAGAGGTAAGAATCATACCTTTAAGAGGTGGGAGAATTCTATGTAGAATTAAACTTGAAATTCTGAGCAAAGAAATAGCCTTTTATTGTTTAATTGTAATGGTGTCTAAGAAAATAGAATTTTGTGTGCATTCTTTGTAAATAAATAGGACTGTATCAAAGAAAGATCTGACTAGTTACACCTTGGTGTTGAAATGTTTTGAAAAACCCATGTACTGGCTAACAGTAAATGTCAAAAGAAGCTAAAATGTCATCATTGTCCCATGCCACTTGTTAAAAAGCTCATTTAAAAAAAAAAAAAAAAAAAACAACAACAAACCCCACAAAAACATTAAGATGCTTTGACAAGCCTTTACATTTACTTCAGAGCTCAGTTCAGTTTCTGAACTGAAACTGAGTTCAGTTTCTCAGACTGCCTTGTATTCCCAAGGAAATACCTAGAATTTGTTTCTATTTGACATGCAATTAAGATCCAATTGAAAAAAACATACATCTCTCTAACCCTGGCTTTGAACTAAGCCACAATTCTGCTTTAAATCTCTTAACCTTTGTTTTATTTATTTCAGGCATTTTGGGTATAAGAACATGCTTTGTGACAAGATGTGCTAAAACATAGACTGTCTCTGGGATAGACATGATACCTTAGAAACAGATGAACGGCAATTGGGATGAATGCTACTGAGGCCCTTTTGAAAACTTCATAGCTAAATTCAGAGAAAAGATGGATAAATTTTAATATTTGTATTCTAAGCTTTGAACAAGGTGATTCTATAACTGGCTACGCAGCTGTCCATATTGAGAAACACAAAGAGTGACTTTGTAATTAAAAATGAAGCAGTTAGTACTGTCTCTGGGGATGCTTTGGAGCTGTGATAAAACTGATTCATACGAATGACAAACCCGCACGTATGATAGCCAATTTCTTCTGACACCTCTATCAGCACCAGAGCAGCCACTGAATAAAGAAACGAAGCTGTCAAGAGATGGACAGATTGCAGGAAAGTGTGGTGTTCCAATTTCACCCACCAAACCACATATGCAATGTTTTGAGGAAAAAAAATTGAGTCACATACATTATACAAAGTGTACTGTTAAGTCTTTTTAACAAAAATGAGGACTGGTGTCACTCAGCCCAAAAGTCAGGGAAGAGAGACCATTTAGCTTATGAATAGAGTCTTAGTAAAGTTTTGTATTGCTAGGATAGAAAGTTCAGCTACAATCTTGACCATCTTCTGAAGATCTCTGTTGCTCCATGGAATAGAGAGGGAAAGTAAAATGACTAGGTTACTAAAATGTTAAACATGTATAGTTAAATTAGCTAATTAAGGCCTGGGTGACAGAAGAAAGGAGGCAGGTGTACCCATCTGAAAGGAGAGACAGTCTGTCTATAAGCATGGGGAAAAAAAGAGGCTGAGGAAGGGGAATCACAATTGTATTAATTTTCTACCCTTGCTTGATTTTCTACTATTTTTGATTTTTCACAACTGTATTAATTTTCTACCCATGATTTTCTATCCTTCTCCCTTGAATGCAAGGGAAAAGGGTGCATACTTTCATAACTCAGTTAGAACTGGTGAAAAAGTCTCCCTGACCCAAAACAGAGGGCAAATGAAAAGGATACTCAGCATCATTCTAGACAAGAGAGGGAAAGCCATAGTGCAGAAGAAAGTTTGGGAATACCGTAAAAAGCCCGTCTCAAAATATAGGAAATCGCTCTGGAAGTATCCAAAGTATCACAAAGCTACATTCAGACTATTCTTAGGTGAAAATTGCTTTACCAAGTTTTCAGCATCAGAATACAGGCAGACTTGACTGTAATTACACTGTAGCCATGCTTTTACTATTTTTAAAAATCACTTTAATACAAAGCTTTATGATTTCAATCAAGTGCTAGGATCTGTTGAGCAGTACTTCAAATCAAGCCATCTTTCTTTCCCAAGATACACATATTTTCTTCGCAGACACAAGATAGCACAGGACTTCTACATTTCCCTGGAGTCAGGGCTGTAAGAAACATACACTTCATTGCAACGTCTGAACAGCATAGGTGCCAGACACTGTCAGCCCTTCACCAAGGGCGCAAAGACGGTTAGTGGGGAAGTAACACAACAGGTTATTTTTCAAAACCTATTCTAGTAATCTGGCTCAGATCATTGTAAGGGTTTTCAATTATTAATGGCCAGAATGCCTGGAAGAAAGTGCCATTTATTGCTTTTCTCCTCTGTGCTGTGGTTGTTTTTTCATCTTTCTCAGAAATTGACAATAGAATCTCTCCACTCCAACCAGCAGCATTGAGAAAGGGATTTTATTACAAAATTGCTGTACATAAAAGATCTATATTAATTCCATAATTCTATAGGCTAAAACAAGATGTTACAAGCATAGAACTAATGATCAGAGATATTCTGGAACTTCTGCAGTCTAACATAATTATAATATTTCTTGGGGAAAATATTTTTTTTAAAATACAGATATTATTAATCTGCTAGGCACAGTAGTTCTCTTCCTCTGAAGCAGTACATGTAAAAGAGGACTTTCACAGGGAAAGGTCTGTTTGCAATTTAAAGCCAGGGCAGCACAATCTTTGTGCATAGCATTGGTGTTCAGAAGACGGGTATTGTATTCCCAGGGCTGGTGTCTCATCACTGGTTGATCTTTGAATATAAATTTTTACAAAGAAAAAGATCACTGTGCAGTAGTTACATATTAATATGTATGCACTTGCTTTTACTATCAATGTTTATGTTTTGAATCACATTAATCCAAACTGTATGATTCCAATCAAATACCATAACCCTTCATTATGTAGTTAAGCAACATTTGAGATCAAACCAGAGAGTTTTTTACAATATTTAGAACATTTTCTTATTAGGGACTGCAATACTCTCATCTGTTAAATGGGGAAGATGCTAGTACATACATTTGTAAAGTGCTCTGAGTTCTATGTAGAGGTCACTACTAATGATTACTATAAATCCAGCTCTGATAAGTATAGCATTAGGAAAGTATCTTCTTCTATTCACTGTGACTTCACACTACGATAACTATAGATGCATGTACTAAGCATACGAGATAGATAGCTAATTTTTATTTCTTGTCCTCTATATAAACATAGAAAACCTTAGAATACTGTGTTATCATTACATCTATTGCAAACTCAATATTTAGTATAGCACTAATAAAGGAGAAATGCAGTGAGTCACACTGGCTTAAAATTCATCTTTATAACGTACTGTATTAGTGTATAGGCTTTAAAATATACAGCCTTAATATTTTATGCTTTGTTAGTGTTTAGCATTATTTTCAAGCTACAGCCTCTCCCTACCCCTTTAAATAAAACTTGACATGTGTTATAGTTGGTAAGGTTGGAATATTTCCTAAATTACTTAATTTTAGTTAATTTCTGCATGACACTTAGATATAAAATCCTATAAAATTATATAATTAATGATTAGGTATTTTATTAACTTGCTTAACAACCAAGCCCTGAATTGAGAAACAGACCATTTAAAAACTCTTGTCTTTGATTCAGTGCAATGCCAAGTCTCTCTGTTTACAGCTTTGTTCATACTCTACTGTGGTGTGGTAATAATGATGTCTGAACCTGATCATTGTGTTTCCCTTGTAAGTTAAATGAAACTCTCTATTTCAGCTATTCTCTTGAGACCAGAATCCCTCGCCTGGGACATGTGGTGATGAGATGCCTGACAAAAGTACACCTTGCAGGAATACTTTTACTTTTACTTTGAAACGTGAGTGCTTAGCTGATTCAGAGTCCTGTTACTCTCACCACTGTGAGCATTGTATAACTAGGCACATGGGAGACTCACTGATAATTTGGCACAGCAAGTGGAAAAATGGCAGTATTTCAATGGCAAGCTGAAAATAAGCTGGAAGACAAGGCTATTCTGAAAAATACCCCTTTAGAAATGTTGTTTGAAGTGTGATCCAGTTTAATCACTTTATATCACTAACAAGTTATGTAAATCCAATTATTCACTCATAAAAAACATTTCTCTAAAGAAGTGAATGTCTTTTATGTGAGGAAGAACATAAAAGTTGCAGGTCCTTGTCCAGAGCCAACACATTTTCAATCACATGGATTTCAGGCCCCTTTAACTTACTCAGAATCTGTGTTTATATTGCATAATAGTTACTGGAGTGAATAAGGTTTTGAGAACCTGGTAGGTGGCTGCATTTTATGAATGCTGTTATTCAGGAAAATGTTTTAGATACTATTAAAAAAGGCAACTATTTTAGTCCACCGGGTTGCATGTCTGTAAAAGAACATGCTGCAGATGCACAAAGGCACATAAATCCAAACTTACAATCTCAGGCAACTAGTTTAGCAGTCATTGAGTCCTGGATGCTTCCCTGCCTGGCCCAAAAGTTTCTCATGCCAACAGGCCTGGAAAGCTGAACTCTCTCTTCCACCTAACCTGCAAAGGAACCAGAGAAAGAGGTAGTAATGTTTCCAAAGTGACAGGCTCAGATATGAGTTCAAACATTCCTACCAATCAGAGAGGCTTCATGCCTTGATGCAGTGCAGCTGAAGGTGCTTTTTCCCTGTAAAAAGGAATTAGAAGAAGGACACACAGCCACTTGTCTTTTATACAGTATCTTTACACAGAGCTTTCACCCTGAATGGGGGAGACTCCTCAGTTCAAAGGCATCCAAACTTATCTCTAGAAAGCAACATAATTACAAGGCTGAAAGGTATTTGGCAGAGAATCATAGAATCATAGAATATCTCAAGTTGGAAGGGACCCATAAGGATCATTGAGTCCAACTCCCTGCTGCTTGCAGGACTACCTAAAACTAAACCGTATGACTAAGAGCGTCGTCTAGATACTCCTTGAACTCTGACAGGCTTGGTGCCGTGACCACTTCCCTGGGGAGCCTGTTCCAGTGATTGATTGTCCTCAATGATATCTCTCCTATTCCTTAAGCTGGGTCACTGTACACTGGACTGTAAGTTTCCTGGGATCAGGAGAGCTAGAAAGAAAGAGAGAGGTGCTGTAACTTGGTGGTGAGAACTGTCACTGGTGCTGTCTATGACAAAACACTAAACCAGAGTATGTATCTGATGTTTGTCAAATTTGGTTGAGACTGGATAGTTGGTTCAATGTTAGTGGAGTCTATTGACAAACATAAAGATCATATATCCTTTGTTTCTCTAGAAACCAAGCTAAACCCAACAACATAAGTTGTTCATATAATCAATTTTGAGTGTATTTTTTTAAGCTGGCTTTGTAGGTTCAATTAGACATTGGCATTTGATGCTCTCTGAGAAGCAAGACTGAGAAAAAAATCTATCCTGCACTCGAGTGCCAAATTTGAATAGTTTATCATATGTTAATATATTCTGTACTTTGTTTATAATCCTTTTATCAACACTTTATCTGCTATTAGATTCTTTCCTTAGAAGTTATCTTTTTTATGGTGATTGCTCAATTCTAGTCTACCTAAATGATGCAAAATTCCTTCTATTGTTAGCATTAATGGGTTTTGTTCTTACAGGTGTCAGCTTGTTTATTTCTTCAGTTTTGATACCTTACTCCAATAGATATCTTAAATTATTTATGTTTGTTCCTTGTCATACAAAGTGGTTTTCCATTCAAAACCTAAGGTTTACTCATATCTCCAGCATATGACTGAATAGATATTAATACATTGAAAACTCATGAAAAAAATTATAGGCCAATATATTACTATTATATTGTTTGCCAAATCTGGATTTTAACAGGTGTATGTTTCTGTTTACTTTGCAGCTAAGCTAAGAAAAGGGTCAACAGATTATACAAAGATGGTGGCAAGGGGAATGTAATGCCCATTGTCATCATAAGTCCCAGTGGAAAGAAAAATCTCTTGATATATAATGGACAACAGAAAGGGACTACAGTTATAAAGCCATATGCTACATAAAGAACATGGAAATCTTGGAACCATACTTTCAAAGATGTAAAGATTTTTACCAAAAGTTTGTATGATACTGGCTATGAAATAAAAAGATCTACAACTGGAGATCTCAATCATCTTGATTTATAGAATAATAATGGAGAAACAATCTCAAAAGAATGATTTATTGCTGTGCCAACTGCATTATAAAAAAAGGAACTGATTTTTCTAGACTTCATCTGAAAGACCAACCTTCAACCACAAACACGCTTGATCAACCTCATAACCTTCTACGATAAAATTATTGGCTTTGTAGATGAGGAAAGAGCAGTGCATATTGTCTAACTAGACTTCATTACAACTTTTGACACTGTTTCCCATAAGATCCTCATAGAGAGGCTGATAAAGTATGGGCTGGATGAGCTGGACTGAAGACTAGCTGAACCTCTGGGCCCTGAGGGTGGTGACCAGCAGTGTAAAGTCTAGTTGGAGACCACAAACTAGTAGTGTACCCAGGGGTCAATACCGCATCCAATCCTGTTCAACATCTTCATTAATGATCTGGATGATGGAGCAGTGTACCCTCAACAAGTTTGCTGATGACACCAAACTGGGAGGAGTGGCTGACACACCAGAGAGTTGTGCTGCCATTCAGAGAGACCTTGACAGGCTAGAGAAATGGGCTGACAGGAACCTCATGAACTTCAACAAGGGGAAGTGCAAAGTCCTGCACCTGGGAAGGAATAAACCTATGCATCAGTATATGCCAGGGGCTGACCACCTGGAAAGCAGCCTTGCAGAAAAGGACCTGGGGGTCCTGGTGGACACCAAGCTGAACATGAGCCAGCGCCTGTGCCCTTGCTGCAAAGAAAGCTAATGGTATCCTGGGCTGCGTTAGGCAAAGTACTGCCAGCAGGTCGAGGGAGGTGATCCTTCCCCTCTACTCAGCACTGGTGAGGCCACACCTGGAGTGCTGTGTCCAGTTCTGTGCTCCTCAGTACAAGGGAGACAGGGACATACTGGAGAGAGTCCAACAAAGGGCCACATGGACGATTAAGGGACTGGAACACCTCTCCTATGAGGAAAGGCTGAGAGGCTTGGGACTGTTTAGCCTGGAGAAGGGAAGGGTCAGGGAGGATCTCATCAATATATATAAATACCTGAAAGGAGGGTGCAAAGAGGATGAAGCCAGGTTCTTTTCAGTGGTGTCCAGTCACCAGACAAGAGGCACAAACTGAAACACAGGAGGTTCCATCTGAACATCAGGAAACTCTTTTTTACTGTGAGAACGACTGAGCACTGGCACAGGCTGCCCAGAGAGGTGCCCAGATATTTTTTAAATGAAAGTTGAGTATCAGGAGGGTCAGTTCCTATAGGAAAAAGGAAAGAGGGCAAATGATAGTTTAAAATTGACTGTGTGCATGATCTTAGCCCACTAATCTAGAAAGGTTTAAAACTCAGCATATAAATTCTTTGTAGTCTCATCTATAAGCCGAGTGCTATAGTATCAGAGGGAATAAAAAGCCTTTTGGTTTAATTGTATAGATCAATTAATAGAGACTGTTCATAGCCTTCAGCTAGTAAATCTGTGTACTTAACTAGAAACCACAATATGATTTTCATGAAAATTGCCTTGAAAAATACGGAAGCACTTCTGATTATCTCAAGTAATAGCAAAAGCATTCCTCCCACCCAAACCTGGTATATTCATAGGCGTTTGTAAAGATGCCAAATCTCCAGCTGACTGATTGTTGCTTATTTGTAAGCCTGATTTGTCTTGGATGGGTCAGAGCCATGGCCAACCCTAGGAATAGACAAAATGGGCAGTTGCACAGAGTGGGTGGAAAGGCAGGTATCAAGTGCTCTCTTTCCATTGCTTCTCTTTCTGCTGTTACCACACAGAGAGAGTCTGGGATGTGCACCCATCACTAGATGTGTACCATGTGTACCCACCTACCACTGCAGAGGTGGGTTGTTACTCCAGTCTGGTGGGAACAGAAAGCCTAGCACTACAGGGGACTCTTTTGCCACTCCATCCATTTCCTTACTCAGCCCTGACTCTAGGCTTAGCATCTGCACCAGGTTCTTCTCCTTTCTTTTCTCAACAGCATGGTAGGCAAGGAGGTTACACTGGGGCACTAAAGGAGAGGCAAATACTTATCTAAAGGGAGTGTTTGGAGATAACCACTCATGGAGAAAGAAAAAGGGCTGGAAGTCCTGGTACCTAGATGAATGTGGAGAAAGGAGGGAATGGCAGATAATGGGCTATAGGAGAAGGACAAAGTCATGAAACCTTCACTGAGCTTTGCCATTCTTTTCCTGCCCCACTACTCTCATTGCTGGAACCTTCTCACTCCTTTCTTTTGTCAAGTCACCTCTGGATACCACCCTGCCATCACCACCAAACTACTTGGTAATCTGAAGAAGACTTCCAATGTCTGCATTGATTTTTTCCCATTCTCCTGACGAATCTAAATCTGTCTCTGGTCAGTTCCGGCATAGAGAAATTTAATTTGCTAATGATGGCTTTGGCTAGATCTAACCATACTTTTCCTAAAGGAGTCAAATTACACTATGCAGAATAATTGCTGAAAATCCTGTATGTATTATACATACAGCTGATGAGATTCACAATATTAGCAATCTAAAAGGTGTCCACTTTTCTAGAATCACTTTACCAGCTAGAGAAAGATAGACATCTAGAGTTTGATTCAGCCTGTTGGTGTGACAAGGAGCTGACAGATCAGCACACTGTCCTCCTCATCTCTTCCCTCAAGGCCAAACTGTTCTCATTTGGTCATTGTAGATTTGCCTTGAGGATAGGAAGGGTCTTCTGGCCCAGTTCCCAGTTGCCTGTTGTCTTGGGTGTATGTCTGTAATCTGATTCAGATTTTTTGCCTTGATTACTGAAGCTGTAAGTCATTGCACAAAAGTAAAAACAACAGGCAAGGGAGTCCTAGGAATGGGTGGAGGACTAATTATTTATTACTTAACATCTGTGGAAAATAACTGGCAAATACAGTTTGATTTGTCTGCATTTCCCACCCCTTTGTGCTGAAAGGACCAAGGTCTGCAAATACCTATTCATGTGTTCAGCTTTAAGAGTACAAACAGTACGGTGGGGTATCTCAGACTATGTTTACTGCTTTCCTAGTATGCTTTGGTGTATTTGGGAGGAAAAAAACCAAAACACCAAACATGGATACAGGTTGATATACTGAATCACGACTCAGGCAGCAATTATTGAGCCATTAATAGAATATATGAAGACAAAAGCCATTGTACCATAGCTTATTCTGCACCCACTCCAATGATTTCAGATGTAAAGCAGAACAAAATCTGTCTCAGTGTTGCCCAGTAGCATTTTCATCCTTGTTAAAGAACTTCCTTATTATTCTCCCAGTAACAGATTAAAATAGCTCGTCTCAGCACACCCAGAAAGAACACAGGTTTCAGCTAGTGTGTGTTACGTGCCTTTCTATTTAAAAGCACAGAAAGGGGATTTTTCAGACCTCACAACTGACTGGCCTCATTTGCTCTCACTGTCATTCGCAGGAAAGAGGACTGAGTCTGCTGGGACTAACCCAGTTGTGTCAGCCAGAGCCCCCTCAAACCCACAGTTCAGAAGAACGTAAAACAATATCTTAAGGGGCTGCATTATCCACTGCAGCTTGCAGTATCTGCTTGTCTGTTTTCAACATTCTTCACTGACACAATATTTATTGTATTTGGTTGTGAAGGAAGACCAATTACCTTGCGTTTTTCTTAAGTTTTGAAGTGCACCCTCATTCTTACTAGCATAGTCCACAGTCACACTGTTTTAACTGTAACCAGCCCTTTTTATTACTCCCTGACACTAAACTCATGTCTATCCAGCTTTTTAACTTACTATGCAGAGATGTAAAATATGTCTCCACAAGTCAATGGTGGTATCATAAATACTCTATTATGGGATATTAATGAAAGGGACTGCCAAGGTACCCATCATACTAGCATAGCAGAGGGCCCATAAAAAGCTAATAAATCAAATAATCTTAACAGCCCATCTACAATAAGCAACATATAAAAATGTGGTCTTTGTCAGATATATTGCTCTGGGTTCGCTTAGTCCTGGAGTTTGCTGACACATATAACAAAAATAGCCAGTATAATGACCTTATCAACTGTTACCAACCTCTGTTTATAAACTACAAGTCCCTGCATGCACAGTACAAATTGTAGGCATGATAAAGGCACATCTGTTAGCTGAGTAATGCCACCTACCATATACTCCATGAAAAGATATATAGAGGGAGAAGTTAGCGGTGGGGGTTGCTAACACAGACTGGAGAGACTGCAAGTCCCTGGAAACCTGAAGAAACATGCTGCAGAAACACCAACCTCCAGCAGCTCAAGGACTGCTTACATACATTTCCAAGCATGAGCCATGGTTTTTAAACATAGTAGCCACTTCTAATGTCTTTTATAAAAAAGAAGATTCTCTGGGGCCATGATTTATTTTTGTACACGCAGGTCTAGACAGTGGATGTTTACCATACACATACCAAGGACAGAGAATCTCTTCCTCATACTGCAAAAATTCTTATTCTATGAGAAGTAGGTTTCTCCAGACCACTAAAAACTCTTCGAGAGTGTGCAACTTCAGAAAAGTTGAAGATGGCTTTTAACATGGCAAAATTTTGCAGTGCAGCTGTGACAACTGGGTGAAATGTAGAAGATAATTGCATTGCATAAAACTGAAACCACATTGATAACATGATGTAATCTTTTAGGGAACAGGAGGGATCTTCTTGATTCATTTAATTTCAAAATCTAGAACATTTTATTTAAAATAGAAATCCATATCTATCCAGAATCTAATGATGTCAATTTTCCTACTAATTGTATGCAGAGATTCCTTAGCTGTAATATGTCCCTCCTGTCTTAGACTTGGACTAAGATGTTCTGCTGTGTAAGAAAAAGACCTCTCGTTTTTTCTTAATCCTGAGATAAGCACTATATCCTTTACAACAGAGGAATGTATTCTGACTTTCATCACAATTGTTCACTGGACTAAAAATGAAAAGAAAAAGAGGAGCAGTACTGACTGGTATGTTAAAACATTGGCAGGCTAAACAATGTACATTTTCTAATTCATCAAAATGCTGACTAGAATAAGCATCCACATTTAGGAGGTGGGAATAGACTTCTTTCTCTTTCAAGAAAAAGACAATCTTTGGAAAGTAAGCCTACAACTTTCTAGAAAAAAACATAAGCTAAAATACTGGTTTTGTGTTTCTTTATGTTCAGCAAAAACACAACTTAAGAAACGTACTGTGTTGCTCAAACTTTTAAGCTGGTCTGTTATAATTAAAAATTACACAACTTTCCCAAAATACAAGCCATACTGCTTCTAAAGTTTAAAAAAAATGCTGTGGAACATTTATACTTATTCCAGTTGCTCTACTTTCAAGATTTCAGATTTTTAATTTCTGTTTTACATTTTTTCTTGAATTTAAAATGTTTCCCAATTTAAAAGAGTGGAAACACCTATAAACTTAGACTTTTTATGCTGTCTTCATTTTTATTTGTAATGAGGAAAAACCACCAATCCTTTTAAGCTATAATGATTCCCCTATCTATTTTTTGATTAAGACACCAAATCTATCAGTTAATAAATGAGTAAGATGTGGATGTATTTGAACTGAAGTTCACTTTATAGATTGAGAATGCCTATATTTCTGTTGGGAAAGATTGTGCTCATATATGTGTGATGTGGCACGGAGCTCCAACTTGTGGCAAAGATTGGGGGCTAACATAGCATCATTGCCAAGGACGCAAGAGAATTAAACTTGCCAGATATTGTTAATCCAAAGCACAGATTGGTTTTCACACAGTATTTATGATGTGCTCATATCTAATGCACATATCTCTAATAAGAAAGGAAAGTAATGAATGAATATCCAACTTGCTCAACCTCCATAAAGACAAAAACTTCAGATCAAGTCACTGTCCAGTTTTGATGATTAAAGATAATTTATTTTTTCTTGTATTTACTGTACCTATCTTTACCGTAGACACTAAGATACTGCTTCTGCTCTCATTTATGTGTTGGGCCAACTAAAAGGATGTTAGTATCTGAAGCTGATCTAAACAATATAGGTAATACCAAATTTAGGGTTTCGAGGTCAGTTATGCTCTTATGACTAGTTGGTATAATGTCAAAACCAATTCTTATCAACATTAACATCCACATTAATTTCATGTGGACATTTCAAGAATTCAAAAGATAACTAAAAGTCATGTGAAGAAATGTGTTGTTTTGTTTGCCTTGAATTTGCTAACTCCTGTCGTCAATTAGTTCCCCTACAGTTGGTAGAAAATAACAGCAAACAATCAAGATTTAGTCACCTTTTCTATGTTACGTATGATAATGAAGACCTGTACTATTTCCTCCCTCAGTTATCTTTTTTCTATGATGAAGACTCCTAGCTACACAGACTCTTTTGGCTCTTTCTTTCTTAGTAATTCAAATGCTTTTTGAAAACATCAAAGACACAGCTAGAACTGGTGGGTTTTCTGCCTTTTTGACCACTGCTGAGCATTGAATGAAGATTTTCATTGAATAATATATTATAACCCCAGGGTCTCAATCCTAAATACTAAAGAGTCTATTACTATACATGTAAAGGTCAGATAAGGTTTTTTTTCCCCTATATGTATGCTGTTTTACATTTATCTACATTGATTTTCATCCTTTTAACACTCATTTGCTAAGCGTCATGTAATATGCTTCTGCAGGTTTTCAGTGCAATTGTTCTCTCTTTATTTCTTTAAATAATTTAGCATGGTCAGCAAACTTGTCTCCTCACTATTAACCCTAGCTTCAAGACACTTCAACACTTACGAATCTGTCGAACGAGATGGTCCCAGCGCAGATCTCTGAGAAACTTCTGTTGATTTTCCTCCACTGTGAAAACTGTTATTTAGTCCTGTCCTCTGTTTTCTACCCTGCAATAGTTTTGAGGCATGATTTAGCTTCACAAAATCCATGTTGATTCTTCTTCTACCTCTCACATGTATCTACCACCCTGGCAACACAGGACCTTTCACACTGAAAAAGCATTTCAGGTTCTGTCTCTGAGGGGGTCTCTGACTTTGCAATGTGCAGGGCAAAACAGGAGAAAGTGACTTTCCTTTGCTTTATTAGCCAAACCATGTCTTCCCTTTGGCCGTCCTTGAGCTGCCAATGGAAGAATGGCTCTTCCAGGTTCAGTGCTATGTAGGGGGCATGCAAGCCCAGTCAGAAGCCTAACAGATAGCTTTATGCTGCCACAGGGAGTCTTTCCTCAGAGGCTATGATCAGTTTTTGCCTTGACAGTGCTGTTAAGGGAAGGAGGAGGAATATGCATAGTATAAAACAAACATGAAGACCCAGAAATGTGTGACATTAAGTACAGATATTTTATTCTTTTTCAGCTACATTCAACTGTGTTGTAATTTTTATATAGGCCATACACTAGAATTACCTAGTAATTATTCATGCTTCTGTAAAATTATATTTAGCATGTTCAACTTAAGGTGCTCAGTTCTCCTCTTACCTTCATTACAGCCATGGAAAATAGTAAAGAATGAATAAAATGAGTTGAGACACCCCTGAATGTCAAGAAAACCCCAAATGTTACTACTTTGCTCTGCAAGCAGAATTTTTCAAAGTCTCAGAAATATGTCAAGTGCAGGCCTTTGGTGCACAGGTTGAGCATCAAAGTGTAAAAGGTCCCCAAAGGATGTTAACTTAACAAAGGATGTTTTAATTATTGTTCTCACTAGCTGGGGTCTCCTGAACTCACTAACTTTGTCAGGTGTCTTCTGTGACTAAATAAATTGCCCTTAAAGAAGGCAGCGAGGTCTTCTCTGCGCATACCTGGAAAACAAAGAGGCATGAATGAGGATAAGCTAAGCATGCTCAGAGTCCATTTAAGATTATAGGATTACATCCTTCAGGCTGTATATCTTATCGCTGTTCTGCTATATGTCTGCTATATGTCATAGCTTAGCTATTAATAACAAAAAATAGTAAGTATTGTAACTTTTTTACTGTGGAGATTTATTTGGTACTTGGTATTTGGTGTTCTTGCCTCCTAAATCTTAGAAGTTTGAGAACAGCACTATTATTTATGAAAGCGCTGGTGTTTAGTGCAACTTTGGTTCTTTGAATTCAAGCTGTGGTGGGGTTTTTTTCTGCCCACCTGGAAAAAAAGACCCAAAACATTACCACCAAATGTTGACAAATCCAGAAAAGTAGTAATGCAAGTTGTTTGAGACCTTTCACGTCCCCCCATCCTTCCACACACATTTCTCATTAGGGGGAAAAAATGTAAGCCATTCACTGATTCTTCTTTATTTACATAGTAAGGGTTTTGGCAAATGAGAGAGCAAAGCACCCTTTCTCTTGCATCTCTGTTTCTAGAATAGGTTAGTAGCTACAAAAAGTTCAATGTCCTCTGCTAGCTGTTCAGCCTTTTAGAGTGACCAAGCAGGTTGCTTATAACATATAACATAGCTCATAAGTATTGCTTATATGAAGCTCATAGCATCATCCACAATCATTATTTGAAACACCTATGCAGAGGCATGCAGGCAGATACCCAGCACGTGTTTATATTCCAGAAGGGGACATGCATATGTAGCAATGTTACCTGCTGTTAGACATGCAGGAAAAATAACTAATGAATCAAGTTTGCCATGGCAGATGCTCATCTGGTTCCAACTTTTGCATTACTAAAATCATACTCAAGAATCATGGTGGAATTATGAGAAAAGTAAGATGCAGCCAGCCAGACTTCTTAAATTTAAAATAAAAAAAATGTATTAAGGAGGACAGAATTAGCAATGAAATGAAAATACTCTTTGCCCAGGAAGAAAAGGACTGGAAAGAGGAGTAATGGCAAAATTTGCTTATAGAATTATTTGAACAAGAAAGCTTACACTGCAGCCGTGGGAAGACCAAAGGTGACACAGCTGAAACCTGAGCTCCTGTACACTGAGAGCAAGCTTTTCTTTAAGCAGGGCCTGGCAAATCGTAGGTAACAAGTGTATTGCCAGGGTGATCTGTATAGAAATCCTGTTTGCTAACAATAGGACTGTTGTGACCTGAAATAGAAATTACCCCCGCAGCATGTACTTCATGTTACAAGGGAAGTTACATTTAGCAAGGTAAAAATTTTCAAAAACATTCCTTTTGCTCCATCCTGCCCAGTGAGGTGCAAACGGGGCAAACACAGAGCAGGAAGGAGCCATAGCAGTCCCCTTGTTACCAGTTTCCCCCAGCTGATTTCCTAGCTCATTTCTATTACACTTATGATTTAAGCCTCTAAGCTATGTCAAGGCCAAGATGCCCCGGACCAAAGCCTGACAGAAGACCTAGTTACAAGAGCTTGCAATATTTTTGAGAGCAAGTCTGTGCCAGGCCTGCACTCTTAGAAGATTAGGTACGAGATTCTCACAGCCCCAGAATTGCTCTTTTATGAAGACAGAGTTTATCAGAAGCAAAATTCCCACTTTTGCTTCTAGTGATGCGTTTGTGAGACCTGAGCGCTCGTTCCCTCCTCCTGTGGGCAGGCCACCATGCCAGCCAGCCTCCCTGCAGGTTTCCCCTCCAGCTCTCTCTCCTCACCACCCATACCCAGCGCTGGCTTGTGGCTTTCCGGTCACCCGGGGGGGGCCAGCTGGGCAGTCCCCAGCCAGCAGCACCTGTTCCCCAACCAAGGCCAGCAATGCCAGGACCTCTTGTCCAAGAGGCCCTGGCCACCGGCCCCCTGCAGCAGGGTGCAGGGGTGGTGGTGCCCCAAACAGGGAGGCCCCGCTGCAGCCCTGGTCCTGTGAGGCCTCCGAGCAGGGCCTGCCATGGCAGCGGGGAGCCAGGGAGGGTGGGGGGGAGGCTGGCTGCCCACCGACCGGGCCCTGTGGTGACCAGCAGTGCATAGCAACTGGCAAGGTGCCATTTGCAGAGTTCACGGTGGGGTGAGAGGCCTGGACGGGGAGCCCGGTGCGCGGGGACAAAGCTCCCTTGTTTGGCCGGTGGGTGGGTTTCTGGGAGCCACCCACGCTTCTTCTGGGAGCCACACTACTTCTTGCATGTGAATGTGGAGGCTGCCAGGCAGGTGTCCCCTCCCACTGGCTGGTGTGGGGCTGGGGAGGGGGGAGGCATGGGCAGAGGGGCATTTCTCGGGGTGCTGCTGCACCCTGTCTTGCCCCACTGTGGCCATCAGCCATCCTGCTCAAGGAAACAGCTCCCGGCTGGGAGCTCCCCTGGGCAGGGACATGGCGGTCTGCACAGCTCTGGGCCCAGTTTTCACATTCCCCCAAAAATCTTCCAACAGCAGTTCAAGGAGGTGGGCCGGGCCAGAAGCCATATCCTGTCACGAGGTTTTAGGCCACCACCTTCTTCTGGAGGGCGAGAGAGTTCAGGAATACGGACTTGCACCGCTCCACGGCACGGGCCAGAGAGAGGGCACGTTTGTTTTTATTAGTAAAGAGGCAGCTTTTCTCTTGGTGGGACTGGTGAAGGTGCTGTGCTGCCCTCTGGCCATGGCTGATGTCTTCAGTAGTTATCTGAGTGATGACAAAGGGACATGCTTGCTCCTGTCTGTGGTTACCTCCCTGGGGTTTCTCACCTCCAGATACTGCTCCAGGAAGACACTGGGCTCCTACAGATGCTGTACTGCATTTTCCAGCTCTGTGTGGATGTCTCAGAAACTGTGGAGCATCTCACAGTGTGCTAGACACCTTCTTTTAAGCAGCAGAATCCAACTCTTAAGGGCAAGCCTAAGAATTGCTTTAAAACGGTCTGCCCATCTGAATAGTCACATGAAAAATATCAAAGAGCAGTATTTGCTCATTCAGTAACAGCAGCAAAATCTAATTAAAAGTAGCTCTTTTGTTTTAGTTTGGCTCAACTAAAAAAAGCAAGTAAGCTTTCTATCACACAAACCTAGTAGTTCACTGTCATACTTATAATCCTTTTGGTCCAGAAGAGACAAAAGAAATAACAGATATCGGAGATTCCTTTTCAGGAAATCAATTTAAATTCTTAAGCGTGCCTTTTATAACTAAGCTCTTTAATTTATATCTGTATTCATAAACTGTACTTATTAATTATATATGTTACATCATGCTAGGTATACTGGGTGCCTGGTTCACTTACATCACTCACAGCTGTGTTCTAGTACCACCAGATATGCAATATTTTCCTACATTAACTCCACAAATGTGTAAAATACAGTTGGACTTATTAATATCTAAAACTGGCTGGTGTAAAACTGACGTTATTGCTTGGACTGCAAACATTTAAGCAGAACATATAAATTCACTACAAGGCTAATTGCTCTTACTACTCTTTTTATGGAACCATGTAACCTTTTAATATTAAGGTAGGCTATTTTATTTTACTTCTATGTCCAATGTTCAAACACAATTACGTCTATTAAAGACACTAACAAACATCTAGTGTTTTTCCAAAGCCTTAATTGATTTTTATTTGCAATGCATAGCTGCAAAAACAACACATAGATTTGTACAGTCAACACTTCTTTTTATTCCAATGGAGTACTGGTACTCCAGTGTATTCTGCATTACTTCCTGATGGCAATAATCACAGCCAGCTTGGATGCAAAGGTGCACAGAGACACCTTGTGCTGGCAAGGGGAGAATTCCTGAAGATGGACGTGGACATACATATGTCAGAAGATGATCATCCCCTCCTTTTCCTCCACATGCTGCAAAATATTGATTATGTTTCTCTACAGCAAAGTCACAAAAGATATACCACAGACAGAGTGAACACTGTGCTGGTTTTGGCTGGGATAGAGTTAATTTTCTTCATACTAGTTAGTATGGGGCTATGTTTTGGATTTGTGCTGGGAACAGTGTTGGTAATACAAGAATGTTTTAGTTACTGCTGAGCAGTGCTTACACAGAGTCAAGGCCTTTTCTGCTTCTCACCCCACCCCACCAGCGAGTAGGCTGGGGGTGCACAAGAAGTTGGGAGGGGGCACAGCCAGGACAGCTGACCCCAACTGACCAAAGGGATATTCCAGACCATATGATGTCATGCTCAGTATATAAAGCTGGGGAAGAAAAAGGAAGGGGGGGATGTTCGGAGTGATGGCGTTTTGTCTTCCCAAGTAACCATTACGTGTGATGGAGCCCTGCTTTCCTGGAGATGGCTGAACACCTGCCTGCCCATGGGAAGGAGTGAATGCATTCCTTGTTTTGCTTTGCTTGCATGCATGGCTTTTGCTTTCCCTATTAAACTGTCGTTATCTCAACCCACGAGTTTTCTTACTTTTACTCTTCTGATTCTCTCCCCCATCCCACCCGGGGGCGAGTGAGCAAGCGGCTGTGTGGGGCTTAGTTGTCAGCTGGGGTTAAACCACGACAACCCGAACAATCAAGGACATTTTTAGAATGGAGAAATCTATGGGCAATTTAATAAAGACTAGTCATTTCAGAAGGGCCTGAGAGAGTAAAGTTTTACAGTCTTATTCGGACAAACTTTGCACTAAGCTGATGATACACTACTTCTAGTATTCTTGGGCTAGGGCTATGTCTCATCTGGTTAATGCTAGTTCAGCTGTTTCTATGATGCACAGTGTTACGCTGTGTAGATGTACTGCTACCACTTACTGCTCTTCAATGCAAACATCCTGCAGTTATGTAGGTTAGTAGTAGTATTACCTCTTTCATTTAGGTGGGGAAACAGAGGGGAAGAGTGATCCAAAGAAGCACACAGCAAGTCAGAAGTTGTGTCTGGGTACTACTGTCCCTCTCGACCATTTTGTTTTCAGTCTTCAGTAATCAGAAAATGTAATAATAGCAGTGTGCTAAAATAACAGTGTAATCAGAATAGTCAGATTGAACACAACAGAGCTGAATTTATGTGGACAAATTACATTCAGTTTTTTAAAATCCTCTCTCTTTTGAAATTATACGAAAAGTCCCAACATGGATAATATTTTCTTTCCCACAAGTGTTCTTATCCTTTAAATCTTTTCTAATTATTTTAACACCGGGCATTGTGAAGCAGATGAAAAACTAGAATATAACATTCAGTCTACCTCTAATAATTCTGTGTCAGCTAATCTCTAATTAAAAGTTAATTGCACCTTTAATAAAGACCATGTTAAAAGTATAGAAAAAGAGGCTGTGTGAGAAAGAATAGTACAGTGAGAGTTAAATCACTGAAGTCTGGGGGAATTTCCCTGCTGTCTGCTTGCCTGCCTTTTTTTGACCCACAGCTTTGCCTAGCTATTACTTGGGAATTTTCACCTCAGCTCTAACCGCAAGTACATTTCATCTCATGTCTGTCAGTGGTACCAATACTTCAGATAAAAGTGCAAGAAACCCATCTGTAGGCACATGTGGGATAATCTGTTCCTCTAATAGTGATGGGTGTAGGCTCTGCAGCAATAGATGTAATATCCTTTCCATAATTTTTGTCATCATTAAATAAGATTACTCTAAGTATCATTGATAGCAGAGAAACAACAAACCCTTTTTGCATCCTTTTCATTTCAGAAGCTCAAGGTGGAAACAGTTTCTACATTTCAAAGACAAATTTTGGGGAAAAAAATAATTTCTTTATCAGCTTTGTTTCTCTCCTTCTTAATTTTGTTGAATGGTCTTTTGTTCTTGTTTTTTGATAAAGACCAAACATGTTACTATTTTGTACACTTGTATTTTTCTTCTTACTCCTCTCTTTTCTAACTGCAAAAGGAACTTAAAATGTCCCCAATTATATTGATAAAACAATTTCTAATTTCAGTTACTTGCAAGTAAAAAAAGTATAAAAAACATTTAAGTGCAGATTTTTATCCTATTGATGATTGGTTTTAGATTTTAGCTGTTCCAGAATACTCCTTTTACCTGAAAGGAGTTTTAGATTAGATTCTAATAATATTGGTATATGTGTGAAGATGATCCTCACTAAAGATGATTGTGGTGTTAAGGAAGCATATGGTGTGCAATATGTTAGAAACATCTTGATGATGGAAGAACATAAATTGTGAAAGATACACAAAAATGTAAAACACGGATGTCCTATTTTCAGTAAATATCTGTTATCTTCGAGATTTGGAATCTGAGGTAGCCTTTTAAAAAAGTCATCAGATTAATGAGACTGTTTAGACGTGTGGCCACTACAAACACAGTCAGCTCCATGCTTCCCTTCAGGCGATCCCTGAGCTGCAGATTACCTAGTGCACCAGAACAGAGAAACCTGTGCTGGATCCATGCGAGTCCAAGAGAGCCTATAAACTGAGACTGTGCAGCAGAGGAGCCCTATATATACTGCTTGCAGTACAAAATAAACTGGAAGTTGTTTAGCTGCTCTTTTTTTTTTTTTTTTTTGGTGGTATGTACCAAGCACATAGCCTCTGCTGCACAAGCCCTGTGTCTCTTTACAACATTCCCAGAGCAGGACCACTTGACTGCACAGTGCAGAAATGTGAGAACTACTCACAGCCCATTCGGGCCTAATACACCTCTGCCAGACAAGAAGAGTTTCCACGAATGAAGAGTCAGGTGTTTCTGTATGTTATCCAGGTTCTAGGAGACTTTATGGAGTCATGGACACGTGAACACTCACAGTAAAATGTTTTCCTTGAAACTGGTGCAACAACAGTTCTGACACCCAAATGGCTCTCTGTGGATTTAGCTTGAGTCTGATAAGACCTGCAGTAAGCTATTGCTAATAAACTTTGCTGGATTAAAGACAATTATGGCTACAGACACTATAGACTACTACATTACCCAACTTGTACCTAATCTGTTTCAGACATGTTTCTCTATTAGTCGGTTTGACTGTATTTTTTTAATGGTACAAAAGTGATGTGGCTTTCATGACATACTATTGGAGTGTAACCAAAGGACTGCCAAAGAAAGGAAGTATGGTCATATAACAGAAGAAGTCATGAGAAGGAAGAAAAACTCTGGATTACTTTTAGGACTCTAGCTTAAAGGTCATTTAAAAACAGTAAGCAAACTGATTATGATAAATAAAAAGGGCTTGGGTTTTTAGCCTGTAGCAACATGTGTAATAATTTCTAGTCTTGTGTATGAAAAAGTGAGCCGTAAGCCCAGAAGCCAAAGTGGAAGTCACTTAATGCATGTGCTTTAGATCATGGGTCTGCTTGCATCACCAGCTCTTGTCTCCTTCCTGAGCTGAGCACTGGATTGGAGACTTCCAATGCTAAACATGAATTGAAAGCCTGGAAGTCCTCACCCCTGTTTTTCAGGCAGTTGTCCCTTCTACCCGGTCTTTACTCAAGCTTGGACTACTCTCTGTGCTTGAGTGGAAGAAGCAATCTTGGCTAGGGAATGAGGCCATGCCCAAGTTTAGGACCAAGATGCTTGGCCACAGTCCTCAATATGTTAGTCAAAGGGGAATACACCCTTCCAGTCATGCCCTGGGGATCCTGCACGCTGAAGGTGGAATCCAGAAGCCACTAGAGTTTTACTCTTTTCAAGATGTGACAGGCCTTGTGTTAGAATGGGAAGAGACTTTACACACAGTAGGAAGAAACCATACATCTTCTGTGGAGAGTAAGTACTGAAAAGGTGCCTCATATTGCTGGGTTAACCCCTAAACAGACATAGCAGGACAGCCAGGATGTGAATGAAGAAGTAATAGAAAAAATGTGCCAGGAAATGGGTCAGAAAGACCCAGATGAGAGCTGAAAGGGCGAGCAAGTTGCTGAGAATATGGTGGGATAAACCTGCACTCTGCCACTTCCTTGCTCCTGGTGCTTCTCCCTCACTCTGCTTGTAACAGAAAGACAATGAAGGAGCAAGCTCTGTCTGCAATACTATGCAGTTGGGTTTTGTTCAGCTCAACACTTCTCTCTCAAAAGCAATGGTAGCCTAAGACCATGTTCTCAATTAAAATGGAATAGACTTTTAAGAATCAAATACAAAGATTATGTGTCCCTACTCATTGCAAATGATTGGCATACCTCATTATTTTTTTATACCAGTCAAACGTATTTATTTATTTATTTATTTATTTATTTATTTATTTTAACAGTGTTGCTGCATTAGGACTAAATAGTGTATGGTTTTGAGGTTCAAATACTCAGTGACATATGTCCCAGACTCTTCCTATGAAAAATAATTGAAACTGGCTTGGCTATAAGCATTTTAAATTGAAAAAAAGTCTGGGTGGTGGTGGACAAAGGACGATGACAAACAGAAATTCATTACATAGAAGGAGTTGTCCAGCAGGATCTCTGGGGATTAGTGTTACATCCCACCCTGACTAACATCTCCATTAGTAGTACAAAAGAGAGAATGATGAAGATGTTAATGATGTTTGCGTATGGTACTTCATATATAGATCAAGATACTTCAAATATATAGTGAAGTGAAAGACTAATGAGACATCTAGAGAGGTGATAGGTCAGGCATTAATAGAATCAGGAAGAAATAGTGAAAACCTTTCACATACTGCCTGAGGAATCAATCAGCATGAGAGAAAATGGAATTCCTTTCTAACCAAAACTCAGCTTTCAGTGGAAGATTTAGAGTGCAAATAAAATAATCTGCAAAGACAATTTGTCTTTTGCAGGGATTATTAGGTAGCAAAGATAAGAAAAAGGAAAATATCACACTAATTTCACATCTGCTCTTAATAACTTTTCTTTTCTTCCCCTAAAGAAATAGATTTTTTCAGAGCTCAAGATGTTCATAAACATTGATTATTGGGTATTCAGAAATGTGGCCTGATGATAGCTGCATTTTTGTATTTAGCAAAATTACTTAAAGGTTCTATGTAGTAATATCATTACACTTCCAAACAGAAACTGGAAATATTGTTATGACAACAGAGCTACAAGACAAAAAAGGTGAGAGTACAAAGTCACTCTGGAACAAGTGTGATTTAACCCTTGAAGATATTGCTGCTACTCCTATCACTATATTTTCACATTCACAAGTAGTATTCACATATCAAGGCCAAGCACTCTTGTGAAGACAGGGGCTTTAGATGGTCTGTTGGTGTTCGTCTGTGAAACAAGATCTTTACAATAGCATCAGATACTGCCTTATTTAAGCTAGTGTTTTCATTATTAGTGCCACCAGTAAGGCTGAAATGCTGGGGGCAACAGCTGGAGCAACAGCAAAATTTCCAAGCACAGAAAAAAACTTTGCTCATGGTGTTCTTAGATAAGCCACCTGAACTTTCTGTCCTTTACTGAGAAGTTGCAGTGCAAGAACAAGAAATGTAGTACAAAAACATAGCATGCATAGATCAGTGGGTATGCTGGTACACAAAACCACAGCAAATAAACTCATGTTATTTCTGTTTACACTAATGTAGTGCATCCCTTGAAATGAACTGTCACAGTCATTCTCGATGAGGATGTCATGCATGAAATGCAAATTATAAACTAGTTCCAAACAGCAAAAATGTAAACTCATGCATTGCAACAGAAGGAAATAATATTGATGAAATTACTCTTATTGAGTTTATTCTAACATTTTCCATCTAATGGTGCAAATTAGTCAAGCAAGTTATATTTAATTTAATTTTATGGTTGTTTTCTTTTTGAAATCAGTACTGAATAAGATAACTCTTGACTAAGTTCCTTATTCATAGATGTGTAGTTGAATGCTCCCATTGAGCCAACAGCTTATGAATGTGAAGGAAAATATTTGTGTACTGTATGTCAATATTTTAGCAGTAGCAGATTTTTTCTTTGGGTGAATGGTACATAAAATACTCTGGAAGTCTGTTGAGTCCAGTAAAGGATTGCAGGGTTTTTTGTGTCTTCTTTAATAGCATTTAAAACTTATGATTAAATAACTTTTTGTTTTCTTTGCATTGTTCACACCATAATGGAGTTGTGGTATAAAATTCTCCACAATAATGTAAGCAGTATCACTTCATTATTAGTTATGCTAGATCAACAATATGTGCTGTAAAGAAAAGGAAAAACTGGAGGAAATTGTGTAACACTGCAGCAGTTATTTGGGAATCCAGAGAGATGCAACTGACAGTAAAATAAGTAGGTTCAGTATTATCTTATCTTGGTTCAAAATGAGAAGCTTTAATCTGAAATGTTATGATTTCCCCTCTTTTCACAAGCAGTAATTCCCTCATAAAAGTTTAAAAGGAAGTGATAATAAGCTACCAGAAAGAGAGGCTGGAATTCCTGAAGGTGGCTAGCAGGTGAGCACAGGGAAAGGGGCTGGAAATCCCAGGCTGGTGTTTCTCTATGAATCATTCTCATACAAACTCTCCTTTCCTCACTCCAATATTTGCTGTAAGCTAAACAGAGACAGGATACTGCAGAGAAATATTAAATCATTTTGTGTCGAGAGTGGTAATGTGCCACAGGGCTTGTGTATTTCTACTGACAGCCTCAGGTTTGCTCTGTGTACTCGTTTTTCACTTTATTTATTGATCTCACGGCTGGACTAAGACAAATCAAGACACTTATACATGCCTATTATATCAATTCCACATTGCCATGACCTCTGCTCCTGATTACTGTAGCAGTAGATGGGCTTCCCTTCCCCATATTTTCTGAGGAGAGGGGGAGATGCAGGAATATCCATGCCAATCTATACCAGAAAGCTCATTCTGGCTCCCTTTGTTTCTCCCGTTTTTCAGCAGCTCCTCTGTGGATACTATGAAGATGTAGTAAGCTACTTAAATCCTCTCCCTGCACAGTACGATGAGACAAGTAGTCAGGAGTTGGTAATTCTGCCATGCAATGTCAGCCCCAGACATCAGGACAAAATTACAACTTAATTTCTTACACCTTTTCCCAGAACCTTTGGGTTTAGAGGAGCTGTAGAAACATACTCTGCAGTCTATTCACTACACAACAGCAGTGAAGCCACAGAACATCAGCAGTATAAAGAAACATTTTATGCAGAAGGATCTGCATCCAGAACAGTAAGATTTGGTCAGCTTCTTGTAGTTCATAATGTTTAAAGCAATCTCAGTAGAAAACTATACTTTCCTATTACTGGATCTCCTTAGAGAGCAGCATAATGCAAAACAGCTCTCACTGTTGGTCTCATATGCCTACCCAAGGTTCAAGGGAACACTTAAACCAGCAGGAAGTTCTCTGTGCACTCTTCATGCAAATACATAGCAGGCAAAGCAGAGTGTGTTATTAATGGGCTGCCTCTCCCAGAGAAGGGAGAGATTGGTTCTCTCCCTCCCATTACCTTTTGCTTGTGTTTGGTAGCCCTCTTTCATGCAGCAGTCCAGTCTACAGGCTTTAGAGAAGAGGTCACTTGCGCTTGCTGGTGCTGACGTGTCTCCTTACTGCTGGCTGGCAAAGACAGCTAAAGACAGGCTCTGAAGGAAGGAGGTGATCTCAGGGGTCCAGATGCAAAACAGCAAAGCAGACCTTTGGGAGGAGATGCCTTCTCTGTGTTTTGCCTGGGAATAAAAATTTTCTTTCTTCACACCAGTTTCCTAACAGAGCATTAGGAGCTCACTGCATTTCAGAGGGCAACAACTAACACCCCTGCCATTGGCTTGGAGGTGCTGACCGTCACGTGCTGGTTATGGGACATGAGGTTACTCTCAGCAGGGCATGTCAATGTTAGCATTTTGCACTGGGAAGTTCTATGCCACTTCGGTTGTTCCAGACCTGAAGGACAGGAAGACCCGACCTGTTAGTGTCAGTGTCTCTCCTCTAGAACAGGGCACAGAGGTGGAGAGTGCTGGCCTCAGGCAGCAGGAATGCTCTGTGATTGTCATTTTTACTGAACTTTAAAAACTTCCCAAAATCTAAATAAATATTAAACAACCTCCTGAAGTTGTACTTCTGTGCTGGCATTTTAAACAAAGTTTTATTTAAAAAAAAAAAAAAAGTGCTATGATGTTGTATAAAAACGTGGTATTTTACAAAAGCAAAACAAAGTACTGGTATTCAGCCAACTGTTCCAATAATATTATCTTCAGCAAAATATGTAGCATCTTCCTTTGGCTTTACACTTAGTTGCTGCTTGAATAAAATTAATTAATTGGCTCTTCTAATTGCCAATGAAAAGAATGCATCTTTTGTTGTAAAGGATAGGGGGGAAATAATCCTTTCCAAAATTTTGACAAAAAGGTCTTATGTTGGATTTACAAAAAATTCCAGCTGCAAGAGGCTGAGACTATATAGCCCAAAGCCAGTGCCCATCATTGTATGATATGTGAGCACAACAAAGACTCCAGCTGGCTGCTATCAGGGCTAATAGAGGCATTTTGGCTCATCTACCTGGTAGAGCATTTGTCAGGATGTCACTTGTCTGTCCTTACCTTGAAGCCTGTTTGGTTCTTTTATTTTTCAATGTCTTCATCTTATTATACTGAATTAGACCAAATGTCTATCCAAATCGAATGCCCTAAAATCAACAGGATGCTTGTTAAGACCTATGAAGAATTAAGCTGGGGATAGTGGAAGGGGCAGCATTTTTCTCCCTCCTACAGGCATTCTCCCAACACCTGGGGGCTATTAAAATTCAGAAGTACAAGACATTATAAGATTTTTATTAGCTGGTGGCAGTGAAATGGAAACTTGATGTTAGTGGGTGTACAGCATGTCTCTGCTGACTCATTAATGTTCTAAACTATTATGTCAGATTTCAGATTTAGTTTGTGAACATTTCTGCTAAGAGCACTCCATCTTAAAATGTTTTTTAAAATCTATTTTTAATCATATGCATAGCTACAAAAGGCATTGTCGTATAGTCTTGTTAGATAAATAAATACTTGCATTTCTTTTCCTGAGACATATTCATAAATGTAATCAGATTTACAGTGATGACACCAACAGATTAACATTAGCTATCAGGATCTTTATAATGTCATGAAGATCATTTAAAAGTACTTATTTCTCTGCTATGTGTTTATGTGTGACTGAGCTGTACCAGTTCAAAACCAATGATATTAGTGTGGTCTGTGCTGAAGACTGAGATGCTCTGTCACCTTTAAACTTCCTTGATTTTGATGATGAGATGGTCTCACAACTGACGTAAAGCATACCAAGTGTTGTTCTAATTACAGGTGATTAAAGCATCGCACACGTGATTGAGTATGTCCTCTTGCCCTACTCTCCCTACCTTGTGAATGCCAGAAGAGGATCACTTCATTAAAGAAAAAAACCAAATAATTTAATTAGAGCATTTATCCATATCCTTTCAGCACTACCATGAGTGAGTCCAAAGGTAGGGAACAGAATCTAGACTGTCTATATTTTAAGTACAATCAGCTTTAAATTCTGCTGCTAATAGACCTTGCACTGCAGCTGCTTACCTAGGACATAAAACAAACAGACATTTGCAAAGGAAATTGGATGATGCCACTCCAGATACAGTGGGGGAAAACCAAAATAAAGTACAAAAGGAATCTGATATGAATAGATGAATGAATGAATGAATGAGTAGGAGTGACAGGTAAGAATATAATGGGATAACACAAGAGCTGTCTTCTTAATGAGAACAGCTCCCAAGACAGCCTATTCTCTCAACTTTTTTAATTACTTTCAGAATAACTATCTTCCGGTAAACAGATGATTGCAGGGATCAATACAGCATGTATATATTCTTCTTTTTTTTTTTTTAACTAACCACAGTTGTTCATGTGACATTGGCCTGAAGATTGGCCTTCATTTTAAAAAGTCAGCAGTAAGCAGGGAATCACTGAATGGATCAAGTTTTTTTCCTAGGGTAGAAAAGCTGAGATATCCCTCATAGATTGTTAAATGCTTGCAAATTGGAGAATAAAACTGAGCTAATTATCTGTCACTGAGGAAATCCAATGAAGCAAGAAAGTGAGGTCTTGAAGGTACTGAAAGAAGAAGAGGATTGCTATGAGAATAGTTATCAAAGAAATCAAGACAATCCAGTGTGGAAGTCATATAATTTTAACTATTATTACTATTATTTAACTATATAGTTCTTTCTAGAAACCCACATCATCATGGGCAGAAAGGGGTCATATGTTCAGATACCTCAGTGATAATTTTGTGTAGAAACATTAGGCACTGTAACCCCAACACATTTGCCCCAACAGGAGTCTTCATTTTAGGCATCTACAGTGCAAAAGTCTTCACCTGAGCTAGTTATGTAAATTCCTTTCATAGTCAATAGAGAGAAGCAAACGATTCTAGGGCACAGACTTTCTTCTCTGTGCCAGAGGTCCACATTAGGATAAGATGGACTGTGCTGAGCCTCCACTGACTGTAGTCACCACAGAATATAAAGGAAACCAAGAGAACCATCTCAGATATGAACCCCTAGGTTGCAGTCCTCCAAAGTCAGGTGAGATGAATCCCACAGTCTGAATTTGGAAAGAGGTAAAGGGTGATAAGGGAAAATAGCAATGAGGAAGGTGTTAAAGGAAGTATGATTCCCAGGTGATGCACTTAAGACACCAGCTCATAGATTTTTCACCTTTCAGTTCTAGAAAAATCAAAATACTTGAGGTGGGGAGAAGAGTAGCTTAACAGCTGTTTAGATCAAAAGACAGACTTTAAAATGGAAGGAGGGTAAGAAAAGGAAAAGGGATTGTAGAAATAGGAAATAATTTATTCATTTCTTGAATGAAAAGATAGTGTCACCTATAACAATGCTGTACAACTGCACAGCTGAAATAATCATTAGAGGAATTGTGTTGGAGAACTTTAGTATCACCAGTGTTTATAGAACCTCACTGATAAATTCTGTAAAAAAATTAACTCTTGTGTCTTACATCACATCTGAACAATGAACAAGTGGTTGTTATCCTGAATCCCTCTAAATTTAATTACACGTTGATAGTATAAATCTTAACATGCTTGTACTAGGTAACTTCATTTAGACATAATGATATAGGTGAGATTACTTAAGAGAAATATATCATTATAGGAAAGCTAAGGATAAGTCACTATGATACATGAAAACTGATAGCAGGCTAATCATAGCAGGAGAGGATTTTTGTCATGCTTCACTGGAGGGGCAGATGCACTGCGGTTGTCTTTTGCAGACAACAAAGGAAGTGTTTGGCATGACCTGTCCTTTTAGGTCAAATAAAAAGCAAAAGCAAAGAAAAATGGTCTAATCTATGGGTTTTGTCTCCAAGTACCTTTAAGAGAGCAAAGAGAAGACAGAAAATAATTTTAACACCTCTTCTCCTATTTTGGAAGACATGACAATTAGGGTCCAGCTTTCTGAACTCTCGATGTGTCCTGCAGGAATGTGAATGCCTTCTTGGGCACTTTTGTCATGATGGCACATGGGCTCTTTGTAAACTAAATTCCTGTCCTCTGCTTGTTGTGGTTTAACCCCAGCTGACAACTAAGCCCCACACAGCCGCACGCTCGCTCCCCCCAGGTGGGATGGGGGAGGGAACTGGAAGGGTAAAAGTGAGAAAACTCATGGGTTGAATAGGTAAAGCAAAAAGCGGTGCACACAAGCAAAGCAAAACAAGGAATTCATTCACTACTTCCCATGGGCAGGCAGGTGTTCAGCCATCTCCAGGAAAGCAGGGCTCCATCACACATAACAGTTACTTGGGAAGACAAACGACATCACTCCAAAGGTCCCCCCCTTCCTTCTTCTTCCCCAGCTTTATATGCTGAGCATAATGTCATGTGGTCTGGAATATCCCTTTGGTCAGTTGGGGTCAGCTGTCCTGGTTGTGCCCCCTCCCAACTTCTTGTGCACCCCCAGCCTACTTGCTGGTGGGGTGGGGTGGAGTGAGGAGCAGAAAAGGCCTTGACTCTGTGTAAGCACTGCTCAGCAGTAACTAAAACATTCTTGTATTACCAACACTGTTCCCAGCACAAGTCCAAAACATAGCCACATACTAACTATTGTGGAGAAAATTAACTCTATCCCAGCCAAAACCAGCACATTCTCCACCCCTTATTCCATACCATTTACATCATGCTCAGGCACCACACTATCCAATACATCCTCATTAACCACCACCACCCCTTCCCATCCTTTGATATAATACACAGATATCATTCCCCTAGTCATTGGACGACCCCTGTAAAATGTCTGTAAAATGTCCACAAACATCCACAAAATGTCCATTGATTTCAGTTAATCCATGACTTTGGGCTCCAGAGCTGCCTGCCAATAGGAAGTAGTGAATGAATTCCTTGTTTTGCTTTGCTTGCATGCGCGGCTTTTGCTTTCCCTATTAAACTGTCTTTATCTCAACCCATGAGTTTTCTCACTTTTACCCTTCCGATTCTTTCCCCCATCCCACCAGGGGGGAGTGAGTGAGCAGCTGTGTGGTGCTTAGTTGCCGGCTGGGGTTAAACCACGACACTGCTACAGCACTTTGATAAAAGAAATTTATAGATAATAGAATCACAATCCTCATATTCCTGTTGTAAATCAGAACTGAGGGATCTACTAGAGAAATGAAGTCCAACATCAGGGTGTTCCCATACGTGGTTCCCCATACTACTCCTTGAGAGCGTGAAGCTTAGATTTGGATCAATATTCAACTCTAATGGCACCATTCTGTAGAATATTACAACAAAAGCTGTGTGCAGAAAACAGGTGAGATGCGAGGCACTGAATAAAGCAACACTGTGAATTGAGTCAATTTAAACTGCAGTCACTCTGAATATGCATTACATGAATTTTCAAGATGATGTGCTTTGTCAATTAAGTCTTTTCCACAGTCAAAATGGGAAAGCTATTTTTGGCTAAAAATGTTCAGCTAATTGCATGAGGATTAGTAGAAGCTAAGGGAAAATTCATATTGTCATTTGTTTATTTCTAGGCCATTGAAACATAACAATGACTTGTGTTGTTTATTTAAGAAGGGTTTCCTGGCCACATGATTATCTCTGGTATGAACCAGGGGAATGCTTTGCTCTCTCCTCTAACCCAACACCCTCACAGGTCTCCTTGGTTTTGTCCTTATATCCTAAATCTCTTCTTTGATTAAACTCAGAACCATGACAATTCTGCAGAATACTTCAGGGCTCATGTAAGTAACATGCAACTATTTTTAACAGCATAGAAATCTGAAGTGTTCAACCTGGCGGCTGCATTGACAGCTTTGTTAGAGTTGGCTCAGGTTTTGTATTCTGTTGTTACTTTGCACAAAAGTCAGCTATGATCTGATTTCTATTGATTTGCTAGGACTCTAAAATAATCCTGCAAGAAAACTTCAATCAAATTAACATAAAAAAATTTTTGAATTGCAGTCCAGTTAACAGTACAGCAATTTGTAATAAAGAAGAAAGAAAAGTGTACATGTTTTGGGCTGTTTTTAAAGGCCTTATTTAAAAATCATGTCTACGATTCTGTGCAACCCCCTCACCTGAAAAGCAAATAACTGCTGTGTGAAACACTGAGAGGTGAAAAGATAAATGATTGACTGTTGTGTAGCTTTGGTGAGTTCAACAAAAAAGCCAGTGGGTATGGACTAAATACAAATCATAATTGGAGATGCATTTGGTTCTAATATAAAGGGAGAGATTTCTTTTCACAACCTGCCAGTTCGGCAAGCGCTGAACCTAGAGGGTAGGTTTTGCTGACTCACTTTGGCTAGTGTTGGCTTTATTTGGTTGGAGGGCAGATTTTTCAGAGACAACCAAGGTCTGAAATAGTTATGAGCTTGGCAAACACCATGGAACAAGCAATGCTACAGCAGAAACTTAAGCTGCTGGTTTCTGATGGTAGTGTTTCAAATATATCAGTTACACAGATACACATCTATGATGGAGGTCCATGGGTCTGCACTTTTGTTTTGCCCTTATTTAAAATTATTAAAATAATATTATTGCATTTGGCATCTCATGTAGTGCTACCTACAAGGAAGATACCTTAGCAGACTAAACACCCCTACTGCATGCTGGAATATTCTGTTTCTTTCTGTTTTAACAGTTGAAATCCTGTCTTGGCATAGCAACCACATGAAACCACTGCACCTCTGAAATCACCCAAAGACCTCCAAGGCAGAAATAGCTTCAGTGTGAATATGGGAAGAGGTCTCTGCAGCTGTGTGGCTGCACCTGCTTTATGTGATGTGACCTGCAGAGGATGCACTGAATTTGCTAGTGCTAAGGACCACTCCTCCAGGTTCCTTCCATGCTGGCATGCATCTGTTCTGTAACCCTTTCCTCACACCTGGCAGAATAAAACACAAGCTCACTAAAATGCATGTAAGCCTGTGTCCTTTGATTATGTTTCCAAATATAAGCTGTATTAAACAGTCATCACAACCTAAATAGCTCTTTATTAAGAGCAGTATAAGACTTATCAGTAGTATTTACAAAGTTTCCCATTGCCAAGCTACATTAATGTCTAAAGACAGAGCATTAGTTTCACAGCTGCTGTAAATGGGAGCTGTTTCTCAGTGTTTTAATAGAGATGTGTTGATTTACACTGATTGTGGATCTGGCTCAACACATCTACCTGTTATAGTGCTACCAATATTTCATTAATAAAAACGTTGGCAGGCAGCAGATGATGAAATCCACAGGATTTATATTGGACTCTTCTCTTTCAAAATGAATTGCAGGAGCTGAATGTCTTGTGCTTCACATCCTAATCCTCAGAGTTCTCTGTATCATTACAAGGCTCCCAATGCATAACATTTTGTGAAGCAAGTGCTTTTCACAGGGAAGAGTCTACCTTTTCTCTATAATTTTGTCTTAAAATATTAAACTCACTTTTCATCTCTGCAGCACAAAGACAAAAAATGAAGGCTGTTAAGCAGTCTTTGTGGCGCCAGACTCTGCAGTGTCTAAGCTCCATCTAAATTTGCCTGGATTTGAAAGAATGTCTGGGAACAAAGACCTTCATGTTGGCTTTGGTAACGCTCTTGTACAAGCAGTGTGCTTTGGACACATGTCAAAAAGCGAAACCCTATAGCAGCAACTTTAACACTGAATGTGGCTGCTCTTTTAGGAGCTGTTGGGAAGAATTCTGGGCTCTGAGGGTTTAATCCTGCAATGTTCTGAGTATCTCTCCACATGGCTGAGTGCCATCCCTTCACATAGCATCCAGTGAGAACAGAGGGTGCTGGTACTTCCAAGAGATGTAAATACCTTGGAGGATTGGGCTCTAATCCTTAGTCAAGACAAATCACCAATGGAATTTAATGTGAGTTTGGCCTGCAAAGCCAGGGGTGGGGTAGGGACATATTAATCTAGCTGTGATTTAATAAATAGAAGGCCTCAAGCCAGATTTTTCTAGTTTATTCTTCTTTGTGTTTCTCAGGCATCACAGAGCAGATTTTAAAATCAAGAACCAATTTTCAGTTCTCCTAAGTTTCCCACTCCACGGTATTGTTCAAAGAGTCATGTCTGGAAAAAAACCTGTGCCACTCACTTCGCTGAGAGCACTAGACAGCTAATACTGGGGTTGTCAGTGAGAAGATTTTGGTGCAGAATGATGTCTGAGTGACAAGAGTATACCACAATTATTTAGTAAGAATGAAAGAAGCAGATGGGGACATTTTTGAAAATTTTGAAGTGGATAAAAAGTTCATCTACCTGACTTGCAGAAAAGACTGGGATGTGGCCAAGTCATGAACAGCATACTCTGATAGTTACACTGGGTTTCAGGGTTGAAGAGAAGATGACATAAGAATTTTTTTTACTTTGAAATACACGTAGAATAAAAGCTGAGGATGTTATTTTCTACTTGTTTTCGCTCTGCTTTGTGGGCTGGCACTGCATTGCAGATTGAAACATCTGGTGTTTGCTTTGTAGCATGTATGGGAGAAAAAAAGAAAGCAGAGACAGAGTATTAGTATAATCCAGGGGTGTTGTTCAGAGAGTTGGAACATGTTTCCTAGCCCTTTCTCTCCAGCCACTGCAGAAGTATGTGTTATCACCAGCCCAGGATAGATCTTAACAGCAAGGAGCAGCGGTATCCAGCCCCAAAAGAAGCCCTTCCTGGAAGTATGTAAATCACAGACTGCAATTTCACATAATCCTCCCTAATTCACGTTGAATAGCAGATCCCTCAAAAAGCATCAGGAATAAGGTTTTAGTGTCTTAGTGGATGCATAAGAACCAGTATGCCTCTACACAGATGACAGGAAATTTATATGCAATGGATAACGCAGACCAGTCTACAATGTGACCCAGAAGCCATAGGTTGGTCATTTTCCAGGGCAATAAGACACTTCTTAGAAGGCCCAACACCTGAGGCTGCCAAGCATGCAGGGAGACAGTGCTGGTGCAGGCTGAGGTCAAGCACACCAGAGCAGGACAGCCTGATGTGACACGTTTCAGACTGTATGGTCACATAGTTGACTCATGCCTTGTCCTGGTTTCAGCTGAGATAGAGTTAATTTTCTTTGTAGTGGCTGGTGTGGGGCTATGTTTTGGATTTGTGCTGAAGACAGTGTTGATAATGCAGAGATGTTTTAGGTGTTGCTGCACTAGTCAAGGACTTTTCAGCTTCCCCTGCTCTGCCGGATGTGGGGGAAGCTGGGAGGGGACACGGCGGGGATGGTTGATCCAGGCTGACCAAGGAGCTATTCCATACCACATGACGTCATGCTCAGTATATAAAGCTGGGGAAGAAGGAGGAAGGGGGGGACACCTGGAGTGATGGCGTTTGCCTTCCCAAGTAACCATTATGCGTGATGGAGCCCTGCTTTCCTGGAGATGGCTGAACACCTGTCTGCCCATGGGAAGTAGTGAAGGAATTCCTTGCTTTGCTTTGCTTGTGTGCGCGGCTTTTGCTTTACCTATTAAACTGTCTTTATCTCAACTCACGAGTTTTCCTACTTTTGCTCTTCCGATTCTTTCCCCCATCCCACCGGGGGGGAGTGAGCGAGCGGCTGCGTGGTGCTTAGTTCCCGGCTGGGGCTAAACCACAACATACCTTCTCTGAGCAATTCTGTGTTCCCTGCACAGTGTGTGACTGGCCTCACACACTGCACATGGCTTGTTGTGGGCCATTTCTTTGACCAGGAAGGTACAGCCCTCCACGGAGCTCTGTGTTCCAGCCCTTCAAATTCTTAAGATAGCCTGGTGTCTTGCCTCATATGGAAATACAAGAGAGACAGCTTCCTAATTTCATTTTCCCCTCCAAATCTCACTGGATTTCTTTATTTATGCCTCTGATTCTTCTCAAAACTCAAAAATAAAAAGGTGCATGTATTTTGAGAGATTAAAACATGTCTTAATAAACATTATGAAAATTACCTTGGGTTGGGAATTTGATCAATAATAATTATTACAGAAATACAAACAAAAAATTGACTTAATACAGTGTCAAGATAGTACCCTGGAGCAGTTTCGGGGTACCCTGCCCCCAAACAGCCATTTTCTTCTCACAGCTCTTCTGATCCAGCCATCTCACTAGTGTCCTTCTGTACACAGTGGGCTAGCAGAATAACTAAAGGTTGCTTAGGAGAGATGAATTATTGCTACAAAACAGTTTCTTGGCTCAAAAGATTACAACCTCCTGGGAATCACTCATCCAGAAGAAATTGGCAGCTGGTAAATGACAATCTGTGATTTTTTGTGTTTATAATTTTATATTTGTAAGAGTGTACAAAAACATTATCCATATTATCAACCATTATTTTCACTTTAAAGAACAGAATACTTTTCAAATCACAAATGTGTAAGCAATAAGATCTTGCTAAAGAACACATCTCTTCCATCAATTTTAAATGACAGAATAAGTGTCTTAAATTTTAGATTTAAAAAAAAAAAAATATCAAAAAAGGAAATGTTTACCCAGACATTGCTTTCATTTTCTTTCAGCCTGGAACAAAATTGTGACTGAATCATAGTTCCACGAAAGTACAAATTTACAAGGAAAAGAATGAAACTGCTTTGCATACCATTGCTATAAAAGACTGGCTTGAGTGTAGATGTTGAACAAGGGTCATCAAGATTAAGATTCAAGAAAAATAACTTTAGACATGTAAAAGTTCACCATCTAGGACTCAATTCAGTTGAACACACATAAATATCTCTTGCCATCTGAGTTGTCCTAGGGCATCCAAACACGTGGATGGGCTGGCAGATATGGCACTACCTAAAATAGACCCACATTATTGTGTGTGGCAACTGGAGAACAGGTAGGATACTTTGGTTGAGGACATCTCGAATGGCGCTAGATGCCCATGTATGGCAAGTGAATTGAGCCATTGCAAAGTCACACTTTAGTACCAATTTCTAAAATGTGGACTAAAGAACTGTAATAGGGGAGAGGACTGGAGCAATTCATTTTGTTAGTCACTGTTGTTACTGATTTTCTTGTTGCTGCTTAACAATGCCCTGCAACTACCCAAGATACACAAACTGTAGATGGGATTCATCTCCTGAGCTGCCTAAATAAAGGTGATGATGCACGAAATAGATGTCTAAGTCAAGACCTCAGAGTCAATGGAGAGGTATTCAGTTGCCTAAGCGTAGACATCAGGTTTCATTTTGGATTCCATAGGGTATCCTGCCTAGCCTGCAGGTGTCTTAGGATTGCCAAGATATCTGCATGAGGCTAGTAGGTTTGATACATTACTGACAACTGACCTGTGCCTTTCTGAAGTGGCATCTGAAAATTTGGCAGGATACTCTGAAGTGCCTAAAGTGACTTTTGGTGCTCTATATAGTCACCTGTATCTCAGCTATCAAACCTGGCTTCCAGCTGCTCCTTCAGAAAGATGAAAAGTCTTCCCTGTCATATCTGCCAGCCTTGTGAGTATGTCTTGAACACTAATGTTGCACCAGATGGCTGTATTTGAGCAACTGAAACAAACTACAGATATTTGCTGACTCTAATGGGAACTTAAACAACTAAATCATGTGTAAACACCTACACCGAGATGCCTAAATGGAGCTGTCTGCAATCTGCAGCTGACTCCCACTCTGTAGGTTCAGTGAGTTGCTCACACATGGATGTCTAGACCTATTTGAGAAGTCTTAAAGTATCTGAGACTCTGCACAGAATTAGTAGGTAGGACACGGTACCCATGGAAGAGCCATCTCCTTCTGCAGAGGCAGCTGGGGACCAGAAGGACACTAAGGCATCAACTATTGTATTTGGTTGAATTCAGCTCTGAACAAACTCTCTATGAGTAAACAACAGGTAAGTTACCAGTATAGTGAACAACTTCAGCTGGGATTTTGCTCTTTGTACCTGATCTGGCAACAGCATTGCAACTGTTAATGTGCCTGCATCAGTTCAAAAAGCTAAAAACGCAGAGTAAACAGAAGTCCTGGGCTCCCCCAAAGAAGTCTGCTGGAGTACTAGGAAAGAGAGAGCCCTCAGGCACAGATTTGTTTATATCTGAAGTGCACCAGATGTTGTGGTTATGTCTTTTCATTATAGCTGTCCATTTGTCCCATTTAGTCAAATCAAGACCTTTCTTATATTGGGTGAAAAGTATGTTTGTTAGGAAAGGAGTTAAAACACTGCCATGCAGCTTTTTTTTCATATGTAGACAATCAGAGTCAATACTAAACAGCAGGTCATTCAGAATTGCATTAGTAAGTGACTGAAGCCATTTTGTGTTCTCAGAAAAAATAGTGAAAGAAAGTGTCAGAGAATCTCGATATTGCGTAAAGGAAGATGACTCTATGTTACCATACTTTGGTTCATGAGAGTGGTGACAAGTCTACACATTTGTATAAGTGAGAAATATGGGTTTACTTTTTTTATTCTCTGTCCTGGATTTGACATTAATGACAGAAAACATAAAATAGCCAGGCTCTGAGCAATCAGCATGTTGTCTTGGCAGGAATGTTCATCATGCAGAAACTGGCTGTCTTAAAGAGGCCGTAGGCACAGTGCTGACTGGGAGGCATGATAGTCCTGGACAGATAAACCTCACCTACACAGTTCTGTGCATGTACAAAAAATGACCTTAGATCAATGTTTCTTGAGTCTTGCTTTGTATGTGGGGCACCGAATCAGTCTATGTAGGCACAGGAGGCTGGGCATGTCAGGATTAGTGGCCGTGGCATAGCACATGCACCATAAACATGACATCTGTGACATCTCCTGCAGTGCTCCTATTGCATATGTGCAATTTATCAGCACCTGTTTAGGCACTATTTTTTTCCCAGCAGTCCAGGGATCCTGGGGAAGCAGCTGGCAGCTGCAAACTTATGGTAAAAGAAGAGTCCTATATATTTTTCTTCTCCCTTATTGTATGGGAGTGGTTCATGAATGGGACATGAATGATTCTTGGGACAGGAACTCAACAACCTTACCTATTTCTGAACAAAGAATATTTTATCTGTTTATCTACTACATGCATCTTAGGATATCTGTAGCATACAAAAAAGCGAGTGAAAGCTAGATACACTCCCTGTAGTGCATCATGAGCTCTTCCTCAAAATTAGGCTTGCTGGATACAGATATATGCATAGCAAGTCATAGACAGATACAGACACTGTCTTTAAAAAATATGCAGCCTTTTGTATCCAAATAGTCACGTTGTTGAATATAAGAGTTATATAATTTAGCTCAATATCTAAGCTGATATGAATTGGTGGGAACACAAAGTCTATTTTGATTAACTAAAACTAATTAACAGTAAAACAGTTCAGCTTCCTTGTGGTAGAATTCAACATGAACTCTAGCATAGCCAGCTGTAATATCCCTGTCATTTTTTATTTCGCATTGTCAAAAATTTTGGTCTTGGATTAATTTGTAATGGTTTCTACTCTTCCACGTGCATGTAAAAATCTGTATTTTCCTATTCTTTTTAAACCCTACACAATAATATTTGAGAGCCCTGCATGTTGTTTGCCTTTGGTATTGTACCGAAATCTATCCCTCTCAGCAGTGTTTTGCATCTATAGCAGTTACACCTGACTGTCTGCAGTGTTCCAGATCCATCAGATTGATAGGAGCCTGAGGCAGAGCAAAAAGGCCCTGGATATATTGACTAGGCAGCAGCAGCAAATCACAGACAGGCTGGCTTTCCCTCTCCCTAACTGTTTCTAGTTCTTCTTTGTAATGTAACAGCTGTGTACAGCATGGTAAATTTGAATAGGACATGATGTACATGGGAGAAAACAGTTCTAATAAAAGTGCAGAGCTCTTGCAGCTTGAAATCAAATCTAAGGTTCCAGCCTGTATAACTTATGTAATTAACTTGAATCTATATATGAGGCCTCACGTGAAACGATCCTGCTAAAAGAAGGGTGGCATTCCATCTAAACATTACCTAGCCCACACTAACCATCTAGATTCCTTCTATTCTCCAAGCATGAAGGGATGTGGTAAGGAAAGCCAAAACCTATCTGACTTGAATCTGCTGAGGGACCTCAAGGGCAAAAAGCCAGAAAAAGGAAGCATAGGGAAAACGTGGGACTGCTGCTGAATGGGGCAGGGAATCTGGTGACAAAGGACATGGAAAAGACTGATGCAGCCAATGCCTTCTTTGCCTCAGTCTTTACTGTTAACATTGACCTTCAGGAATCCCAGGCCCCTGAGGCCACAGCCAAAGTCTGGAGCAAGGAAGACTTACCCTCAGTGGAGGAGGATCAGATTAGGGAACACAGAAATTAATTAGACATACACAAGTGACTTAATGGGAGGCACCCACAAGTGCTAAGGGAGTTGACTGATGTCATTGTGAAGCCAGTCTCTTTATTTTGGAAAGGTCATGTTGATCACCAGGGCTTCTTGAGGACTGGAGGTAAGTGGCCACTCCTATTCCTTGCCCTAGAAGGGCAAGAAGGAGAATCACCTTGATCCCTGCGAAAGCAATGAAGCAACAAATCCCAGAAACCATTTCCAGGCACATGAAGGACTGGAAGGTAATTGGGAGTAGTCAGCATGGATTTATGAAGGGGAAATCATGCTTGACCAACCTAGTTGCCTTCTATGATGAGATGACTGGCTCGGTGGATGAGGGGTGAGCAGTAGGTATTCTTTATCTTGCTTTTAGTAAGGCTTTCAAGACCACCTCCCATACCATCCTCATAGACAAAGTGATGAAGTACAGGCTAGATAAGTGGACAGTGATGTTGACCGAAAACTAGCTGCACTGCTGGGCGCAAAGGGTTGTGAACAGCAGCACAAATTCCAGCTGGAGGCCAGTCACGAGTGGAATACCTTGGGTCAATACTGGGTCCAGTACTATTTAACATCTTCATTAATGACCTAGGTGATAAGACAGAGTGCACCCTCAGGAATTTTACAGACAATACGAGACTGGAATACCATGGGTCAATACTGGGTCCAGTACTATTTAACATCTTCGTTAATGACCTAGGTGATAGGACAGAGTGGACCTTCAGGGATTTTGTATATAATATGAGACAGGGAGGAGTGCTAATATGCCAGGTAGTTGTGCTGTCATTCAGAGGGACTTTGACAGGCTGGAGAAAGGGGTTGACAGAAATCGCATGCAGTTCAAGAAAGGGAAGAGTGAAGTCCTACATCTGGGGAGGAATAACCCCATGAATCAGTACATGCTGGGGGACTGACCAGCTGGAAAGCAGCTTTGCAGTAAAAGATCTGGGGTTCTGGTGCTAAATAAGTTGGACACAAGCCAGCAATGGGCCTTCATGGCAGAGGGCCAACAGTACCTTGGACAACATTAGAAAGAGCATCACCAGCAGTTCAAGGCAGATGATCTTTCCCCTTTACTCAGCCCTGGTGAGACCACATCTGGAGTGATGGATCCAGTTCTGGGCTCCCCAGTACAAGAGAGATATGGAGATACTGGAGCAAGATCAGCTAAGGGCCACAAAGATGATTAAGGGATTGGTGCATTTGACATATGAGGAGAGGCTGACAGAACTGGCATTGTTTAGCCTAGAAAAGAGAAGGCTCAGGGGTAAATCTTATCAATGTGTATAAGTGTCTGAAGGAGAGTTTTAAAGAAGATGGAGCCAGACTCTTCTCAGTGGTATCCAGTGAGAGGATAGGAGGCAATGGGCACAGATTGAAATACAAGAAATTATGATTAAACTTGAGAAAAAGCTTTTGTGCTATAAGGATGATCAAACACTGGAACAAATTGCCCAGAGAGCTGTGGAGTCTCCATCCTTGGAGATATCCAAAACCCAACTGGACATGGCCCTGGGAAACTTGCTGTAGCTGACCTTGCTTTGAGCATGGGGGTTGGACTAGGTGATCTCCAGACGCACCTTCCAAGCTCAGCTGTTATGTGAATCTGTGATTCTATATTGAGTGTGAAGAGACACCTCCAAAAAAGTATACAGCCCAGCCTACAAGGTAGGATGAATTGCCCTTTGGAGGTGCTTGTCTTTCTCCATACACTATAGCAAACAGCTTAAATAAGAGGTGGGATTTATTTTCAGATTCAGACATTGGAACTCAGTAGTCTACACTGTAAGTATTAATGTGTGAGCTAAGTATCTGGGCTTAAAGAGTTTTAAAGTCCTCCTCCTCTAGCTAATCTGTCCCTTTCTTAGAGAGCAAGAAATGGTAGTGAAAGACGAAACCTGAGGAGAGATTGGTCTCTGTGTTCAGACAACTAACTTTATATGACCACAATACAGTTTTAGCTCCCAGTATAGTGGGTGGAGATGTAGGGCTCAATTTGTTTGACTAAACAGAAACCATTTGACTCCCTAAGGTATCTCGCCTAATCTACAGTGGTCACTCGGGAAAGGCAAGGGTCTCTTGTAGGCCAGCCCCATGAGAATGAGGATGTCTTGGGTAACCTAGGGCACCTCAGACAGCAGTAGATGCTTGTCTAGTTGCCTGAATCAAGCCTTAGATCTCCACTGATTACTATAGAGCTTAGACACCTACATCACATGAAGGGAGGGATTCAGTCACCTAAACACAACCACCTAGTGCCATTTGAAATACCATAGGATCTGCCAGTGGCCTAGTCTCTAGCTGCTGTTCCAAAAGGGTGCAGGTTTCCCACAGGTCCTGTGTCTCATCTGCCATGCCCATGCAGTTGTCCTGATCAGCCTAAGTCATCTCAAAGAGCAGTAGCTACTGAACTCTGGAGCTGAATCCAACTTTTAAAGTCCTATAGATGGTTACAGTCTTTGGACAGTTAAACTTAGGACAGATAAATCCAGATTTAAGTGCATATATTCACTACTTATTTAATAGAGATAGACAAGTAACTAGAGGCTTCCAAGGACCTGAAGTGCTTTCTGCCTAAATGTAGGTTTCTAAGGCACCTAGTTCTCTCCAGTGACTATACCATGAATGTAGGCATCAGTTTTATGTAGGGGCTTAAATTAAATGACTACCTTAAAGTTCACTGGATTCTCCTCCTAGTTACACACACATAGGCATGTAGGAGCAATTGAGATGCTCTAGGGTATGCCATCTGGCATCCAGGTCTCATTCCAGAACAGCACTTCTGTATTTCCGTATCCAATGTTGTGGCTGCCAGCCCCATCTGAACACCCCAGGTATCCTAGAGCACTTCAAATGGCACTAAATGGCATTTAGGCAACTGAATTGACTCCCTACTGTTCTTTTGGTGCTTAATCACAGAGAGATTAAAAACCTACCAGTTTAATCAGAGGCTCATAAACAAAATAAAAGGCATATTAATGTATATAAGTGAATGTAACAAAATATTACCTTGTAGACATACAGCAATTGAAGCCATAAGGTGGTTGCTGGAACTGTATAATGTGATGTTGATGTCCTCTTCTCACTAGATTTTTAGCATGTACATGTGAGAATGCCATAGATGCATACATACCTCTAAGTATACATAATGGTGGCATAAATCCCCCCTTTTTTTAATCAATCCAAAAATAACAGTGAAGTCTCATTTCAACATGAAGACTGAGAAAGCAGACAGGCAAATGACTCCCACTGTTGTAATGAGCTATAATTGTGTGCACACTTAAAGTATTTCCCAGTACGGCATACTGAAAACGTTCCTCCAGGGGGTCTATCTCTGAACTGAAATATGCTGAGAAATTGAAAGCCAAAGGTAAAACAGCTCACAATCCTGCTGGCTATTACAAGAATCTCTATTACAACATTTTATGTAACTTGCTGCAAATGAGGCAATATCTTAATGTAGCAAAGGTAGAAAGGTGGAAAAAGGGTAGAGTTGTAGCCCTAAATCATAATTTTTTTGCTTTTGTTGGACCTACTAGAACATTGCTGTTGGGACAGGGGAATAAAGATTAGTAGGTTAAAATGTTAGATCCCATAAAGGAGTGCCATTTTGAAATGAAATTATATTAACACTTAGATATTTCAAAGTCTGCAACTTTTAATGAGGCTGTCAATTACTGTTTGTGACCTATAAGTAGTGCCGTAGAAAGTGTTATTTTTAAGGACAGAGCTGGGAAAAGAAGCAACAGCCATTTGTGGAGGTATTCTGGTTCTAGAGCAGAGTTCCCTTATATGACAATACATATGTCTCTCATTAAACAGTCTTCTAATTTCACAAATGTCACAAATTCCCCAATAGTTATAGACTTTGCACAAAATGTTGGAACAGTAATTTAATGTAGATGGTTTGGACTGGTTGCAAAGCTCCTGGAGAGTAAATAAAACCTAAAAAAACCCAAAAAAACCCAAACAGATGAGCAACTAAATAAACAAACAACTCCCCCCCCAGTTCTGATCTCTCCAGCAGGTAGCTGAAGAGAAGTTCTAAATAAACTCATACATCCTATTTAATCTATCTATTGCATCCCAGTGTCCTTTGCTGAGCCTGTGTCTCTTAGGGCAACATAGCCTGTATGAGGGACTACTACTGTGCAACTGGAATAATCCCATACAATTCAATATGGAAGAGACCAAAATATATATAACCCTCTGGGAAATCTCTTCTTTAGTTTCTGGATTAGGGACAAAAGGCCTTTGCAATCCTCAGTGACCAGAAAAGTTTGAAATCTCAGTCAACCTCTTTTCTGCTCACTGTGACAACATTTTTCTCCTCTCTTTGGATTATCCCTATTTCAGTGCTGTAAGTCGCAGCCGCTTCCAGCTGCTGGCTCTTGCCCAACTGACTAGCAGTCAGGAAACAACCTGTTCACTTTCTTACAGTTTGGGGAGATCTCTGAGGAGTGAGACACAGGCATTTTTCCTGCTAGTTTGATTAGCCATCTCCAGGGAAGAAAGCCAGCCTCATTATCAAAGGTAATTCAAAGAAGAAAACCTACATCTTTCCAGTGTTTAGTGGGTCCCAGAATCCTTGTGGAACTTCTGCAGGCTAGAAATTACAGTGCCTGGCTTCACTGAATACATCTGAAACTGTTTAATGGAGATTTAAGGCAGGATATTTCAGAACTCCCTCCATCAGTTTGAAGAGAAACCAATCCAATTAATTCTCAGCTGTTCTTCTACTAGTGAAAATACAGGGAATAATCTTAGTTCCACTTCATTTATAATTTAAATGATTATTTGACTATTTAAATAAAGCTTTATTTTATTTTTGAAAGGGCTTTATTGTCAAGTTAATTGACACTTTAGAATCTGCTGCAAATCCCGGGGAAAATGCTATAAAATAAATGTTTTATTAAAATTTAAATAAACCTTAGTTCATAGAAAAATGAACCAGACCATATATGTCAGGGAAAAAAAATTCAAATCTGAGTGCTTTCAGGCATGAAATAGGGATGGAGCTCTTTAGCCCAGCCGCAAGGGTTGACGGGTCTAGAAAGACAATTTACAGAAATCCAGGAACCTACAGAACTCTATTGCTGAAATACAGCTATCTGCAGCTGCTCAAGCACCTGCAAAGTTTGTGGGTTTTATGGCCAGACCTTAGTATCAAAGTTTCCTCTTAACAGGAACTCAGACATATTGAGTGTAGACCACAGCTTAGGTCAATAGACAGCAAGTGATGGCAAACTTTGTAGTTTGCCTCTGTTCTAGTCTGAACAGCTCATCCCAACCTCCTGTCGGCACAGTCCTTGCCTCCTGTTGTTTCTATTACAGGCATATAACAGTATATAAAGACCTAGGAATGAAAGAGGGGCTCTTCCAGTTGATGCAGGAGCAACGAGCTTTGCTGTCTGCAGTTTTTTCTGGCTTTTCTCACCCTTTAGCCTGGAACAAGATTAGGAATGCATGGACTAGGGAGAGGGGGCAGAAATGGAAGTAGGGGAGTCTGTAGCACCTAGGCTATTTCAAGGAGTTTTCAAGAAAGAAGAGGTTTGAGGGAACGGCAGGGAAATGATCCTAGGGAAGGAAAGTAGACTAGAAGAAAAGAAAGAGAACAGGGTGCTGCTGCAGCAAATGTAAGTCACAAACTATATCCTGAGATGTCTATGACTTTACCATTAGCCTGGTTCCCCACTCAGTATCCACTTGAGGCTCTCACAACAATTATTACATACTCATACCATTTAACAAAAAGCCATGCTCCCTATTTTGTTCACACAGAAGGTGAAACACACCAAGATGTTCACACTGACTCTGCTGATCATGCTTACAGTATTGTGATATCTCACACACTCACGTAGAGGAAGCTGCAAAATATAACAACAGCCTTACAGCTGTAAGGCACATGGATTTCCTGTTTACATGCCCCAAAACTGAGAAAGGCAACTCTTGCCAGGCCAAGGAAGCTCTGCCTCACCAAGTCTTGTGAGAGTTCTTTAATAATTCCCAGGGAGCCCCACCTTTTACAAATTAAATTTAAACCTCATGTCCCAGCCTATTCTGTTCCAGTATTGAAAAATACCATTGCTTTACTTCTTGTCTTTTCTGCCCCCCCCCAATTAATTATTGAGTTAATTAATCACCAATATCTGTCCTACGTAATTACTAGAAGGGACCTCATCTGGTTAAAATCTTCTCTCCCCTAAAGCAACTATGTAAAGAAATATACACTCCTGTACACCTTGGATATTAAAAGGAAGGTTGCTAATGATTGTGTAGTTCTTGTGCATAACTTCCCAAGAAGTAACTGGGAACTCAGTACAGACGCTGCAGCATGTGGGCTTTAGTTCCTTTAGTTTCTCTTTACAGGTGATATTTTCATTTTAGCTGCCTTTCTTTAAACCTGCCTATCTTTTCAGTACCTCAATGTAGTGTGAAGTGCAGGTGCAAGGGAACTGTTAGTGCTGATTAAGTGACTGATAGGTCCGAGGAGTAGGAAAGATGCAGAGAAAAATTATCTACAGCTTTCATTTCCCCATGATTCTTGCTTAAGGCAATGGTCAGAAATGTGTGTTTTCCTAGATGCTGAGAGCTATAGTCTGTGTTGCACTAGATTAAAGCATGGCTCTGCTACCCTACGGAGGAAGTAAAGACTTTTGGCTAAGATGGTAGAAAGTAGTTCAGTTGGTATTTTAAAAAGCTCAAGATACACAAATAATAGGATCATGTGGCTAAATGATTCCTGGGCATTACCACACTGCAATTAATAGCTTGATTTATATGTGTAGGGATGATCTGAGAATGAAAACATCTGTTTTCAGAAATTGAGACTGTTTTGTTTTATTAAGCTGTAGTAACAACACAGTATAATTCAAATATTTCAAAGCTCACGATGTAACCTCTGAGAGATAATAAAGGCAAGGTAGTGTTAATTTCTTGTAATGAATTTTATCATCTTATTTCTGAAAACCTTGACATAAACAGGATATACTCCTTGCCTACCCCTTTTTCTGACCTATCTGAAAAGATTTTTCTGTCAGGAAAAAATCAGACTGCCTCAGTTTTACATACTTCAGCATATATACCTTGTGGTCAGCGCATGAAAAATAAGAAGTAGACTTCAGGAACAACCTCGTGACACATACATTTGAAGAGGTACAGATCTTGTTTTGTGAAGCCTAGAAAAAGGAATAATCATGCTACCTCTAAGTATATATGACTACATTCAGGATTTTCAAAAGTGCCTGGTGGTTTGGAGAAAGATCAGTTATTAAGTGGCAGACCATACATACTTTTAAAAGACTTGATTTTCAATGAAACATTGAGCAACCATCCTTTTATGAACAAGTCTTATTAGGGAATTTGAAGTTAGATGGCCAAGAACTGTTTTTTTTATTTCTTTTAGACAATAGAGGAGATTAATTACACCTTTTCAAAGCAGTAATTTAACCCAGTGATGTTATGATTTGGATGAGACCTATATGTGGCTCACCAAAACCATTTGGCGACTGAATGCAGGCTGCACCTCCCAGACACTTCATTGGACCAAAGCTTATTCCTCGTCCACTCCTCAATTGTTCAGAGAAAGAAGGCATGTGTAGTAGATCACATGTACTCACATAGTTGGACATAGAGCCACCTTTTCACAGAATCACAGAATGGTTGAGGTTGGAAAGTCATCTGGAGGTCATCTGGTCCAATCTCCCCTGCTCAAGCTGCAGTTTTGCCACTTTCTTTCCCATGAGGACTTCACTACTATTTCTGTTCCATACAAATACTGTAGACTTCACGAATGGTAAACCTAAAGCTACCAGGCAGGCGCTGTCAGGCATATTGCGGATGTGACACTGCACATAGTCATTCACCTGTATGCGCACATTTGCTCCAGTCATGCGGCGGACGAGGGAAACATAGCACAGCCTCTGGTACCACTAGAAGAAAGTATGGTTGCTACTTCATTCAGTTGGTAAGGGTGTGCACTTGTGTTTAGTCCATTAAATTTAAGGGCTGAAATAAGATTGCAGTGCCTTGTGCTTATTTACTGCTGAAGACAGCTTTGAGCTGAGTGCCGAGTGTGAGGAATATGCACTTCGAATACTCAGAAAAGTTGACAATTGAGGCATCAGTTTATCAAAGTAGAATACAAGATTTTCTTGCTTTCCCTTACAATTAGATAAAGGTCCCCCTCCTCTAGCTCAATCCAGCCAAGACTCTGTCCCACTTACTTACTCCCCAGTCCTTCACATCCATTTTTCAAGAAACCAAGCCACTTCCTTGGCGTCCATCTGTTTAACACATCTGTCTCACTTTGTCTGGCTAAATTCCTTGAGGCACTCTTGTGGTGCTCCACAGAGAGAAGAAATAAGGTTTTATGTTAGACAATACCCCACAAATAAGTGAAATTGAGGGGAAAAAAAGTAAAAGGATCCTTATGAGACATGAAATCATTGGAATTTTAATCTTCAAATAAAAGGACTCTTTTTTGGTGTTTTCTTTTACTCTCAGTGCAAGCACTAGTAATAATGAAAAATTTTGTAACCCTTCTGCCTCTTTAAATCAGATGGTCATTTTCAGAGCTGTGGAATTGACATAACCATTTTTCTACAACATGGAATTATTCTCTGCTATATATTCCCATTTTTTTTCATTTTTAAGTCATTCAGACAATGTCATTTCTACTACTTCTCCCAAGGAATCTTTCCTGGAGTATTTCAGATCTGCATGTTGTTCATATATCATTTTGCTTTGTTTATTTTTCAATATTTATGTCTGATTGTACCAACCTGAATTATTTCTCTGAATTATTTCTTTAGCTTTACTTTTTTTCATCTACACCAATAATATACCAGGAGTAAATATGCCAAAAGCCAAACTCACAATTGAGGTGGGACCTCAGCTGTCTGTCTATTTAAAGTATACATGATTACAATTGAATAAGCTCTGCCATGAACACGCATGATGGGGTTAACAGTGAGCACCTAGTTCCCCAGCTGCAGCTCAGTGACTGACTCACAACAGCTGGGACAAAAGGTTGCAGACCAGAGAAAGTGAGGTGACTGCCAGAGAGGTTAGGGCTTACCTCAAGGAGACTCTTTAGCTACAGTTTAGTAGAGAAGTGCTTTGGGAATAATTGGAGAAAAGCCTTAGGTATGTTGGCTGGGAAAAGGCTGAAGACTATCAGGTTTTTTTAAGGCTTCTGTTGTGAGTCACTAAGGAATAACTGATGTGGGCAGCAGGCCAGGAAGCTAGGGTCTTTGCAGGCTGAATATCCTTCCTTACTTCTGGAGTAGGCTCAGGGATATTGAACCATTTTGGGTACTGCCTGTGTTCCTCTGGGGCTTCTCATAAAAGAAAATGGTGCTTAAAAAGGAAAGTACTAGACAGAGGAAAGATTTTAAGTAATTCTAGCAAACTACATAGGGTACCATATCACTAGAGAGTAGCAAGTGAAGGGTCTGTATGAAAGGAAAGTGAAGCGATCTGGGCATCTGGCCTATGAGTCTGACCTAAATAGGAAGGAATAAGAGGCATCTAAGCAAACAGAATAATGCTAAGCATATGTTTACCAAAGGTGCATGTGGCAAATTGAGCTGACTTGGAAAAAAATAATGGATTTTTATAGACAGAAGAAATGCAGAGCATCTATGTGACTTCAGCAGAGCGGTTGATATGGAGATTGATGAAACAATTGAAAGGTAGATAAAGTGTGCTTCAAGGAGAAACCAAAATAGCCGGTACTGACAGGAAATTATTAGTGTTCTGTGAGGTTCATCTTATTTACTATTATCATTTAATAGTCTTGGCACACAAAAGTATGCTGATGTTACAAGGGTAGGAGACAACAATAACATGAAAGAGGAGCAGGGTATTGTACAAGAAGAGTTAGACTGGAGTATCAGAAATGAGATATTTTTCTATACGTTCCAAGTGCAAGGCTATAGCTGAGGGAATCTGCGCTGCTGAGGGAATTGGAAGAGAAACCAGTGAGAGCTCATCACCAGGAAACTGGAGCAGGGAGAGGATTGGTCGTATAATGTCTGAGTGTTGCCATAGGATGGCTGAGATATGCTTGTGGAAAAGGTACACAGTTCTGGTGAGACCTTCCCAGTAAAAGGCATGGAAATATTCCTGCTGTATGAAAGATGTTAATTAGACCTCATCTTGAATACCGTCTACAGTTCTGATTGTCCGACTTCAAGAGAAATGAAACCAGTAAAGGGATTCCGAGGATGACTGTGGAAATGGAAAGCAATCTTATGAGAGGAGACTAAAAAAGATGTGTTTAGTCTAGCAAAGCAAGACTGATTTGAGAAAGGACGTGATTGCTCTCTATAAATAGATCAGGGAGGTTAAAGAACTATTTAAGATGAAGTACAGTGCTGGCACAAGAGCAAATGGATATAAAGTAGCCTTGAATAAATTCAGATTGGAATGAAACAGAAATTTAAACCATCAGAGAAAAGAGCTTCTGAAACTGAATTTCTATAAGAGTATTGGGAGTTAAATTTAATTGATTCTAAAATGAAACTAGTTCATTTCAAGAAGAGATCACACCACGTAATGCTTATGATTGCTTGGGACTGTGTTCCCTTGATAAACAAGAAGATGCCTTGCAGTATCACAAGCTCCCTAAGATTCCCTGGTGTTTGACTGCATTCCCACATTGTGGTTCTGCCATACCAATAATTCTGAGAGGGAAGGAAGGAGTGGGGAGAAATAGTGATCACCAGTACAGGCTTCTATTATTAGCAGCCTCCAAACCTGAGTGTCAATAAGTAGTAGCAGATTCTGGCTTTTGGGGAGAATCTTGAAATAGTTGGTGGTTATCTGGGCTTTGTCATCATGTGCCAGAACTCTAATTTTAATGATTGACATACCCATAGCAACGGCATTTCCTGATGCTGATCAGTTATCTTGAATCACACTCAGTTCAGGCCAAGTTAAAGTAAACACTGATAAAAATAGTATAAAAACCTTGTGAAATCTCAAATAGGTGACACAGTCACTAAAGTTTCCGTACATCTGCCTTATAGTGGAAATATTAAATACTTGGCTCCAAATTTTTCCTGCTCTCTACAGTGAGAACTACCCAGCTGACACAGCTTTAGAAGTTCTGGGTTGAAGTTCCAGCTCTCTGGGAAACTGTGTTTTCAGTTTTCACTTGTGGAACATCAAATTTCTTTCATGCAGCTGATCCATGGTTAGGGCAGGGGTGATGAGTTCAAATTCAAAACATTTTGACTCTATTGCACTCTATCTTTTCAGTGACTTTTCTTAGGGACTTCAGCAAAGGAGATTTTTACTTCCATGTCATTGAAAATGCCATGTTTATGGTCTGTACCCTTTAGGTTCTGAAAATACCAAATGTCCTTTAGAATAGCTAAGTGTAGTTATCTACCTGCATGGTAAACCCTAACTGCTTCGGAGACTGCAGTTAAAAGTGAAAAGTTAACCTATGTTATGATACAATGCTGTTTACTACCATAGGAGATTACATTCATGCTTCAGCCACATCGCACACAGAATCCTGCTTTTCACATAAACATGTTCATCGACAACCATTGCTTATACAAGCAACTGAATGAGATTAGTACATGCAGGTCACTGCTGGTTTTGATCAAGATGTTACAATGGCGACCAACCCCTTTGAGCTAATAGTGGATTTGGGGTGAGCTGACCCCAAACCCTTCTTCTGAGACTTTTTATTACAATCAATTAAAGTGCTATGCATACTTCTTTCATATTTTTTAAAAGTTATGAATAGATGTTAAAGATGTATTTGAATATGACAGTTTTGTCATATAGAAATGAATAGATATTTAAGATATTATTTGTTTAAAGAAAACTTCTTAATAACTCTCAGACTCTACAGACATAGAGCAAACATTTTCAATTTCACTGTAGAAAAGGTAAACCATCTTTGGACTGTGTACTGGTTTAATGCTACTTTTTCTAATTCTAAAAATGTAACTTAACTATTCAAAACTGTAAAGAACTGTAGCTCTAACCATCAGCTACAAGTGCTACTGCAAATAGTAATTCAGGAAAAGCAGTATTTTCAGGGCACAGAAAACTATAAAATTAAGGAGGGAGTTTGATTTTGTGCTATTTGTAGTCTAACTTATGCTCTGAAGAGTCCAGCTGGAGATCCATTGTGTCATCCATCCATCCATCTATCTGTCCATCAGCTACTTTCAATCATCTGCTTCGCTCCAGAGAAGCCTGGTTCCATTTTGTATTTGTTTTACTTTCAAATTTAACAACTTTGTTGATAAAGCACCAAAATGCACTGACTTACAGTTCTTATAAGCCTTTTGAAGTAAGCATGGCTACAGAGTTTGTAAATCAAGAAAGCACTTGGCCATCTTCCCCATTGTGGTACATGTGAATTTCTTGTACCCTGCTTGACGAATGTCTGCAATTCATAATACGCCTTATTGCTGACAGAAGAGTGTGATTTCTCATGCTTCCCATGCTCTTTGCAGCACTGACCAACAGCCAGGAGTGTACGTATTATGGTGTAGCTGCAGACAAAGGAGAAAATTGTGCTACAACCACCTGCTCCCTCATATTTTGTGGAAAATAAGGGTTCAAATTGCAGTGCAGCACAGCCCTATCCTACCAGCAAAAGGTCCTTCTGGTATTGGAAGTAGGGTAGCTGAGGCAGACCCTTCCTGAAGGGCTATCCTCCTGCTCCAATTGTCTAGGGAACCTGGAGCAAGATCTTGTAAAACTACACTATATATATGTTATTCTGAAGTCTTCAGCATGGTATATACTAAGATAAATGGCATTAAATTACTGGGCAAGCAGTCTCCCTATAGTGTCTGGGGTTAGCATGATTACTGTACAATTCATATTCGCCTTTGTGGTTTGTCTTCCTGGTAAATCAGACTTAGTTTTTTTCTTAGCTATTTCTTCCTCCTCATAACACACTTCCTTCTGAACTCTTTGGGATCATTAACAATGTAGATTGATGCAGACAGCCTACACTGCAAATGGAAAAGGCTGATTAAGTTATCATGTGGTGCTTCTGTTAAGCAAGGATTATCCTCTTGCGCTATTCTAGAGCACTTTGTAATAATATAGTTTTAAATAGATATGGGCGTAAGTGATAAAATTCAGATGAGGATCCAAAGCTTTTCTTCCTGAAGTTTATAGCATTCAGATCCAGGTTTTCTTCAGGGTCACATTAAGGTAACCAAGGACACTCATCATACCAGGATATGAGGGCCTCACTCTAAGTCTTTTTATGCAGCTGTGCCCTTGTCTGAAAAGGATCCCTTCCCTGCTACTAGGGAGAAAAATGTAGGAGCATGGTGATGGGAGGGAGAAAACACCTCAGGAAGAAATATTGAGTGCACTTGCCAGCAGTGGTGCCCAAAACAATTTCCACCATTTAATTTGGAAAGATAAATGTTATTTTTAAACCATATACGAATTTTTGTTGTTACATATTCCACATGACTTTTTGTGTATTCACTCTCTTTTATTTGGGACACTATTCAGGCTGTTCTCATTAATTAATTCCAACCCCTCCCAGCCTGAACTTCTCAAACTAGTCTAAAAGCCTGTGAAGGTACTTAAAAATAAAAACATGTTGTCATAACAAAAATTCTTATTAGTATAAGACAAATGTATTCCTTCCATAAATAAAATTGCTGTGGAAGGAACAAATTATAGAGTATTAACAGAATAAAGAGACATGCTAAATAGCATTGTTAATTAGTTTGCTTAGTCATACTTGTGTATCTTTGGTAATAGTTAATCACATTACATTACTGTAAAACCGTAGCAGTATTTGTAATGTCATTATAGATTTTTATTTCAGAAGGGAGATGCACGTCTTCCAATTGCCTAATGCAAAATAATTTCTAATTAATAATTCCTTTGGAGTAATTATAATTAGCAATATGAATGTGGGGAAACTAATGAATTAGGAAGAAAACTTACATTTTGTGTTTGGATCTGTATGCTAGAATGATTTACATTTTTTTCTGCTTACTCTGGTAATGGCTATAATTTAATTATGACAACTTCAAGAAATGCTCCCTTTCCACCTCACTGATTCTATTTTTCCTGCAGCTGTCATTGCATTTACTCTTAGAGATTGAGTTAAAAAAAAAATAGCTGCAAGAGGTTATGAAAGGAAGAGAGTTAGTTGTTTCACCTTCTGCAATGGAGCCTATACTGAAGAGCTAACTTCAGTGGACTGGTCTCTGCAAGGTACACTGTGAGCTGCTCGTAATGAAAGCCCCTCCCTCCTACTACGTTTTGATGTGATGACCTGTACAGTAATTCGTTCATTGGACTATGTTTCCCAAAAAGACCTGAAGGAGACACAGAGGAGCTCATAATTCATTTCAAGGGTCTGGTTCTCAGCACCGGAATACAGAGGACAAGCTCTTTTTCAAAGCCGCTATCCTGGGACACCTTTGCCTCCCTCTGCCATTATTTTCCATGCCCTCAGGGTATCTTAAAAATTCCTTCACTGGAATAGGGTAATATGACCCTGAAGACCGTGAACTGTTGCTTCGAGTGTTACTGAAATTGCTGTTGTAGGATGGTGGTCATACCTATGCAATGGCTTGGCTAGAAACTGGATCCCAAAAGTGTCTTAATTCAGGTAAATTCACACATAAAAAAGAAAATTTAGTTAGTCCTGGAGATCTATTTCAGGGAATACACAGGCACTGCTCAAAACTAGTACTCTCCAAACAGAAACAGAAAGAATAGTCAGGTTGTGAATCCTCAGCAGATCACCTGATCATGCTTTGTTTCTGTGAAAGGCAGACAGGCTGCTAGCTGCTACCATGCTGCTTTTGGAGTCAGTGCTTGAAAAATAGTAAAATTTCACATTACCTCAATGCATGTTCTGCTAAATGCTGAAATTATTTTTTTGCAAATGGTCTCTGATTTTTTAATAATGCGTGTGTATGTGATCTCTTCTACTTTGAAAAGTCTCCAGTCCATCTCCAGTTAGAAAAGCTAATTAAAGTGGATGTTGGCACTCTAGTATCACCTGTCACCTGGACAGACCAAATACTGGGTAAGATGTAAGGTCTGGATGCCAATTTTGCTGTGCTTGGTCCTAGAGTTAGTACTCAATTGCTGAAAGGCATCTATACAGAAATAGGTAATGATGTCACCCAGGTGATGTGGCCTGCATTAGGAGTACAAAAAGCATCCAAACACATTATGCTCTCTTCTCAGAGATTAAAAACACCACAAAGCCTCAGCAAACCAGTAACTCCATCCTTTTAAAGAGCTGAATTACTCCTGTGTAACAGTGCCTGCTCTCAGCTACCACATCAGCTGGTCTTAACTGATTTTTTTTATCTTAGCCAAGATGTTGTCTGAGTGGTGCTCAGTGCAGGATGGCAGAAGATGTACGATAGGGCAAGGGGAAGCCAAGGGGACTCAGTGTGATAATGTTTGTCATCTTGTTCCTGGGGCTGCAAGCTGATTTGGCCCTTTAGGCTGCCTCAGAGTTGCTCAGGGTGGCACCTAGATTCCCATGTCTGCAAGGAATCTTCCAGCACACTGCTAGATCATCTTAAAAGGCCCAGAGTAGTTGCCAGGATCCCTGAATTTAAAGTGAGTTTAAAGATTTCTAGCATTTTTATAGCATATTTGAGAATGCCTACTGCATTTTACTTTCTGACTGCTGAAAGAGCCTATGTTGGCACTGATGGACTTCAAAAAATTTGTCTTGTGGTTTATTTCACTGTTTTTAAAACAGTGTTTCCTTTCAGCATGGCTATTCTCATCTTTAAATGTATTACTTCTGCTGAGACATCAGTTTTGATTAGAGTCGGATTCCTAGCCAAAGGCTCTGAAACAGCAGTCTGGACTTCCATTGAGGCTGTGATCAGATGTTGTTCTGTCCTAGTAGCTACCTTACAGTGTGTCTTTCTGTATTTGACAGAAGCTTCTAAATCCCAAATAACATAGTTTTCATATATCTCTCCTCAGTAAATGCCAAAATAACATAAGCCTGAAGTGTATTCACTTCGGTCATCCTATTATGTTTCCAAACCAGTATTAGAACAGAAAACAGCAGTAATACTGAATTGACAGAGTATTATCCATTTGTCTCCTTTCCCCCATGACCCTCACCTATCTACCCTGACTCTGACACTAGATAGACAGTTAAACCTTTTTTTAACCCCTGGGGATTCTGCATTTCCTCCCCCCCCTTTTTAAAATCAGAGTAATGTCTGCTACTTTCTTGTCAGTGTGGGAGGTGTCTTCTCCAGTTCTTACAGTAGGACTGGTGGACCTTCAACTGGGGACACCTGGGAGGCAGTACTGGCCTGACTGGCAGGTCTGGGGAGGCAGAAGCTGCAGGGTGGCCTGTTTGGAGGAGGCTATGAGTTGTCCTGTGATGGTTACAGCTGGGTCCAGCTAGCTCCAACACTGACCAGAGTGAGCACCTCATCATGACTGAAAGCTTGTCATGGTTTAGTAGCCCCAGCCGGCAACTAAGCACCACACAGCCACTCGCTCTACTCCCCCCGCAGTGGGATGGGGGAGAGAATCGGAAGAGTAAAAGTGAGAAAACTCATGGGTTGAGATAAAGACAGTTTAATAGGTAAAGCAAAAGCTGCGCATGCAAGCAAAGCAAAGCAAGGAATTCATTTGCTACTTCCCATGGGCAGGCAGGTGTTCAGCCATCTCCAGGAAAGCAGGGCTCCATCACGCATAACAGTTACTTGGGAAGACAAACGCCATCACTCCAAACGTCCCCTCCTTCCTTCTTCTTCCCCAGCTTTATACGCTGAGCATGACATCATATGGTATGGAATAGCCCTTTGGTCAGTTTGGATCAACTCTCCTGGCTGTGTCCCCTCCCAGCTTCTTCTGCACCTGGCAGAGCATGGGAAGCTGAAAAGTCCTTGACCAGTGCAGCAACAACTAAAACATCTCTGTGTTATCAACACTGTTTTCAGCACAAATCCAAAACGTAGCCCCATACCAGCCACTATAAAGAAAATTAACTCTGTCTCAGCTGAAACCAGGACAAAGCTGCAGCCAGGCAGCGAAGCCCCTGGCACTCTGGCCCACATGTGTTTAAGAAAGAGTGGCACCTGCCAGGGGCAGGAGACTTATGAGGAGATATGTGAAGAAAAGTATTTTGGAAATGGAAGGAGAAACAGAAGGAATGTGTGGAACGGGACATGTGATGGCACAGCTGAAGATGCACTCTTGGAAGGTGACTCATGCCAGGGCAGGGGCACCCCTCAGGGTCTGAAGCTGCAGGCTATCTATGACAGCCCTCGGGGACTGCAGTCCACAGAGGAAGCCCAGAGCAAAGGAAACTGATTAAGAAGCAAGAAGCAGCAGATGGAAAATCTTACTCACAAAACCCAAATTTCCTGCACCTCCCATCGCCTCACCAAAGGAATTGGGAGGGATGAGTGTATTGCACAGCAAAAACAAGGGAAATGGAGGCTAGGAAGTGGGGAGAAGAGGTATTTGACTGAAATGGAGAATGTTTTACTTTTGACAGAAGTGAGGCTTTTCACCAGTCTTATTGGGAAGGGAAAAAAAAGGTTCCTTTGTCTTAGCAGTAATTTTGTTTTCATTTATTGCCAAAGTCTTTGTCCACTAATAAGGATCCTGCAAGAGCAAAAAATAAATTGCATTCTTACCAAGAAATCCCATCAGAGATATTGGCAAAGGTGGCACACTTTGGTCAGGGAATCTAGCTCATGGAAGAGAAGAGGGCCACAAGGCACAAAAGTCTTGTGGATCTTGGGAAAAAGCTTATTTCATTAGAAAAATCTTGTGCATTTTTTTTTCTGCGCTGTGAAAACCAGATAAGTAATTTCAATGGAAAATTATATTTTCACAATTTATTCATTTCCAAGTGGGAAATAGTCAATCAGTCTTGCTTGGAAGTCTCACTCCAGACCATTTATGTAGAATATTAATTAGAGACTTTCCCCAAAGAAGCTCTACGGGAAACCAGACACGGTCCTCTTAGAAATAAAGACATGGTGGTAAGGAAGGAGAATTAAGTAGTCTATGATAGATTCCCTCCCTCCTCTCCAGATGGAAGGATGGAAGGTATAGAGGGCTGAGAAAACCAGTTTCATAGATGGGCTGATTCTGCATTTACACTCAGAGCAAGATGAGAGTTTGGATAAAAGGCTAAGATATTAGTATGTATCTGTACATACAGTATTTGATACCAGTTTGGACTGAATAAAATAAGTCTTTCATAAGCAAGTGGAATCACTCCAGATACTGCTTGGTCTTTATACTGTTCTGCGAGGTTTAGGTGGGACACCCAGAAGATAATGATCTGCAAAAAAGGAAGTAAAAAGAAAAATTAATATACCACATATTAGACATGCAAGAATATTTTCTCACGACAGTGACTTAATTTCTATACTTTCTCTCAGAACTCTGAGTTTACAGGTATAGTGGTCACAGCGAACACATTTAATTTCTAGTCCAGGTTCTCATGAGGACTTGCAGAAAGACTACCCTTTCAGAAAAGTGTCCAGATCTTAACAATTACTTGAGATCTAGTAGCATATGTTAAGCTGCACAGGAGCATCTCAGAGCCGAGTGTTTTCCACTTCAAAATTTACCTATGTGGGAGCTTTTGAAAATGTAGTCATTATTTAAGGGAATGAACAGGGCAATCTGGTTGTTAACATTTCTGAGAACCTGGCTTTTCTACTATAACTTTTCCAGCTCTCAAACTCCAAGTGTTTTGGTAGTGGTATAGTCTGAAAATGATATTAAATGTCTCAGTAGACATTTCTTCAGACTCTTTCCAGTATGTTATACCTCAGATACATTATAATGCAGTGTGCCATATCCCATAATGTTTCACAGTAATTCAATAACTTCAAAATTAACTTCATGACTAAAGTACTTCAAGCCCCTCTGGTCTCATCTAATGTACGTATTTTCAGAATCTAAAAATACTGTCACAAGTGAAGTTTACATTGTAATTTGAGGTCTTCTTATTGAAATCTGACTGTTATAAATACATCCCTAATTTGAATTGTTTTTTCTTCTCCCAGAAGATTTGGTAATAGATCCAGGTATTTTTAGAAGCAAAGAGTATTCGAGTACATTTTAGTCTCCTGTTACAAAGCACAAGTACTCCTCACATGATTATGCACCTTCTGCAATGTCAACTTTCTTTTTCTTGGCAGCTTCAACATATTGCCATGAAATAGAAATTTATAAATAGCTGTTTAAAAAACTCCCCCCCTGCCCCCCTTCCCTGATTTCTTCTGGGTTTTTCTCTCTCATTTCTTCTTGAAAAGGCCAGTTTAAACTCAGATTTCAAGAGACCCCTGGGAGCTGATTTGTGCTGACCAGACAGAATTTTAGGTACTTAGATAAGAAAGGGAACTTTATAAAGTCATACAAATAACAATCAAAAAAAGCAGCTGGTATCCAGTTCTGTGCTGTCCTAATGTCCTCAAGAGATGACATAAAAATATTAGTGAAGTAGAATTCATTTTAAAATGATGTTAACTAACCGAAGGAGCTTACTGCTGTTGGATGCTATTAAAGAAACTTAGTATGATTTCTAAAAGGCATTAGCTACTTATGTGACTAAACAGGCTACTCGTGTTCACTCAGAAGAAATAACTGCACAGCTGCTATAATAGCATTGGGTGGGCACATTTGGTTAGTTCGTTGGTTGGGGTTTTGGGGGTGTCTCTTTTTGCATAGGAGCATCGTTAACACTTTATACAGAAGTTAGGACTGAAATTTGTATTTGTTTACCTGAGTAAACAGAGTTGAAAACAAATAATGGTAGCAATAAGAGGCGGAACAGTATGAGATTAGCTTCTACTTAACAAAAAGAAAGGTACTCTTCATGGGCAATAGCTAACATGTCCTCTCTCCACTGTGATGAAAGGTTTTAATGTGATTATAGTTTTTTTGAAGAGACACACTGCACTGGGTGCAGGTGCCCAGGCGCTGGCAGCGGGGGCTGCAGGGGCCTCTGTGAGGAGAGGCCGGGGCTGCCCCGTGCCGGACACAGCCGGTTCCAGCCGGCTCCAAGGGACCCACCCCAGGGCACAGCTGAGCCCCTCAGCCAAGGTGGGGGCACCTCTGGGAACATATGTTTAAGAAAAGGCAAAAAACTCCACACAGGAAGTGAGGATTGAGGGGAAACAAGTGTGAGGAACAGCCCTGCAGACACCAAGGTGAGGGAAGAAGGAAGGGGAGGAGGTGGTCCAGGTACCAGAGCAGAGATCCCCCTGCAGCCCGTGGAGAGACCACACTGGAACAGGTATTTCCCTGCAGCCCATGGAGAGGGCCATGCCGGAACAGATATCCACACTGCAGCCCATGGAGGACTTCGTGCTGGAGCAAGTGGATATGCTCTGAAGGAACTGCAGCCCATGGAGAGCCCATGCTGGAGCAGGTTTAGACTGAAGGACTGCAACCCATGGAGAGGACCCACGCTGGAGCAGGGGATAAGTGTGTGGAGGAAGGAGTGGCAAAGAGGAGCTGTTATGGACTGACCACAGCCCCCATTCCCCGTCCCCCTGCGCTGCTTGGAGGGAGGCGGAGGAGTCAGGAGTGAAGAAGTGAAGTTGAGCCTGGGAAAGCAGAGAGGAAAGGTGTTATATTGATTTGTCTTTGTTTCTCACTACCCAAATCTATTTTAATTGGCAATAAATTAAACTAATTTTCCCCAAGTCGAGTCTGTTTTGCCCACAACAGTAATTCGTAAATGATCTCCCTGTCTTTACCTTGACCCGCGAGCTTTCTCTTCCTATTTTCTCCCCCTGTCCTGCTGAGGAGGAGCATCCCCTTGTACCCCTGTCCTGCTAAGGAGCAGCTGAGTGGGCATCTGACAGTCAGCCAAGGTCAACCTGCTCATGCATGTATTAAATTGCTTAGTGGATCAATTGCTGTGGTGGAATTTTAAAAAGTTTACATTCCACAGTCCAGGCGTGCAAGATATCAGTATTTGGTAGTGATGTTCTACCTGAACTCCTTAAGAAGAAATGCTCAAATTTTTGCTGAGAAGGGATACACAGTAGCTTGGATTGGCTTTCCCACTGCTGTAGAAGCTTATTGTTTTAGAATAAGAGGCCAAGATCAGAGTCAGTGTAGGGAGATGATGACACCAACTTGGACTATTAAAATTCTCTTTAAAAGGATTTGGCATATCTTTAAAATGGTAATAAGCCTGATGATCTAATACAAGAGCCTCCGATAAAAGTGCTGGAAGACTGTCTTAGGGAAATAAGAAAATGTTACTTCAGCATTTGCAATATTTTCTGTTCTTCTGTGATGTATATTTCCTATGAAGTGATGAGTAATACTACTTAATCTAAGTCAATTAGCCAAGTGGTCTGTATTTCATATTTTTTTAATTTATTTCCCATCAGGGATACAATTTGCTTATCCTCATTATTTCTCATCCTGTACATTTGATTTCTACAAAATTTTGATTTTCTATTACCTTAGGCAGTGAGCTGAAGTCTGCATTGGGGAAACTTGCACAGGAGCAATTTTGCTTTTAGCAAGACCTGAAAAATTAACCTTCCACTCAAAAAATATAGGGAAAATAGGAGTTCTGCATTCACAGTCTTCATGAAAGAAAATTATTGAGCTGTTCCTCCAGTCACAGCCTATAAATGGAGCTATAGAGAGGAAGAGAATACAGGAAAGAATATGATGAGATCCCACCATTTAATCCGGTTCATGGACTGTAGCCAAATCTCTCATGCGTTTGAGTTCTGTGGAACTTATGCTTAAATTAAGAATATTCTTAATTGCTTATGTTAATATTTTCTTTAGTCAAGGCCTAAGAAACAGGGCAGAAAAATGAGACAGTATCAGGGTGAGCTACTGCCTTTCTAGCTTATGTGTTTGCCATAGGAAGGGTGGATTTGATACTCCAAAAGCTAATTGGGAGAGTGAACGGCCAAAATGAGTGAAGAAAGAGGGGCAGACAAAGCTATAAGAAGAGGCCTTTTATAGGAAAGCAAGTAGATGACAACAAAGACTGACGGTGACAAAGGGAAATGGCTTCTGGTCACAGACCAGCTAGTCTTGCTGGAGGACCTCTTGATAGCTCACAAAGACCTATGATTTGCTCAGTGCTTTTTAAATTAATCCAGTGGTAAACTAGTACTGCACAATTAACTAGCTGCAGTCAGGCATTTTGCTATGGGAACAACCTGTTGCTTTCAGCATGTTAATTTACCAGACACTATCTGTGAAACTCATGCTGGTATTAAAGGGAAAGCAGGAGTAACGGGTGGAGCTGTGTATTTACTGTTTGAGAACTAATTTTAAAATGCCTCTTCACTTCCACAGATGTCTTGTATTATTCAGAACTATCATATATTAATACAATTTCTTAAATAACAAATGTTTATTAGCAAGTAACAAACAGGAGACACATCCTTTTTTAAAATGTCAAAAACTTGTTTAAGTACTTTACATTGTGTTTCTTGAAGCTTGCCAAATGGAGATGGTTAGAACAAGAAACAGGGAAAAAAAAAGAGCCCTTTAGCCCCGATATTTGCTCCTAACTGCGCAAGCTACAAAAAATGTATGGAGAACGCTCCCACTAGGTCTCAGCTAAGGGGATACAGGATAAAAACCTCCTTGGTAGAAGAGGGAACTAAAACTAGGGTGGGATTCAGCTCACTCTTGTGTCTGTGTTTGGACCAGCTGTCCACACAGCCATTGTAATGAGAGGGTATCAAGGGCTTGATGCAGTAGCCCACCACTGGGCATCATTTGCGTATGGTCTGAGGTTCTAGAGGTGCGTCCTCTGGCCTCCAGCTGTCCCCTCAGAAAGGCCAGACTGTCCATAGCTCCTGTGTCAAATCTGCTAGGCTCTGCGTGCTACTTTCATTACGGCATCTTAAACGGCATTAAGTTGCCTCTGTGTAGGAAATCCAGCTGAGGCCCTAGCCAACACAATCAGTTGAGTCTAAAGACATCCTAAAGATGTCTGCTTTAGGACACCATGAATAACTTTTTACTCCGCTGACTATAATGGGATCTCAGCAATTTTTTAATATAAATATCTGCAATATCTACAGTCAGAGGAGCTGAACCCAGCCTGGGTGTCTTGTGTTCCACTGGGTGGTCTCAGCATCTCTGGCTACCTCTTGAAGACAAGTTCTTACTACTCTATCATCTGTCAAGGCTGACTAGTCGTGTTCCCAGACTAGATTTCCAGGATTCAGCTGTCACGTGCAACGGGAAAGAGCAATGTTTTCTTTGCAGAGCCTCATGGAGTGGGCTATGGCTGTCCATGCTCAGCTGTGACTGAAATGCTTTTGGAACATCCCGGGAGACGTTTCAGTTCTTGCAGAGATTACTCTTAAAAACTTGGGTGCTTTCAAATTTTGTGGGTCACCAGACTGAAGAAAAACATCGTTTGTTAAGCAACCGCACTTACATGCCAAAACCGTATTTACATCATGCTCCAGGGAACCATTTTCTCCTGTGAGTGTGGAACTTATGCACACAAGCTTTACTGTCAGTGGTGCAGGATGGTGAGAGAGCGTCACTGTGCGAGCGTCACGGGCTGTTCAGGAGGGACAGGCAGGGCAGGCGAGGTGGAGGAGTTGCACTGTGTGTAAGGGAGAGGTTTGACTTTACAGCCCTCGCAGTTAGGGATGATGTGGTTGAGAGCCTGTGGGTGAGGATTAGGGGGATGGAAAACAAAGAAGATGTCAGTGTGGGTGCCTACTATCCATCGCCCAGCCAGGATGAGAGCACTGATGAGTTAGCCTATGGGCAATTAGGAGAAACCTCAGGATTTCTTATTCTCGTTCTTTCTTTCTTTCTTTTTCTTTCTTTCTGTCCCTTGCATGCCTGCCTTTTACGCCTCTTCTGCCTTGCTTGACTTCCTTCCTGCCCTCCTTCCTTCCTTTCCTTCCTTTCCTTCTTTTCCTTCCACAAAATTCAAGGCAGACTCACACAACACCTTGGCGTTCAGTTTTCACTTCTCCTTACTCTGCTTCATAGAATTGGAGCCAAAGAGACAACAGGTCTGGCTCAAGCAGGCAGGACGGCTTTCTTCTCTCTGCCAAGCGTCTCAAGCATCCCAAGAAGAGTGGGAAGTGGGCAGGGTGTGTCTGCAAGCCCCTGGGCTGCACTCTTCGGGTCTGCTCTGCTGCTTGGAGCTCCCCCCTCCCCGGCCTTGACACACTGGGGTTCTGCAGACAGCTGTTCTGCAGACAGCTTCTATTGCAGCCGGCAAAGTCAAAGTCCTCTCTAGTTTTCCATGAGAGTGCCAGCACCACCTTCGACATGGACATGATGTGAAGAAGAACAAAGTTGCCGTTAAAAAGTTGGAGTTGAGGAAACTCAGTCTCTGGACTCTGTCACCAAGGCGCATCCTCTTTCTCCCTGTCCCAGAGCAAGACAAAGCCTTTCCATTTGGACCACTGCTTTGGCTGCAGGAAACATGCCCTTCTCACCATCGTGGCAGCGGCCCTGGGAGACCTGCAGAAATGGGGTGCGACCAACTGCGGATGGCACTGGTACGGGCACGAAGCATCCAGGGACACATCCACACATACTCGTGACCAAAAGCAGCTTGGCAAAGCCGCTGGAAAGCAGCGCGGCAGAAAAGGTCCTGGGGTCCTGCTGGACACCACGTTGAGCAGGAGCCAGCAAGGTGCCCTTGCCCAAAGGCGGCAGCGAGGGGTCCCCTGGCCTGCCCTGGGCAGAGCATCGCCAGCAGCTGGAGGGAGGTGAGCCTTCCCCTCTGCTCAGCGCTGGCGAGGCCGTGCCTGCAGTGCTGTGCCCAGCTCTGGGCTCCCCAGTACGAGAGAGACACGGGCATACTGGGGACAGCCCCCAGCGCCCCTCCCCCACCAGTGCCACCGCTGGGGTCAGAATGCCGTGTTGTGTCGGCTTGGCGCTGGCCCGGCAACGGCCCCAGTGCCTGCAGGGACGGCGCTGTGCCAGCACGCACCAGTGCTGGGGAGAGGCAAGTTCTGGTCCAGCAGCGCTGCCCGGCACAGGGACCCCCCTTGGCAGCCTTGCGCAGGCCGGCTGGGCGCTGTCCCGAGCCCCACCGGCGTGTCCCAGGCGAGGCTTCTCCTGGCCCTGGCGGGATGGGCCAGCTGAACTGCTGCCGTGGCTCCAGGTAGGCTCCCCCCGCAGCTCCGGGACACACCAGCACAGTCGGGCCCCGCAGCAGCCGCCTTTCTCACGCCCGACACCATCTGCTCTGCAGGGACGACCCTGACCCCGTGCAGCAGCGCGCGCCCGTCCCGGCATCGCCCGAGCCGCTGCTCCGCCAGCGCGTGCGCGTGACTCAGGGCCCTGCGACGAGGAAGAGGGACCTCCTCCTCTTCAGGGATGCCCTGGGCATCGCCAAGCCCAAGTAAGACTCGCAGACCCCAGCTGCCTCTCCTCCCAAGCCCTGGCCCTGGCACCGGGGCAGGGACACCCAAAGAGCAGCCCCAGGCCCCCGGCACCCTGCTGCTGCATGCACCCGTGGCCATGCCCGTGGCAGGCGGGTGCTAGAGGGGAGCCACCGGGCTCGGCCACCTCCAGGTCACTCCCTGACGCTCCTCTCTGCAGACGTGGCAGCACCCCGCACCCGCAGCTCTGCCTGGCCCTGGGCCAGCTGCAGGTGCTGAGCAGCGGGAAGGGAGCGTCCGGGGATGCCGCTGAGGAGGAGGAAGGCAAGCCCACCAACTCCCTCGTCCTCGTCTGGCCCTGCGGCTCCTGCGTCCTCACCTTCCCGTGAGTCTCGGTGCCACGTCCCACGGTCCCACGGCAGGGCTGGGCAGCACCTCTGTCCTGCCCCACGGGGCTTCGTCCTGCCTCTGTGGCCGTCCCCACGGGGCAGGGCTGTGCCGGCGCCTGCCTCTGCCCGCAGGCTGGGGAGCAGCGGGCACTCAGGCTGTTTCTCCTCTCTTTCGGCAGCTCCCGGGCGCTGAAGGAGCTCTGGGTCAGCGCGCTCCTTGGGTAAGCCCTGCCTGGCACTGCAGCCTGGCAGTCCGTGCTCACAGCACGGGGGGATGCTCCGGGCGTAGCCGTACGATGCGGAAACACCACTCCCCAGCTGGGGAGAGGTGCCCCCACGGCTGCGGGCAGCTCTGGAGCGGGCAGAGCTGGCGGAGCGGCTTCGCCCAGCTGTGTCCAGCCAAGGCCTGCCCAGCCCCATCCTCACCACTGCCGCTGCTCTCCGCTCGACTGCCGGGCGACACCCGGCTGCTTCGGGGCAGCTTGGAGGTGCTCCCCAGGCTGGCAGGAGAGGGCAAAGGCGGCTTGGGTCTCACACGTTCTCTTTCTCTGCCCCTTCCCCACGCACAGCCCACCAGAAGGAGTGGAGGGAGCCCAGGTGACCCAGCTGCCCTCCATCAAGCTCCTGCTGAAGGAGCTGAGCGGCCGCAATGCCGTGAGTGTCCCTCCTGTCTCTGCCCTGCCCCCACATGCTGCTGCAGCCCAGCATCAGCTGCATTGCTGCTCACTTTCTGCTCTTTTCCCCTTGCCCAGGCGATGACACTCCACGCCGGCAGCCTGGAGAGGCTGCTCGAGGGCCAGGCAGAGGTGAGGATTGCTCGGGGTGCAATCTTGGCCGCCCCCACCTCTCACGCATGGCCAGGGGCCGATGCAGCTCGCCGGGGGCCCTTTCTGCTGCGGGGCTGCTCGCTGAGCACAGCACGTTTCTTGCAGGCTGGTCCCAAGCAGCGGCCACCTCCCGTCCCCGCTGGCAGCCAAGGTGGACTTGGCCACTCGGCTGGTGAGTTTGGAGAAGACGGGGGCAGGACGGCCCTTCTCTCCTCCTCTTGCAGGCGGGCACTCGTGCTGCACTGGGGCTGCCGTTGCCCTTCCCACAGGGCACGTCCGTCCCCATCGCTCTGCAGCAGGAGAGAGCTGAGCCCCCGGGGCCCCTCGTTCCCAAACAACGCCTCTCCCTTGCTCTTGGCGACCGGGGCACAGCGCTGAGAGGGTCCGGGAGCACTCGCCTGGCGCTTCTCCTGCAGGGGTTTTTGCTCTCTTTTCCTTGGCAGCAGGCGGGACCCGCAGGAGGAGGAGGGGGCTGCCCTGGCCCTTTGCGCGGCGAGGGACCTCGGCCGCTGCAGAGGCACCAGGGCCATCGGGCTCCGGCGGCAGTGGGGCTCTCTTCGGCCGGCCCCTGGCAGCTCTCTGCAGCCAGGACGGCACACTGCCCCAGCCCATCCAGGTAAGCAAGCCTGGCCAGGGGATCCCCATCCCGCTGCCTCCTCCAGAGAGGTGGTGTCCCCAGAAGAGGGATCCCGGCTGGGGCTCGGGACAAAGCTGGCTCCTCCCCATGTCCCCCACCTCCAGCCACCCCTCTGTCCCACCCCAGTGAGAGCTGCGCAGCCATCCACACTTGCCCCTGCCCCTGGGGAAGGTCCACCTGTCCCAGGGCCTGTCTCCAGCCAAGCAACTGTCCTCCTCTGTCCCCTGCAGGACCTGCTGGCTCTCCTGCACCAGCACGGGCCATCCACGGAGGGGATCTTCCGGCTGGCGGCCAGCGAGCGTGCCTCCCGGGAGCTCAGGGAGGCCCTCGACAGCGGAGCGGAGGTCCGCCTCGAAAGCCAGCCTGCGCACCTGCTGGCCGTCGTCTTGAAGGTGAGCCCTGCTGACCTGGAGCCTGGCAGCTCCTGGCTCTCTTGGTGCTGGTGGGCACCTGCGAGAGCAGGAGACGAAACCCAGCCGCCTGCTCGTGAGCCAGAGTGCCGGGGATGCTGCCCGTGCTCCTGGCCGCAGCGCTCAAAGCCTCACCCGGAGCCCTTGGCATTGCAGGACTTCCTCCGTAAGATCCCCTCCAAGCTCCTCGAGGAGGAGCTCTACGAGGAGTGGATGAGCGCCCTGCAGAAGACCAGCGGGCAGGAGCGGCTGGCAGGGCTGAAAGAGTAAGTGTGGCGAGCAGCCTGCCCGCTCCGCAGGGACTGGCAGAGGCCGGGACTTGCCTGCAAAGTGATGGCCTCCTTGAAAAAGCTGTGCTTTCTGCCAGCTACCTCTTGCTGCTGTGGGGTGGGGTTTTGGGGGAAAGCGGCACAGCAAAGCATTTCTCTCCTCGGAGCACGTTCTGCAGGCACTGGGGGTCACTCCACGAAGGGACTCTTGCCAGAAGGGCAGGGAGGGAGGGAGGTGGCCGTACCTCGGTGAAGGCAGCCCTCCGCTGTAGACCAGCCGTGGCCAGGGAGTCTTCCCTCGGGTGAGATCAGCCTGGGAGACCTGTGGTGACAACGTCTCCTCTAGTAACCTTGTGTTCCTGTCCCCTCAGGGTGGCCAGCAAGTTGCCCAAGGCCAACCTCCTGCTCCTCAAGCAATTGCTCACCCTGCTCCATAACATCAGCAGAAACACGGCCACCAGCAGGATGACTGCCGGCAACCTGGCCATCTGCGTGGGGCCGAACCTCCTGAGCCCAGCCGAGGAGCACACGCTCCCCCTGGACGTCCTGCTGCAGGTGACGGCCAAGGTACGCTGTGTTTACCAGCCGGCTACAGCCTTGCGGCCCAACCCGAGCTTTGCTGTTCAGAGCTACCTGGCTGCCTCCTCTCTTCAGCAAACGCTCGTGGGGGAGCTGCCGGGAAGAGCAGCCCCACAGCTGCAGCTTTCTGTGCACAAGCGAGGGTCAGGAGAGGGAAAGGCTGTTTGACCCATTTCCAGCCACCTAGGTGCAAAGCAATGGTTTGCTGTGTGCAGGTGACACGGCTGGTGGAGTTCCTCATTGAACACCACGGGGAACTCTTTGAGGAGGAGGTGGCTGGGCTTGCCGGCGCATCAGCCGAGGAGTTGCCTGCACCAGGGGCAGAAGCAGAAACAGCAGAGGTATGTCAGGGCCACAAACAGCGTGACAACAAAAGCCTCCCCCCTCAGAAGGTGGGACTGCTGCCGCAGGGACACGCAAGGTCATCCACCAGCCTGCAGCTCTGCAAACGTGCAGAGTAAGGCTGAGGCAGGTTGGCCATGGCACTTTGTGTGGTGATCCCATCAGAACTGGCTCAGCTGGGCTGAGGGAATCCATCCAAGGGATCTGCCTTTCACAGCTAAGGTAGCAATTGGACAGGTAAGTCCTTGCCACCTGTTAACTTCCACATTTCCATTGCAGGTGCCTCCAGATGCTCCAGAAAGCGAACACCTGAAGAGCTCGTCCAGGGAGAGAAGGTAAAATGAGCTAGCTTTGATTAAGAGCAGAATTGGTTCAAGTTTATCATGGCTTTACCTGTCTAACAATACTATTGAATGGAAAGCTTGCCAGGCTCTTCGCAGGAAAGGGAAAAACAATCCAACAGAAAGAGAAAACTAAGCTGCGAAGAGGAGAGTGACGGCCAGCCAGGCAAGAAAAGGCAAAAGCTGGAAAGAGAAATCTCAGGAATGGGCAACTGAGAAAACCCAGGCAGGGCGAGAAGAACAAGGAGCCCAGGTATGTAACAGAGCCTGCTGTCCATCTTTCAAATTAATGCTGCTCTGAGTATAGAAAATATTTCCGAGGTGGACAGAGATGGCCCCAGAGAGGAAGCATGCACCTGCCCTTGGGAGAATGTGTACGTCAAGAGAAAAATACCACTCCAGCATTGGCAGTTTTCATTTTGCACTTGTAAGTGGATGTTACAAGCAGGACCCCTCTCAATCACCTGCCAAAGGTCTTGGGAATCTGGAGAGTTCCCCACTGGCTGGAAGCCCACCGGCATCGTTCCTATTTACAAGAAGGGTGTGAGGGAAGACCCAGGAAACTACAGACATGTTAGTCTGACCTCAGTACCTGGAAAAATTAGGGATAACATCATACTGGGTACTACTGAAAGGCATTTAACATGAAATTTAACTAAAACGAATGCCAGATTCTGCACTTGGGACAAAGTAATGCCAAACACAAGTATAAATTGGGAGAGGAGTGGCTGGAGAGCAGCCCTGCAGAAAGGGATCTGGGCCTGCTGGTTGGTGGTAAGCTTAATATGAATCAGCAGGGTGCCCTGGCAGTCAAGAGGGCAAACCACATCCTGGGGTGCATTAAACACAGTGTAACCAGCTGGTCAAAAGAGTTGTATTTAGCATTGGTGTGGCCTCACCTTGAGTACAGTGTGCAGTTCTGGGCCCCACAGCGTTAAGGTACTTGAGTGCATCCAGAGGAGGGCAACAAAGCTGGTGAAGGGGCTGGAAGGCATATCCTATGAGGAGCGGCTAAGGACTTTGGGCTTGTCTAGTCTGGAGGAAAGGTGGCTGAGGGGCAACCTCATTGCTCTCTAGAGCTTCCTGAGGAGGGGCAGTGGAGGGAGGGGTGCTGATCTCTTCTCCCTGGTATCCAGTGACAGGACATGTGGGAATGGTTCAAAGCTGCATCAGGCGACATTCAAACTAGATACTAGGAACCATTTCTTTACAGAGAGGGTGGTCAAACACTGGAACAGGCTTCTTAGAGAGGTGATTGATTCCCCATGCCTGTCAGTGTTTAAGAGGCATTTGGACAATGCCCTTAATAATACGCTTTAACTTTTTGTCAGCCCCAAAGTGGTCAGGCAGTTGGACTAGATGATCATTGTAGGTCCCTTCCAACTGAAATATTCTCTCCTCTCCTCTCCTCTCCTCTCCTCTCCTCTCCTCTCCTCTCCTCTCCTCTCCTCTCCTCTCCTCTCCTCTCCTCTCCTCTTCCTTTCTCTCCTCTTCCTTTCTCTCCTCTTCTCTTCTCTCCTCTTCTCTCCTCTTCTCTCCTCTCCTCTCCTCTTCTCTCCTCTCCTCTTCTCTTCTCTTCTCTTCTCTTCTCTTCTCTTCTCTTCTCTTCTCTTCTCTTCTCTTCTCTTCTCTTCTCTTCTCTTCTCTTCTCTTCTCTTCTCTTCTCTTCTCTTCTCTTCTCTTCTCTTCTCCTCTCCTCTCCTCTCCTCTCCTCTCTTCTCCTCTCCTCTCCTCTCCTCTCCTCTCCTCTCCTCTCCTCTCCTCTCCTCTCACTGGATTAATGAACAGAGGCGATCACTGCCACACTAGAACACAGTGAGGCAATATCTCCAATAGTGCATGTATATTAACATTCTGATGGACACTGGAGAAAGCAATGATGAAAGCAATTACTGTAGATGCAGTTAGGTTTGAGAGTGACTTTAACTGCACTTTGAATCAAACATTTCATAGAAAGATAGAGGGAACAAAATCTGCTGTAGCAATTGCTGTAACAGTAACTATTTATTAAGGGGAAGAAATCTCATTGCTTTGAGGAGTAAAGTTCCTAATGATGGAAACAAATATTGCAAGTGAACCAAAAATGTGAGGTTAGCCAGAAGATGCATTTCAGGTCATCTTTTCTTTCAGTTCTTCTCAGAGAACAGAGCCACAGTTCTCGTCAAAATTACTTAAATTTGTAATAAATATATGTCTTTTGCTATTCTATCAGCACTTACAGTGAGAGAACTTATTCACAGGAACTATTTAGTGCAGAATCGCTCCAATGGAAAGCTGAATATGTAAAATGATTAAGGCAAACTTTATTTCTATCAGTTTAACTGAGCAGTTTCTTGTGAAGATAGGACAGCTGTGTTAGGGTGAGATTAGAATTAGCCCAATTAGAATCAACCAAACAGGACACTTCATTAGATGAGTACCCCTAACACTTTGGACATACTGCCTGAGCAATCGATTGTGCTGACTACATTGGAGAAGGGTTAGGGAGTTCTTTAATCTTCTCAAATGAAAAAAACAAACTGTCCGGATTCATCAATATAGTTTTTATAATTGAAAGATAAAAGAAAGTATGATACCAGTTGCCACAAGATGTCACAAAAATACCAATTGTTTCTATCCTGCAGACATCTTTGGTACCACTGGTTACCAGTATGAGTTGGGCAATGTGTCAGTCTGGTCTGGGAAGAAAGCAAAGCAAAATTTCTGACTTGTTTTTCTCACTTTTAGTGCCACTACAAAGGTATTAGATGTCTTCCAAATATATTTAATTTCATTCGAAAGGCAGCACTTCAGGATCAATGTTCCTCAGTGAAGGATGCTGTTGTCACATCCTTTTGGGAAAAGTCCACACTAGATGCCAAAACATCTTACTTTTAAAAAGTCTACAACCTAGAGATTTGAGCATAAAGAACGTTTTTTTAAATCACCTTTATTTGTGTGAACTATTCCGTATTTTCATTCTGGATTGTACATCAATGTGAGAATAATATCTAGGCTACAAGTTTTGTTTTGGTTCTTTTCTTCAGGAGCAAGTAGAAATATCTTTCAAGTATGTCATTAGCACTTACGTCATTTTGCAAAGAAGAAAATGGACTAGGGAGAAGATAAGCCACTTGTTCAAGGTTATAGAGAATATAAGGGGAAAATGTGGAGTTAGAGCCAGACTTCCTGATTCTCTTCCTCCCTCCCTATTAGAAACCCTGTAGACATATGTGTGGTTTCCTGTTTTCCTCATGGTTCCCTGTTGCAGTTTTGTCTCTGATAGTGGCAGACTGCTAACTTTTGAGGTTTGTGAGTAATATCTGAACACAGGAAACGTCACAGGAAGAGAAAATACATCTCTTCCCAACCAGCTTGCCCTGCCTAGGTTTATCTTAACCCTACCTTTCTTTTTATCAGCACTCCCATGCTGCCCAGTATTTTGAAACCATTGCAGTGTAAATTTTGGCATAGTGTTGCAGACTCTATGACACTATTATGTGTGCTAATAGGGAGGATTGCTGTTTAGCTCCTGTATCCAATGCATTCCCAGTCCAATTTTTTTCTCTACAACCAGGATACTATGGCTTTTCTTGCATGTATTTTTTGCTATGATAAAATTTTTGATGGGTTTAGTTTTGTGATAAAACCCATGTGCAAGCCATACCCTTCTTCCAATGAACTGAACAACAGAAAAAGAAAAATTCGATTATGAGTCACTGCTGAAGATGTTAGGGATGAAAGAAAGCAACAGAAATAATGTTATTCTGTATGCAGAGTCTGCCCATGTGCACATTGTATACCGCCTGGCTGACTGTACAGCTGCACTGAATTCTTTCACACTGTATTTCCAACAAGAGAACTGGTAGATTCGATAGGTTAAATGAAAGAAAGGACCAGTTGGTCCTCGGTAGAATGACCTGCAGAATAATCCTACTGGTATGAAACAGTTTGTAATTGCTTTACAGTTTTCTTTTAGGGGAAAAATATCATAGCGTCACCATTTCTGTAAGCACAAATATATGTAACAAACTCTGTATGTAGAAAAAAAAATATAATCAAACAATAGGGATACTGGAACCTATGTTTGGCCTTGAACCTCTGTCCTAGATGTGCCAAAAACCACAGAGATCGCTGTCATTCACAGTAAATGACTTCTTCTCTTTTTCTGTTTGTGAACTCTGTAAGCAGCAGATAGTGCCTTCACACTCCTTCATCCACTGCATTCGTTTTCTTAACAGAAATTCGTTTTCTTAACAGTGACTTATGCTTAGGCTAGTAATCTTGGGGGTGGGAGGGAGATGTTCACTTCCAATATTGGGTTGAGGTATCTGAACCAAGCTGTTTAGTTTTGACTCTAAGTGTTGTGTGTTTCTGTTCTTTGTTCTTTTTCTACATTCAGAAATTTCCTTCTCTGATATATTACTCCAACTTACTGTTCAATTGGATGTTCCTGCCATGAAATAAATCTGCTAGAATATTCAGAGAAATGGTGATGACAGGGGAGCAAAAGCAACTACAGTGAATTTTGGTCTCCACAATATATGTCTAGCCAAGTGCATTACTGTTGTTTAGTATGCCTATTTCGGAAGGCATAACAGGAAAACTGAAAATGAAGACTTCCTGAACACACTTAGAAACACCTGGAAGGAGCTGTACATACACGGGAAACAATGATGAATGATTATTTGGGCCCCTGCTCTCATTCTGTCACAACTACCATTGATTTTAATGGGAGCAGGGTTTGACTCTGAATTTTGGCTTGGCAGAAGAAGTCCTTTCCTAGGAGTCCAGACCTAGCCATTCAGCCATGGTAGAGCGCTCTCACACTCTCTCTGCCTCTCTGCAGCTGTCACTGAAGTATGAAGAAGGATTTTGAATGCAGAAATAGTTTTGTGGTCAGTTTTTGGTGTTGGAATGTCTCTTGACATTAAGGAAATCTTTGGTGTATTACTAAAACTTCACCATTTTCAGTAAGAAATTGTTTCTGTGACTTGTACACACTTGTTGATTTCTGCTGCCATTCTTTCCTCTGCTTTACTCATGTTCAGTTTTACCCTTCATTCTTATTGCAGCTGTATCCAGACCTGGCCATTTAAGCATAGATTTATACAGCAGTTGAGTCAAAAGAAATATACTTCAGTTGTTCACTGAAGCCTCCCCAAAATTCCACAGTCTAAATGATTAGTATGATAATACCAATCCCTAATACCCAGCTATAAGGAATCCTGCAGAGGAGTACTATGAATGGGTATTGGATTTCACGTCAAAGCAAAAGTTGCTTGTTGTCCTCTCACGCTTGTCCCTCATTCCTGTCTTTTTTTTTTCCCCTGTCTCTCTCAAGGCAGGTTGAAGAGATTACTGAAGAAATGTCTCATATTGCACCTGATTCTTCTATACCTTAATGGCTCACCAGACTATTCTTCTGAGGAAAAAAACATTCTGTCAAGTGAAAACCTGCAGCACCCTCATGTTGTCACCCTCTTTACTCAGCAGGATGGTCTAGAGGAGCTTCAGAGAAATGAGATCACAACTCATTATTTCTCCAGAACATTCACCAGCATGATATGAAGTCTAATGAATAATATGTGCTATAACTGTCAAAATAACTGAAGAAAGAACGCTTGAGGGGTTTTAATGCACTTTTTTCACATACCAATTTGCAACTTCCAAAAATTTACCATGTTTTTTTTCAGCCAATAGGGCCAATTAGTGAGTTTCTACTGTAAGTAGCTATGTACTGAATAAAGGAGGTGAATATGATGTAATGTTGTGCTGTCACTCATAAACTAGTTGAAGGATAATCTAGCCGTTCATGACATCAGTGGGACTTTACAGTGATATCCTTGAATTAACTCACTTTTACCCATTCTCTTCTATGGTGTGATAGGACTGCTGTGGTGTTTTCTTCAAAAGGTTTTCAGAATTTGTATCATCATCAGAGGCATTTTGACTGTGGTAGATGGCCATTGTGCTGTCAGTTAGAGACTGAACAGAAGCTGCATTTCTCCATTAAACAGCATGTAAATACACAGTCTGTAGGAAGCTGAAATACTTTCCCTCAAAAGCTTACAATCAATTTAATGTTAACAAGTTACTGTACTGACAAGTATTGGTAGAGGTGACCTAAGATATCTGCTCTACATCCTTTCAAAAGCACTCATTATGTATCCTGACTGTCTTTCTTTGAATACTCCTTTCTTGTTGGACATCAAAATTACTGGAGAGCCACGTACCACTTCCGAGCTGCAGATCAAGTGGCTTGGATCCAGCAAGCTGGAAGAAGCGGTGCTGCTGTATTTATGCTGGCTATCATTCGCAAGAATTATGCCAACCACATCGTGTGACACTCTACAGACACACCTTGGCCCAAGCTGTCAGCCAACTGCAACTGGTTTATGCCAAACCCCGGTGCGCTGTCGCTACCAAGAGCATAACATTCACTAAAAAGGCTCCCGTCACTGCACTTTTACTATTACCCAGCAACACATGTTGTACAAGCCACGTATGTATTTGCAAGAGTTTCCTAAAAGTACATAGGTAGTCAAATGGACTGCGTTCATTTGAAGTAATTTTCTCCAGGTTGGAGAAAACTGAGAGCAAACACTAAAATTATTTCCGTACTGCATTAACGTACAAGCATACGGATGGGGGCATATAACACTATTGCAACGCTGGTCCTTTGTGCCGGTCTTACTCTCTTAGAAAGAATGTGTATATGTAGCTACATCACACAGGCAAGCTGTGAGTTTTTCCCTGTTTGACCAGACAGGTATTCTGGCATGATGATAGACCTATATGTTTGACCAACATACCAGGCAGGTATTTGTTTGGCCAGAATACCAGACAGGCATTGATGATACACCTATTGGTTTGACCAGAATACCAGACAGGCACTGATGATACACCTGTTTCTTTGACCAGAATACCAGGCAGGTATTCTGGAATGATGATACCCCTATTACGTGTTAACTAGATTGCCATATCACTCCTTAGCCTGACAGTGCTTAAGAGCAATTTGCTTTGAGCCCTATAAAAAACAACAACAATAAAAACCATAAAAGCTGAAGTCCTAAAGAGCCTCCAAGGTAAACTTGGGCAGGTTTTAATGGAAGACAAGAACAAGCGAAATGGAGGCAGTGAACGGACTGTAATGCAGTTTACATAGCTATGACAGTTACACAGAAAAACCTTGTATGACATTGGCAGTTTTGGTGTATAAATATGTATGTAACCTAGAGAGACATGCTTTATTATAGAATGAAAATATGTGATCTAAAATGTTGTTTCTGTGAAAAAGTGAGATTCTTCGTATTAAACTGTGTTGGCTTCTAAGTTCAAGGTGTCAGAGTAACTGGAGGAAATTTGTGTTTCGCCTTCTAATGCCCTGGCGCACAGCCGTTCAGGCTTCTATGGGGAAAGCTACACAAGTTATAGGCAGGCCTTCTGATAGAAAAGAAGGCGGCAGAGGATTGCAAAGCATTGTTTTGCTATTAGAGGTGCCTTCAGGAGTTTGTTACAGGCAGCATAATGGTTCCGAATGGAGACTCGGGTATCGGTGATGCTCCATTGCTGCCCGAGTTCACTCATTCAAGGGAAAGTAAGCCTGCCTTGCCATCTGTCTGTCTGTCCTTCTCTCTCTCTCTCTTTCTCTCTCTTTTAAAATAATTATGGATATACCAACAGAGGTAACACTCTCCTTAAGCAAGGCTGAGATTATTGCTGCTAAGTAAGGCAATGGTTGGAACTTGTCCACATGGTTCCCAACATGAGACATAACCCAATGCTGTTTCCTCCTGCATCATAAAACAGGGTCCATATCACCTGGCTTTCACTACCAAAAAATTAATTGTTCACATCTAAGCCAGTCATCCAGACTTTCTTTTCGACCAATGCTGAAAGGCAGTCACATTGAGAGCAATCCAGTTGTCCTATACTGCTATTCTAAGATGAGATGAAACATCCTTTGAAGGTATCAGTCTATCTTCAGTGCCCATACAGAGAGAATTTGTATGGCTCTGTATTCAAGTTAGATTTAAAATGGTTAAAGATAAGTGATACAAAACCATACTCTTAGTCATTCTACTACCAGATCACACAAATGAATACTACCACACAAAAGTGTTTATGGAAGTTATTTTTATTACAACATTTTCAATACATGTTCTGAAAGGTGAGTTTGTATTTTTTAGGTTTAAGCAAACCCATCTGATACGAACTAAACAATCCCACCATTAGAACAATGCAGATGCCTTTAATTTAATTTAATTTATAAAACCAGTATACTACATATTCTCTTAGGACTGAAGCTGTTAAAAGTGAAGTATTTAGTTACATTTTCAACTGGAATGGAGAAAAGCATAACCCAAAATGTCAGAAAAGTAGAAAGTTAACATTTGGAGGAAGATATACTCTGTACTGCATTATTGGCGTGTATTTCTCAATATATGCAACTGCGAGGCATAGCAAGGCAGTGACACATGCTGTGGGAGATATTGAGTACATATATTCCTTTATGCTTTTATTATAGATAAGGGTGATATTAGTTATGCCACTTCGTGGTTCTTTACTGCATTTTTCAGCCCTTTATGTCTAACAAAGCCTAATATTATTTAAAGAAGGTAAGTGGCCAGCCTACTAATCAGGCCTCCCAGCTGAGCAGGGCTCTCAGCCTGCCTTGTCCCTCTAACCCGCTGCTCTCGGGAGGTTTGGAGGACACAGCTCTTATGCATGGGGCTCTCAGAGACCCCATGTGAGTATTCTGAAAAAAATTCACTGTCTGCTTCTTCAAACATTTGGTTCCTGCTTTGACTCACTTTCTGGAGGAAAAAAAGGCTTTCATTGACTACAGAGATAGCCTGGTGGTCCTAAATTAAACTTAGCTATTGTGAGTGCTCTCCTGTACATGTCCTCTTGTGGTGCAAGGAACATGCTTACCCAGAGGAAGCTGTGGGTAGAATCTTGTTCTGAGTAAGTGCAGATGTGTGCCGCAAGAAGAGGCAAACTGAAATAATTAAGGTTTAAAACCAGCATCTTATGGCCACTGCTGTGAAGTAATTCCATTTCTGGCACAGTCTAATGCTTTAATCTGTGCTAGTGTTGGTCTTCAGAGTAATGTATACAGTATGGACTAGGGAGCATAAACGCCAAAAATATCATGAGTGTGACATAGGCCAATTTTAAATTAATAAGCATCTATTTCTATATTGGAGTATCAATGCACGAGCAATCAGAGTGAAACCCAAAGGACTGCAGGGCAAAGATAAGTATTTTTGTCTCACTCAAACTGGAAATGTATTTATTAATATCTGTTATAAGCATTTCTATTTTAAACATATCCTTGTACTGGTCAATGATATAACTTTTTCAGAGGTAAGCAATGAAAAGTAGAAGTGTGTAAAGGGTGGAGTGGCTTTTAGATTATTCATCCCAAGGTATTTGTACATCTGCAGAGTAACTGAAAGGAGGGAGTACCCAAAGACTGTCCTTTGGCCCTTTAGAGCCCAGAGTACATTATCCCACAGGAGTCCTTTGCTCCGTGAAAGAAAAGTAGAGGAAAACAGAAAGGATCAGAGGAGGGGCTCACTGAGGTCTTACTGAAGGCCAGGATCAATAAATCTTTAGTACAAACCTCAAGGACCTTGTAGAAACTTCAAAGCCCAAAGGAGCATTGCTTTACTTTATGTTCACATACAGCCTTTTGCTAGTATGATTCAGTCAATATGCCAATTACTAGCATAAACTTGGGTGGCCTTCATGTAACGCTAGCTGTTGTTGTTCCATGATTGTTTCACCTCGTTTGTGTTGCATCAGTACCTCATGCCTTTTTCATACAGCAGACCCTCCTCCACTTTTTCTGTCATATATGCCATTGATCTGTTCCAAGGGGCTGCCCATATGCTTCTGATATCATAAAAACTTCTAAAATGAGGCAGCAGAAACACAAGGTGGGCAGCGTTACAGATTGAAGCTGGTCCTTAGCTGGCATACTTAGACATTGTTTCACCAAAATCAACTGGCAGTTATTAGTTCTACTCCCTATCTAGTGCTCTGCCACAGCAGGAAGCTTATTTCCTTGATTTTTGAGTATTTCACTATGTTCTGCCAGTGGAGGGTTTGGATTTCCTTGAAAAGGTGTATCTCTTCTAATCAACATCTTGCAACTGATCACACTCCAAGATTCCTCTTACCCTTTGATGTCTCATTTTTTTGTTTGTCTGAAAACCAACAAAGTGGTAACCAAGTCCAGAGGAATAGGATACAGTGCTGAAACCGTGTTATTCTCCTGCAATCTCAGCTAGGCAGAGAGTAAAATCAAGCTACTTGGGGAGGTCAAGTCCTTCCCTTTTGTGACTCAAGTATAATTGCTAAAAGAGAAATAAAAACTCCTGGCTCTTGCTTAACATTTCCAGCATTCAGATTCTGCTTCTCTTTACTAGCCCGTGCAGTGGAAACACGTGTTGGCCTGGGTATTCTCAGTGGCTGCCATTCATTACCATAACCTTCTGACAGTAGACACAGGATACTCGTGGTCTTCAAACTCAGAGTTGCTTAAGAGGCCAGCCACTTCAGGGAGAACTAGGATGTGAAAGCATGAGTAAGATGGCTGCAAAGTTCAGTACTGCACAGCAATGGAGGTGTTGCGGACAACAGAACAAGAAGTACAAATGAGTGCAGGGGGAGGATGCAGGGCACGGATTCTGCCTTCCTCAGTTTGACTGGGACACGGGCTAAAAATCCCAGCTCCAGGAGACACAGGAGTACATCTGGATCTGACTCTGGTTCTTCAAAAGACCCCATTTTGTTCCTTGTGGCCACCGGGGAATGCTTTGAAAATGGGACTTAAGTTTGATCAGTGTTAACCATAGTCCACAAAAATCATAGTTCTGATAGCTAAAATTATCTCTGTTCATTTTAACTCTGCTTAATGTTCATCTAAGGAAACTCAGGATTGCCACCTCAGGCTGCAGTCTGGTCTGTTACTCCCACATCATTAAAGCTTCACTAAAGTTGTAGTGTTAAACAGATGCTGTTCTCTTAATTTCTGGCCAGGTTTCTGAAGAGAGTTTCCTTTCCTTAGAAACTCCTACACAGTGTCAAGGAAAGCATATTGAGAGGGAGAAACATTTCTTCTTCCAAAAGAAAAAAAAAGAGATCCTACAGTCAGCATAGCAGAAAGCTGTTACATGTAATGCATGCTCACTTCCCTGTCACCTCAAGGATGGAGACCGCCATGGTTTGCTTAATGCCACAGATATATTAATCTAAATCTAGCTTTTTTCATGCCACATGTTGAGACTTTTTGCTGTGGTAAGGTTTATGAAGTTTTGAATTGTACCCTGAACAATAAACACTGCACTTTGAGCTTTCAGAAATGAAGTGGCAATACCTACGAGTATTTTTGTATCCATTTAATGAGGACCAAAAGCCTCACTTGTTGTTAGTAGCGCTTTATGAGTAGCATATTGACCTCAGTCTTTCTTGGTGGACCATTCAGTTTCATAGCATTTCTCAAGCTGACCTAGTTTGAAGATGAGCCCCTGGGGATGGGACCCATTGGACTTAATTTTAGAAGTCTAGCAGTTCACTGTCAAAGTCTGAACTAGTCACCCTAAGCTTCCTAGCAGAGAAATAGGTACCTCCAGAGGGTGATTCATCTGGCCTATTTTAGGATTAAATGAATCACTATCTAGAGGTACCTGTTTTTCTCTTTTTTATTATAAAGGGAGCCTGCATTGACGAGCTTTAGACCTAAATATCAGACTTCTACATGCTTAAAATAGGAATTTAAACCCTGTCTTGGATATCATCATGATTAGTGAAATATAGAAGCTTAGAGAGAATGGAAGTAATAAAGTAGAAGTAAATGGATAAACTCTTTTTTTAATTAACAAATAATGGAAACACTTTATGTTTAAAAACCCTTTAAGGTAAACTTGATTCTTTTTTTAAAAAGACTGATTTTCAGTGGCTTTGCCTTGTTAATGAGAGTTACAAATCTCTGCTCCAACAGGGCCATTAACAAGTCACTTTTTTACCAATTATTTTTTGCACAAAGGTGATTAATTTTCTTAAAAATTTTAAGGAGTTTCTGGTGCATGCCTAAATATATCCAGCCATAAATTTCTGCTCAAGGAATTAAAGTACTGATTTGACATTCTGCAAAACTGAGGTGGCAGAAACTTCCACATATGAGTAATCAAAACATTTCTGGGGAGCTGATGTTAGAGGGAATAGATCAGTCACTGATACATGAAAAAGTTTTACTAATCAAAGGTGGGTTGAGATCGTTTGCTCTCTGCTGGATATTTCCATCCCCTTACCTGCTCTAAATGCTAACAAACTGTTCATGTCATCAAGCTTCATGACGCAACATTTTCTTGTGGGAAGAGGGAGAGAGAGGATGATCAATTCTTGCCAGCTTTCTTTTTCAGACTGATTTTTTGGCTGTACTAACCTGGCAAAATCAACAACATGAGGCTTTGAATGTCCGACTCCGTCCTATAAAGGTTAGAATGTCTCCTCACTTCCTGGGTTTATCAAATAGCTGTCAGGGATCAGATACCAGAAAGTAAGACAGTGTATTGGTTCAGCTTTCAGTAATATTTGGATTCTGAGTGAAAACTCACTGAAATCAATGGAAGAAGATCCAGCAACAGCAACGGGCTATCTATTATAGCATTTAACCCATGTTCTGTATCTCCATTCTGTAAAGCAAGAACTAGAGTTTTATAAACACTACCACAATTTGCTTTTATTTATTTTGATCATTTGGTGCATTGCTTCCAAACAAGGTGTTATATACAAAGTAAATTAGCTGAGCATCTCTTAAGCCCCCCATTTCTCCAATTAAAATAATTCGAGGCACCTCATTTGTTTTCCACAGTTTTAATACCCTGTTGGTCACTGATGAGAAAGAGGTAAAGCTAACACTTAGCAGCCTGCTGCCCATAGACGATCAGCTAATGAATCACACATGGTGTTTTAAGAAATTCTCTTTCATACAAATGTAGTTTCCAAAGTTTATGTTCAGGATTTATGTGAGGATTTATACTTTTGCTGAAGCATGCCAGCTTTTTTGTGCTATTCCTTCTCACCCCACGGCTCCATTCAGCTAGGATCATTAAGAAAGATAGCAGAGCACCAGCAAGAATTTTGTTGCAGTATTTTTGTATGCACTCTTATTCTTCTTTCAGTGCCTTACAGTACAATAGTGAAGAAGGAATAAAGGAGTAAAATATTTTTAATGCCTTCTTCCATATGCATAGTCATTTTCTAGCCCTTTAGGAGAGAACTAAATTATCAATAAAGTGCATTAATTAATGTTTGTGCAGCATTTTGAAGAGTCAAAACACCCTTTCAAGATATAGGTATTGTTAACAAAAGATGTGACTATTTGTGATATTATGGTGATCGTTTGAGTTCAATACAATGCAGAAAATGACATGACCTGATAGACAAGAATCTAGACCTGAATATGAAAATATCCGAAGGTCCTCAGTTAGGGCAGGTATTTTGCTATTCACAGTGTTGCAGGCTGAGCATACATGCTTCTTTATATTTTCACACGAGTTAAACTAAACTAAGTAGTTGATTCCAGTTATAACCAGTTAAGCTTTTCCTCTAGTCCCAGTGTGATACCTGATTGTCTGTGATGGCCAAACACGAACAATTTCTTTTTTTCTCCCTTCATTCCCTAGAGAAATGTTTGCCACTGGGCTGGTTGATTACCTGTTATGTTTTTTTGCACTTACACAGCTCTGTATCTCGGTAACTGCCTCACACCTGCACTGTTGAATCTCAGCTTACAGAGAGTTACAAACACGCCAGCTTGACACAATCATTAAGTAACCACACTTTCAGGCTCTCAGAAAAGCAGAAATATAGCTTAGTCATGGAATAAACCGTGCCAGTGGATTACATTTCTACAGGACATGCAAGCCTAAAGGATAGTCTTTTTACACTTCTCTGTGCCTATCCCTGCACTGGGGCCATCTGTTTATGAATCTTCAGAATTCATCTTGGCCATCATGAAATAATTGATTGCCTTTGTACAGAGGTGATCGTAATTCTTTTTTTTTTTTTTTTTTTTTTTTTTTTTTACAAGCCCAATATGGTTTTAACAAAATGTCTTGAATTTTCTTGTGGATGGAAAAAATTTGGAAATTTGTTTTTTAGCTTCTAGCAGTGGGAATCCAGAGACACCTGTATTCCTAGAAGGGTCATTTATTGTGTGACATAATCTGGGAAAAATAATTCAGTGGAAATTAAAGTATTAAGTATTCATCTACTACTCCCTTCCTTGACCAAAGATTCCCACAGAATTTAATAGATTATACCTTCCTAGTGATGGTATTTTATTAAATATTTTTAATCATCAAATTTTGATAATATTTCAGGAGAAAAACTGTGAAAAAACACAACTTTCCGTTGCATCTATAGGAAGTGAATGGTCATTCCTACACATCTTTACTGCATGTTTCTAGAACCCTGCTAGTTTCAGCTGTCTATATAGGCAGCCATATATAGGCAGCCATAAGGGCTGCCTGATCCGTCCCAAAGATGACATGAAAAGGAAGGAGGATCAGTCTTCCAAGACAAGCCACAGAGATGACCAGCTCAATGCTGTGAATTCCCAAGGGACATAGCCATTCTCCAACATATCCTATGGCTTTTCTAAGCGCTTTCCTAGCTCACTGATACGTTGACAGTGTCTGAAATGTATTTGCACCTCTCTCCCACACAAAGCACCATCAGTGCCTACCAGCAGTCAGGTGGCTACCAATATACATTGCTTTGTGCTAGGTACAGTGTAAGTGAATCCTTAAAAAAGCTTCTTAAAGCAGACACACTTCCCTTTGTCTAGCTCTATGTACCAATATAGTGTCTGCTTCCTTACCCCTCCTTAGAGAGTAATGATGGCAGTAGGGTGACTGTGGAAGAGGATGGCTGTTTTCATAAGCGGACTCCTAGCTCTGATTACTGTGGGGTGCTCTTTCAGCCACACAGCAGGAGCAAAGGCCCGGCTGCATCGTCTAACTCCTTTGGAGACCTTTATGCGATAGCTGTGGTGGCAGAGAATATAAGTAGCTACTTCTAGAATTGACCCAGCTGCAGTAGCTGCACTGTGACACACCGACTCTCACATCCAGCTGCCCCAGCCCTCCCCTCCTCATTGAGGCACTGAAGGGTTTGTAACAGTTGTCAGCTATACCTTCCTCTTTTCCCCTTTCCCCCGCCACCCCCCTTTAACTCCGTAGGCAGCTCAACTGAGCTTCATCCTCCATAGTGTCACCTGCCGCATGCTGATAGTGACAGGAGCAGATACCACTGCAGGCACTGACATCCCTCTGTGTCAGGCAGAATCTCCTAATCAGTGCACACAGCCCTGTGCTGTGCAGCCATCTAATTGTTTACCTTCCAATTTTTCCTGCCCTAGGGACACAGCCCTCCAAAGAACAGCCCATCAGTTGAAGCCCTCAAGACCTGGAAACTTGCCATACACATCCAACCTGACGGCTGGTCCAGGAGATGAGGCACAGTTGCTGAGAGAAGCAGGTTCTACATGTCTGAGCTCTTAATCTCGCTTCCCTTTGTTCGCTAGTTTGTGGTTATTCTTTGACATTGCACTCCTAAAGTGCGTCACTTAAGCCGGAACAGCTGATGTTAAGAACAGCAACAACAATACTTAGCTATAATCCTTTGCATTTCTAGAGTGTTTTCCATCTATGGAGTTCAAATGCCTTCAGAAAAATTGGTAATGTCAATATCCTCATTGTACAGGTCAGATATAGCTGCAAAACAGACTACAGAATAGCTTCTCATCTCCCTTCTATTCATTTTAGCTATTTTAAAAGCAAGAAAGCAAGGAAGAGAGTGAAAAAGAGAGAGAGAGAGAAAGGAATAAGGGAAGGAAGGAAGACAGGGAGGAAGGAAGTCAGAGACAGAGGGGGATAGGAGGAGAGAAAACAAGAAAGGAGGGAAAGAAGGAAAGAAGGAAAGATGGATGAAGCTCAGCCTTGTCATTAGGGCTTCAGTCCCAAGCAAAAGTAATGGAATGATATCGAGCCCAGTAAATCAAGTTTTAAATGACAGTAATGCAATTAATATTGATCCACATAGATTGATGGTAAGGAATTGTTGTCAGACTAACCTGATACATACTTTTTTTTATGAAGTTAGAACTTTGGCTGATAAAGGTAATTATATTTGCATTGGCTTCTGTGAGGCATTTGATTCGATGGTGTACAACCTTATAATTAAAAATGAAAACAACAGAAAATCAGCACAATGGGTGTTAAATGGAGCAAATGCTAGGTAATTGATCATTCAAAATATATGAGTGAGAAGTCATCACTAAGTAAGTGTTGTATGCAAGGTCCTGAGTGGATCTGTTCTCGGGCTTTACAGCACTTTTTATCAGCACAGCAATTTTATCAGGGTTCTGAAATGAACATTACCCCCTGCTGATTACACCTGTAGCTGATCTGAAGATTAGTGGAGCAGCTAATAATGAAAGAGATGGATAGGTGAGATTGGGCTGGTTTAACTTACTGGCAAATTAGGTGCAAGTAAAAACATTCTATTTTTAATAGATGTGATTGTGACAACATACATATAGGAAGACAGAAGGTAGACCACAATTATCAGATTGTACAGGACAGTGTGTAGCTGCTGTGTGGGGAGATGGAGGTGAAGATTAACTTGAATATTTGGGGATGCACTGCCCAGTAGCCTGAAGGAGTAAGCATGGGAAAAGGGACTCAAGTAAATACAGTCCAAGGCTCAGTGGTGGTTCATAGAAAATCTGAAGATGATCTGCAGTTATTTCACAAGCATATTTAAAAACTCATACACACACATTCCCAAACACAGATGGAAGTGAGAAAATCAGCAAAACGAGGAAATGAGGAAAAAGCCAGCAGCAAACACATTCAAAGCTTAGTTTAAATTCTAGTTTTTGTGAATAAGAACTCATAGAAGTCCTGAAGATTTCTTTTTCCCCAGAAATCTTTGGCAATCACTTAGTTGAAAAGGGTTGAGACACTCTGGTTAATATCTCTTTGGTTCTTTTATCACTGTTGTTGGAATACTGAGGCCAGTCCATTTGTAAACTCCTCAGAAAGACCGTTGAGAAATCAAAAAAGACCCAGGAGAATAACATGAGGATTGGAAAATATGCCTTATAATAAAAGACTCAAGGGCCTTAGTCAATTTAACTTACTGAAGAAGGCTAAGTTATGATTTCATCAGTCTATAGTTACCAATTGAAATTTTGATCAACCAGGTCTGTCAATATAACTGTCTAAAATCCAGTAATGGGACATTTAGCTTATATAAATTCAGGCTAGACAAGAGATAAAAATAATTAATGGTGCAGGGCAAACAATGCCTGGAACACATTACCAAGGGTTACGGGTAAACTTCCCAACTATGGAGATTTTTCAATCAGTATATGATGTTTTTCTTAAAACACATACTCTCTAGTTCATCTTGGACTGTTAGATCTGAAATGGGAGTTAGATTGATGGAAATCCTAGGAACTGAATATTAAAGGAATACCCTGTGCGATGACATTTAAAAACCACGAAAGCTGACTAGGCCTCTGTTGAGCAAGTGGCTTCTCACCTTGAGTGAATATAAGTGAAGGTGGGTGGCCTCAAGAAGCTCACCCAAGCCCACAACAGGACAGGCAGAGCTGGAACCTCGGTACCCAGAACTGCAGTGACTTATCCTTGGTCCACTGTATCTCAGCTCTGCTGTTACTGTCAGTGTTTCCTTATCTAAGGACCTAAAGCAGCCCCATTTCAAGTATCATTACCAACTACTGCAGTGGGAACTGAGCTGAGTATTGAAGCAACCAAAGGCAACTCCCATTTCTGCCACATTTCTTATTTTCTAATAAATGTTGTGTCTCTTTATTACACCTAGAATTTCAAACACCTGTCTCTCCGAGCCTTCTTAAGGCTCTACCAAACTATGTATAAAAATAATAACCTCATAAAGCAAACACAACATGAAGAAGTAGTAAAGAATTACAAAAATGAACATTATAAAAAGTTAAACTAATCCCCTGAGCAGGAGAGGACTTCATTTTTCAAAAGTATGTCTGACTACGCTAAAGAATATGCAGTCTTAAATCCCTTCATGGCAGTCACTTTGCCAACAGACAATAAAGCTGCAGTTTAAAACTGCATTCATCTTCTGTAAAAGGCAGCAGAGAGCTTTCAGTGTGTTTTTAACAGCATCCTTTTTCTTGTAGTACCAACTACTCCATGGGGGGGAAAAAGTGCCATTAAAACTTTCAATTATCAGGATGTGGCCAATAAACCTTTTTTTCTCCTTCCTACCCCATCACGTCTTGTCTTTTCCCCTGATCTCTGAGGGCATACCTGCATATGTGTTCATCCTTCTCTTGTTGCTTGAGCTATGGTAATGCACCTAGATGTCTTCCAGAACCAACATGGCTCTCCCCAGCCAGGTCCCAACTTGAGCAGAGGGATCCCTGTCTGTCCATGTAATAGACGTATCTCAGTTCAGTTTGTTTATGCCTTATCTTCTTAGATGCTAAAGTCTCTGAAGAAAGGGCTTATCTTGCTTTTGTGTATGAGCAAAAAGCTCCTTTTACCTCACATCATATATCCTATCAGAAACTTGTAAATGTCCTGCGATCACCTGAATGTTATAGTAGGGAGGTGTTTAAAAATGGGGAAAAAATAGGAAAGAGTAGTAGACCAGGAAAGTATTGCAGGGGAAATATTCAGGATAGGAAAAAAGATCTTTGACTAGGTGCTATTAAGGTTAAGGAGCATACATGTTCCTCCCTGTGGTGCCCTACATGTGATGGAAGGGTAAGACTGTCACACTTGGATGAAATGAGCCATTTAAGGATTAAGAAGCCTATCTATCTATATTCTATGGTTGTCGTTATCGCGGCTGCTGAGTGCCTTACAGGCTGTAATGTATTTATCCTCAGAATAGCTCTGTGAGTTAGGTAGGTCTCCTGCCACTCTGTTTTTGTTTCACGGCCAAATTCAATCTCTCACAGAGTTAAAAAAATAGTTTGAAGATAAAGAGGAGCTCATTTGAACTTTCAGTAATTAAGTTTTTGGTACTTTCTCCCTGTTACTCACTCCACTCTCCATCATTTTCAACAGCCCCTTGATCTGAAGCACAAAGAAGAGGCCGTCTTGCCTGGGGCAGGAAAAATCCTGCTTCACTGAGCTGAATATTAGGATCGCATAAAAAAACCAACCAGGGTGATTCATCACAGCTCAAGATGTCTGCTTCTCTCAAGCCTCCTGGCGGTGGTGTACAGGCAAGGCAGCATTACTAGATCCTTAATGACAAGCTTCTCTGAGGTGTCATTTTTAATTTTGCTGGAACAGAAGCAAGAGCAACAAAACCAGTGTTTTCCTAATGTAATTGTTATCTGATGATACTCAAGCCTGTCTTCCTCTATGCATCACTGGTTTCCCCTCGTGTACACACTGAGAACATGCAAAGTAACAGTCAGTTGGAAAACTACAGAAAAAAAAAAAGACTACTTAAAGTTTTTGCCTGATATTAGAAGACTGTTGCATAGCGATGCATCTTAGTAAGAGTGAGCAAAAGGCATGAACACCTGTTAAATATTCAGTATCATTATTAAGTTCTTGGAAACCAAACCACCCAAATTCCTAAGTGCCCTGGTTTTTCAGAGTATGAGTGCCCAGCCATTTCTGTGTGGCAGTGTCTTTGGAGAGGTCTCACTCAGTAGCAATTAAGATATGCTAAGTCATTAGTTTATTGTGAAAATGCAGGCAACGATGGTGGCTATGTTTCCTTTGGGTGTTTATAGTAAATTAGACAATGACAACATATGGAGTTTTATAGATGGCAAAAAGAGATAAAAAGACAATTTGTATTATTTTGGTCATCAAGCCATGAAGGAGATACGCCTGCACCTGTTGCTTGGCAGGAAGGAAGACATACTGGTTCTTTAGTTAAAAGAGACTTTTACTTATTTGTATGTTAGTGCATTTGCTCCTTTTAAGGTAACTTGATAAAGTAATTTTGATCCTTTTTCCATGCATAAAGGAAAAAAACCTGAGGGTTTGCAGATTTTCTTCTTTAATATGCTCTTTTACCACTGCCTTCTTACCGTTAAACTTTATTAGGAGATTGAAGACTCGAGGGGCTCATCCATACAGCTTATACAGACAGATCTGAACTTCCGTTTGGGCTAATTGCAAAAGCAGGAATGTGGGGACAGTTATGGCAGACAGCATCTACTATGCTTTTTTATGAATTCAAATGACTGTGTTCATGCACCAATGAGCCCTGCAGAGGCACAGAGCTAAGCAACTGGGATGATCTGGGCCAGGCTATCAAACTAAATTTCGCCTGGAGGTGAGCTTAAAGGTGGTGTGACACTATCTGGATGTGACACTTTTTGGGTGAACATATTCACAATGCACATTGTTTGGCATTATAAACATCTATGTTCAGTGCAGTCACAAAAGTCTAGAATCTGAAAAATGGAAATGGACATAGTAGGATGGCACGGCCTGTTTTCAGTCAGATTGTTTAAACCCCTTGTATGTATATTCATTTTACTAACAATTTCATTGAAATATAAAACAGGCATTCAGAAGGATATACATGATTCATACACCACCATTCTTCTGGATTTTTTTTCATTCTTTCTGAAGAAAAGATAGCACATGGGTATCTCAATAGCTGTCTAAAGCCAAAAGGAGGCTGAAAATCCTTATTAGCAAAGAAAAGAAGGCAGAAATATAAATTCATTTTTCACTTCTAATAAATGGCTTCTACATGTACTTGTTAGACATAGTCAGACAAAGTACGCTTCCTGGCATTATACGTGATAGGAACTTTGCAAACAGCTACACTAAACTTCTGGGAGCCAGTAGATTACAGCTAAAATTGTACCAAGGTGAGGTGGTTTTCTTTTCAGATCATAGAGGTTATGTTCTTTGTCACCTTCCATATCCAAATAAATTAGGAAAATCAAAATAAAGCTGAAAAGTTTTGCCTGGTTTCCAGTCAAAATAGCAAATCCCTGCATTTTTCTTGAAATCTTAGGTTAGATGATTGACACAGAACGCTTATGAACTAGAGCTGTATCTTAAGCTTGCAAAGTAGCCACAGAGGAGAAATGAATGGTGTCTGATAAGGATTTTCATTAAAACTCTTTAACATACTTCTAGATACATCATGTGCTAGAAAACTGGTGAGAAAGGCTGAGCACGCAGCAGTAGTGGACAATATCCAAATTTCTATACATGCAATACTTGCCAAGAAAATAAAAAGTCTCCTAAATAAAGCATATGTGTATGTTTCACTGCAATCTTATAAAGCTGTCCTATGTTGTTCTTAATAGGTAGAAACATTCTGGAGAATAACTGAGATCCTTGCTTGAGTGTTACTAATTTAATATCAGAAGACTATAGTTATGATTCCTGAGGCTGAAAAAGAAAAAGCTATTTTTTTTTAACAGGCAAGTTGGCCACTGCAGGGAAATACTGCTTTTTCCCCAGAACAGCCTCTGGGCAAGGCCCTAAATGACCCAATAACATGTTTTATCTTTGCTTTAGTATTTATATAGCTTCATCATACTCCTATCTGAACAGCTGATTGATCTTTACAACTCTCTCTGAGCTGGGAAAATAGTATTTGTTCAGATATATACATGGAGATGAGACACAGATGCACTAGCGATCCAAACAAGAACTTCACTGTCACAATCCCACGTACTACACTCTCCATAATATCGGTGCCTGGGAGTGCCGAATGCCTAGCTTTACACTGTGGGGCCTGGGGAGAACTACAGACATCAGCTAGGATAACCAAAACATTCAGCACGCATCCACCAGATGTGAGGACATACAGACGCTAAAGCTGGCCCCTAGGAAAATGCTGAGGAGAAAGGTGTACTATAAACCCCATAACTACCCGGGATTTTAAAATTATAGTTACACCTGTGGGGACATCACTTGTATTTTTTAAATTGGTGTAGTCCTCCTCTAATTCAAAATATCCAGATGCTGGAATCTGAGTTTGGTTCATCTCTCTGTGTGAATGTTCCTCTCACCAGGCTTCAGACTGTGCAGAGAAGAACTTAGAATATAACAGGATAGTGACAGTAAAGATTAGAGAGTAATGCGTAACTAAGAGTTTGGACAAATCAGCTTGCCATGGTGAAGTTCCAAGCCTTATTCAAAGAGTACTTATTTTATCCAAAGATTACTTCATTAGAGTAGAGAGCAAAATCCAATTCTGTGCACATTCGTCTGAAAACTTAGGCATTTCTGCACATGGGATGAAAGAGAAATACAAGCACCAGTCTTGTAGAAGTTTGCAGAACGGCAGTGGTGAATAAAAACATGGAAATCTTCATCCTAATGATTCTCTTAAGGTCATGGAAATCTAGATCAAAATAGGAACTTAAGCCATGCCTCCAAAAATTGGGGCTAGCACCATAATGATGACCATATATTACAGTTTTTCAGCTTAATCCTGCATGTGCCTATGCACATGTTTGGCTCTACACATCCTCTTAGTTACATGTCATCTTACTTACACATCATTCCAGTCTTGCTGAGTTGAGGATTTTGGAATACGTTTAGGAACAAGGCTATTAATATGTGTAAGTATTAACAGGATTAGGCTGAGAACTGTCCAAGTAAAAGCCCAACTAATATTCTCAACTGGACAGATGGATATGATACGCTTTTGGCAGGCTTTCGCATTTCCCCCTCAAACAGGTCACAACTGCTTATAAAACAGGGTTTTACTGCAGCATTCACTTATATGATTTATTTTTCCTATGCTTCGACTTTATAACTCATTTGCTCCATTTCCTGTCAGTATTTTCTTCCCTCTATTTATCCCCAATTTGTTTATATATGTATATATACTCCTTTACATAAATAAATATAAATGTTCTCTCCCAAATACTTATGTTTTCCTGTGAACAGTTTATGTTCTTTTTCTTGTATCAAACTATTTAGATTAAAATTTGGAATACATTAAATTTTAGCTGATCTGATTGTATTCTGTCATGGAGATTGCATTCTCTCATATTACACTATATTGAACATTGTGAGCAAAGAATCATGACAGCAAGTAAAGTCAGAATGTGTAATGTTTACTACACACTTGTGTTACAAATCTGAGAAGGAATATTAGACAGAGGAGAGGTAAAAACAGGTCAGAGACAGATTTGTTCTTGTTTCAAATTTTCTTTTATTTTATATAGAGGGGGATCATGGCATGGGCCCTTTTCTTGGTTATGATTACCTGGTTCTGATTATGGATCTGGGATGATCCCACGTAACTCAGGGGACCCCTCTCTGCTACTTCACACTATACCAGTGTGAGAACTGGTCCAGTAGTGAAGCTTTGTGCTGATGCAAAGTTAGGAACTATTTGGATTGCATCTTCTCTCCTTCAGCTCACCTGAATAAATCCTGTAGAATTTGCAGGAAATTATCATGATTTTGTTGAACCACCCAGCTGTAAGTCATTCTTCATTTTGCAGAAAACTCCACTGATTTTCTACAGCAAATAATGGTTTCACCATTCTGATTTTGGTCGTACTCTTCTACAAATGGATGGAGATACCAGCCACAATTTTGTCTCAGGTGATCAGCAGAGGCAGAACAACTCAAGGCCTTTAAGGAAGGATTTTAAAAACATGTTTTACTAGAGTAGGTTTGAGTACAGAATTGTGAGCCGGGTATCTTTATTGCTGCCCTCATTCTCAACTAAAGTCAATAAAAGGTCTCCCATTAATCTCACTGGGAAATGGATCAGGCCCTACATGCCTTCCTGTGCTCTTGGAAAAGCTGTTTTCTGCACAGTGATTCCTGCCTTTAAGATGAGACGAAACAGAGGGAAGTGATGTCAAGGTATTTTCCCCCACTTTGAAATCTGCAGTAAGCCAAGCCCCTGCAAGTTTTGCTTCAGTGCAAATGCTTTTCTGTAGACCTAATGTATTGATGAAAACACGCATGCAAGCAACCTTACTTCATGCCATTAATACTGAATGTTAGCTTTTAAAAAATTACCTGGAAAAGTTCCTACCATCTGCATCTGATTCTGCATTAAAGTAAAGAAAATGAGTCTGACCCATGGAAGCAGCTGTAGTTTTTGACGGTGTTGTTTTCCATTAAAAAACCAGTTCCATGTCCCTTCCATACTTTAAGGCATCAGATGGCTTAGTTTCTTGCCTCTGTTCTTAAAGACATATCTATATATTCAAAATACCTATGTATACTCAAAAACATCCATTTTCACCAATACATGAGAAATCATTTAAATTGCTGCAGAAATCTAATTCTGTTTGTCCATGTAGCAGAATAACACCTCTGTAAAAGGTGTCAAGGAAAGTTTTGGTTGCTCCAAGTGGCTGTTTAACAGATTAAAAAATTAACTTTCTTTGCAGCTTGCATCAAATTGGAGACTATTAGTAGGTTTTCTGAAATTAATTCAGTAGACACAGTACACTGAAGTATAAATAGCACAGAAAATAGCAACAGCAGCATAAGTGGAATTAGCTAACATGCTTGTTTCTCTTCAGAGAACTCTGTGGGTATAGACATGTGCTGGTGACCCCATTTCCTTTGTATTGGTGACCCCAGTCAAACAACAGGATGCTGTGGGAAAACTTGCATTGCCATATTCTACCTCTTCTGAGGAGAAACAGCATCAGTATTCAAGACTGTCTTTATTACACAGAACAATAGATGAAGTACTAACCCTGCAGTACTGCTATGTGAATAACCAATTTTTCAATTTTCTGGCAGTTCTGAATTTGTTTTAGGTTGACCTATAAAGTAATTTGTCACACAGAGTATTCAGCTAGCTAAAAGCAGAAGGAAAAACAATTCCAGCACCGAATGATGCATTTCTTCAAAGCAGTTGGTATTTCTTTGCATAGCTTAAACAAATTTTAAAATGAAATTTGAATGTTTTAAAAAAGTTTATTGTGGAAAATTTTAAAGCAGAATGTTTTGGGTTTTTTCAGACTTTTTAAGAGTTTGAAACAATTTATTTATATCATGTTTGTCCATCAAAATGTAGAAAAAATAATGAGATTTTACTGGAAAAAAGATTTCTTATTATTATACCATCCACAGGGTCATCAAGCAGTTTTAGTTAGAGGACCATGTCTTCATCAGAACTGATCACATCAGTGTCCTCCTCAAAACAGCTGTGATTCCATGGTTTGCAACGTATCCACTGTCCTTTTCAATACCCCATTTGCTCAGCATCCCTGTAGTAACTACAAGAATTGCTAACATCACAATAGACTGCATCCCCAGTGCAGGCTGCCTTTATACATCTGGGATCTTCTTATCTGTCTGAATAAATGAATGGAAAGAAGAAGGAATCAGCATCGAGTGATCTTCCAGTTTTGCATGATTCACTAAGAGAACTAGATATTCCCACTGCAAATGGCTCAAAGGCTGTATATGGGGAATTGTGTTATTTCCAGCTTTGTAGTGTTAAACACAGAAAAGTAGCTTTATGGTTCAGCTTATTTGGTAATCCTTTCTCAATTATGGGAATATATATGAATCTAAAATGAAAGCCTATGCTCTTTTAACTTCACATTTTTCTGTGTACACATTCCTCTTTAGCCAAAGAAACACCAAGAGGGGGATACATCTCACCTGATCTTACAAGAGTAAAAAATAGGAACCTAATTCAAAGCTAGTCTCCATAGGCTTCCTTTATAATTAATAGAAAGACATAGGTACCTTCACAGAAGGATTCATTTCAGATGAATTGTTCTGATGCCTACATTAGAACGAGATGAATAGCCTTCTGAAAGTGTCTATCTTTTTCCATTGATTTAAAAGGGACCCTAGTGTGACTTAGATGGCTGAGGTGAGATTAATCCTACCTTGAACCTCAAGGGATGATATGGTTTGGTTTCTATAAATGTACACAGACTTCAACAATACTAAGGAAATTTCCATTACAGATCAATAATTTCCTATACTTCATATTTTCTGAAGAACACATTTATAAGTATTTGCTTAAGGTTTTTCTTCGTAGCTATTATATATGAGAAAATAAGAGAGCAGAACCTTCCTCTTTCCCACCCTGTCCTCAACAGGATGCTTTTGAGTATCTGCATTTACATTTTGCTCGACTGACTGAGCCAATTACTAGTATACAGAAAAGCAGTGCTGAACTTCAAGGGGGGGCAGGATCGTCCAAAAAAGAAAGTCCCTAACTTCTACAAAAGGAAAAATGATGACTTTATTAATACACTTCTGCAGTCATACTAGGATGCCAGGGTGAACAAATGAATGCCACTTTTGAAAGGCTGTGCATGTATCCTGACCTGGGAAGTATCTAACAATGGGTGCAATTATCTTTTCCGTGATGGCATATCATTAGTTTTCACTTTAATTGTCACACCAGTCACTTGACAAAGATTTATTTGATGTCTAATACTACCAGCCAAGTTCTGGAAATACTTGTGAATTAGAAAGAATTGTACCTTTCCAGGGACGACGACTGCTGGATCTCTATGCCAGGGTTTAATTACACATAGATTTACAGTGTACTGCTACTTCTAAGAGACAGCGAAGTAGCTAAATGTGTATTTCTGAGTGGGAATGGCAAACAAAGAATGAATCCCCAAGCTGTCTTTCTTCAGAGACAGTGGGAGAGGGGAAACAATGTATATGTACTGCCAGAGAATCTAAAATAAATGCAAACTGATAATTATACTGTACACAAATTGACATTTTTTATAGTCACGATGTTTGTACTAGCAAAATTTAAATGCAGTGGTGTTGATGCAGTCAAGCTCTTCCTCATTGTTCCAGCCTCTCCCAGCAGTTGGGGTCAGCAGTAAGGACATGGAGCACATGAAGTATGGTTGGCCACAGCAAGACCCAGATGCTAAGCTAGGGATGATATCTTTTCAGTAGCTGCATCTGGCTCGTTGGCAGGCTCCACAGGCTGATCTGCTGGCAGGCCTGGATTTGCCTCTGGGTCTGTCATCTGTCATGTTGTTACGCTGTTGATGGGCTGTCTCTGCTGCCTTGCCCTCCCAGACTGCGTTTGCCTTTCAACCACTTTTGCTGCTGAGGATTATGCTGCTGTTCCAACGTTTAAGGACAAGGGGACGGCAGTACATTGCTAAGATGTGTAGTTCAGAGTGCAAGATCAGGACAGCGTTCTCAGAGTCAGAAATATGCTTGGCACACACTCGTTAATGCATGTTTTAAAGAACAGCCCTGCAGATTTGGAATTCACTTGCAGCCTATTTGTTATGCTTTGCTGCTAGTTAGTAATTCAGGGCTCCGATGACTCATGCACCTTTGTTTTTAATTATGACACTTTCATTTCAGCATATACCTGATGATGACATATACAATTGTTGATTAGCAAAGCAGAAGCCTTAATGAGCATGGGGTAGCTTAGTGAGCTGGCTGTAAAATAAATATGAAATGTATCACAGATTTCTCCATTCTCTGCTGCATGGTGCATAATAACTTGAAGAAAACAGTTAAAATAAAATATTAACGGGCTAGCAGAACTGAGAAAACAGCTCACTGTTAACATGCCCAGTAGTGAGAGAAAATTACAGGTTTCATTGTGTATGCTGCACCATCTGCCTACACAGAGAGCCTAAGCCGTAGGCTCTCCCGAGGGAAATAGCTGTGGATAAGTTATTCAATTAGAACAGCATTATTGGCCAGCTACCTTGGAGAATTGGGTTGATGATGTTGTGATTATCCTGCTCTACATTCCTTCATGTCCCAGACAGGCTGCATTGCTTTGCAACTTCCTTAAGTGTTCACTCAACTGTACAGTAGGTGAGCAATTGAAGCAGGGAATATCAGGGATGCCTGAAAGAAAATCAATTTTGAATGAACTTTCTCTGCTTAGCCACAGCCTACATATTCTGAGTCATATTGTATTTTTGTGGACTCCAGTGTAGTAAGTGACACAGCTGGCAGTGGGAGGAAAGAGAATTTCATTGTGTGCATTTAACCTGTGGCTGGGCACCAGAATTCATATGGTAGGTTACGAAACAGTGCAATGCTCCTTTGAGTGTGACATTCTTATTAGTGATACAGAAGCTTTCAAAGACTACAGCAAGACATATATTGAGAAACTGCTTTGGCTCTTTGTCACCAAAGTTCAAAAATGTTTCTTCTCTTCTTTGAAACTTTTTTTTTTTTGCAAAACAGAACAAATCAGGGTCTGATCCCAATCTTGCAAACCCATTTTTTGCTGACCTCCTGCTGAAGTTAATGACATCTAAGAAGCACCACCATATTCTCAAAATAGTACTCAGTCTCACTTTGCCACCTGCATAGGAACACAGAGAAGCCTGCTTTTTATTTATTTTTTTAAATAAGCAATGCTGCACCTTAAAATATTGATTTAATTTTTTAAAATAAAATTATAAATCACCACCCTTTTTCATAACCTAGTCTTGCTTTAGTTGTCCCTGATCTACTTTGCTTTCATCAACAGTGGGATTTTAAGACAGCATGGACTTGCTGTATCATTTATTTTGATGCCTTGTATCACACAGGCTGTAGAATTTTTAATATCACTAAATGAATTGGTGCCCCTTTTAACTAAGCGGCAAAGGTTTATGGTTTTCCCATCAACGACCAAAAAAATCTTACATTTTTTTTATTGTTTCTACATGCAAAATTGTAGTCATATTTCTTTCCTGGTATGTCATGCACCGATCTAGTCTGGAAAATCTAACAGGGAATGTTATGAGGAGAACTCTTGGGAGAGGCACATTTTTTAAATGTGCTTTAATCAGAGCTGAGCTCTCCTGGAAAGGTGACTTATGCCTGCTCTGAGTTCACATCACCATCAGTAATCTTTTCCTCCTTCTTCTAAGCTGGATGTCTTGTTAAACAAAGATGTACATCATCCACAAGGTCCACAGGAGGGAGGCATTTGAGGGGTGACAAATGAGGTCATTGGCTTTGCAGCTGAAGAGTCCTCAGATGAGTTCAGAAAGGTCCAATCTCTGAAAACAGCAGTGATGCGGCATGACTGATAACACCAGGTTGGTTTGTTTCCTTGCAATTTGTTTTTCATTGTATGTTATGGGTGCAGGTGGGCAGCAGGGAGACAGCCTGCCTGTTCACCTTGTCCTTGGTGTGGTGCCTTGCTCAGGGAGAGAAGAAGCATAGTCAGCCACCCCAAACACCCAGAGCAAGGCAGGCCCCGAAGGAAGGAGAGGGAGGACTCTGAGGTTGTGGGAGCTCTTGTGCTTTGGGAAAATTTGGATCACAATAGTGACTTCTTGTGTAAAGTGCCTTGAAGGGACAGGATAAAAACCAATGTTTAAGAATGAAGTAATACTATTTATTAATGTCTGCTTGCATCAACTGCTTTCAACTGTTTTGAATCACTTTCTGCAAATTCTCTTCATACTGCATCTTACATGACTTATCCCCCAGATCCCATCCTCCCTTTTTTCTGAACCACTGATACCTCCAGAGGGCATCTGCTGACCAGGGTGACTTGTACCACTACATCTTTAGACAGTGGGGCAGTGGCTTTAAGCTTTATGATTGCAGGGCACCAACACATAAGGCATGAATATTGATGAAGTGCTGCTGCACCACGTGTGTTCATGCTGCTAATGATAAATATGATAATAATGGGAGTTCCTACACCCAGCGAGAAAACTCAGTTTCCCCTATGTGCTGCCTCACTGAGTGCCTCTGGAAAGGACAGAATTCATCTGGCAGCTCCTTGTAGGGCCATAATATATATTGACTTATTAACTTCTTCCACTCCATGGAACCATTTCTTGCATACAGACTATGACACGGAGATTAATATGGGACTCCTGGGATATGCAAACCACTGAATGAAGGGAGTGCCATTTCCCTTTTATACTACCAGTGGTGAAAATAGTGCCGATGGAACCCATCTGCTCACCTACTGATGAATGTGAGGCTAATGGGTCTTCATTCAGAGCTTTCATGTCCATTTTTTGGATATTGCTACTTGGCACTGTAATTTGAAACTGAGAGATATCTGTAATAGTATATTGTATTAGATAGCCTAGTTGCGAGACTGTGTTATAATCTTTGAAGTAATGGTATTTTGTATCAATTTTGAGAGTCTTTTTTGGAACAAAGGTTCAAAAAAATGTGTATTTTCTCAAACAGCTTTTATTAGGTAGGTACATTTGCTTCTTATTCTTGTGCCACATTGTTGATGCCCAACAGGACAAGAATTATACCTGTTGCATAACCTGAGTGAAGTGCTGGCTGGATGTTAGGAGTTTTGCCCTGGGGCTTTGTCGTGGTAGTTTTGTCCCTGAGCTCAGCAAGGCTGTGCTTTGTCCATAGCATCTTCATTCCTGGTAAGGTTTATTCCCTTTCTCTCGTTTCCTTAAATATGCACTTACAATTCAATGACCTCATTAAATGACATTTTTAAAATACTTATTGAAATAAATATAGGGTAATACTACATAGATAGATAAGGCTACTGTGCTTTTAAATAATAGCAGTGAGAGAACCGGGTACTGTGCCTTTATATCTACACCAGCAAGAAGTTCAGCAATGAGATGGTAAGAAGAGAAACAGTTACAGCAGTGGCATTCAACTTTGCACACACTCCAAGAAGCCCACAATTAAATGCATTTCATAAGCCATCACCTTTTAATTGTGGTTCATTATTAGCCTTGCAGCAGGTACAGGTGATATATTTTAAAAAGAGAGATTATATTGCTTTACTTCTTTTAACTTTGTTTTTCCTTGTAGAAGAGAAAAAAACATGGTCCTGCTTCTACACCACGGTCTGCTGTGCATGGTTTCCAAAACCACAAGAGCAGCTCATGCTCTGTTTAGGTGCAGCATGCATGAGCTTCCCTAAGACGTGATTCACTCCCTGAGCAGAGAAACCTGGAAGTGCAGCCCTGGATCTGGCCAGAGGCTGTGGCTGGAGCACAAGGTGCTCTGCACACCATTCCTGCTTGCATAGCGTGATATGACATCATTCGGACACAGCTGGACCTTCCTGGACAAGCTACCCATGAACTGGTTACTGGTGTTTCTGCCGGCTGCCTGTGAAACCCATGGGATGAGTGGACACGCAAGCACCCTGCTCTGCCTGTTCTGCCTGCTCTGCCACTTGCTCCCGAGGCCACCCTGCCCTCCCAGCCAGGGGAATGCTGTCCAGTCACAAGCAGTCAGCCATCTAAGTGACACAAAACACAAGCTGGCCCTAAAAGGTGGAGCTTGCATCTTTAAAGCCAATGGAAATTTTTCAGCTGACCTGAGTGGGGACAGCATCAAACCTTCTGGGAGTGTGACCTGACTGTGCTAAAGTGCAGAAGTGGCTGGGAGGATCCTGTGCTGCCTCCTGTGGATGGCCTCCAAGAAATCTGGGACCTTCCTCAGCTCAGAAATGGGAAAGACAAGTTGGTCAGCAAGACACCTCATTGAAAGCTGTGGTTTTTTAATTTCAGTTTGCTCAATATTTGTTTAAGTTTCAAGTACTGAGTGTGAGAATTGATTATCTTTACTGTCTAAAGAAGAGCTTAGGGACTCAGCAAGAGATCATGACAAGGGCACAAAAAAATTAATGAAGCTGGAACTATGAATCTTGGGTCCAGTGAAGTAAAGAAAGCGAAAAATGCTTGATTATAGCGATGTCTAATTGTCCTCTTTTGTTCTGGCTTCTCTCATCCAGGCATGGTCATGCCCCTGTACTCGGCACTGGTGAGGCCACACCTCGAGTACTGTGTTCAGTTTTGGGCCCCTCACTACAAGAGAGACATTGAGGTGCTGGAGCGTGTCCAGAGAAGGGCAATGAAGCTGGTGAAGGGTCTAGAGCAGAAGTCTTATGAGGAGCAGCTGAGGGAACTGGGGTTGTTTAGCCTGGAGAAAAGGAGGCTCAGGGGAGACCTTATCGCTCTCTACAACTACCTGAAAGGAGATTATAGCAAGGTGGGTGTTGGTCCCTTCTCCCAAGTAACAAGCCATAGGACAAGAGGAAATGGCCTCAAGTTGCACCAGGGGATGTTTAGATTGGATATTAGGAAAAATTCTTCACTGAAAGGGTTGTCAAGCATTGGAAGAGGCTGCCCAGGGAAGTGGTGGAGTCGCCATCCCTGGAGGTATTTAACAGACATGTGGATGAGGTGCTTAGGGACATGGTGTAGTGGTGGGCTTGGCAGTGTTAGGTTTACGGTTGGACTCGATGATCTTAAAGGTCCTTTCCAACCTAAATGATTCTATGATTCTAAGAAAAACTCTGAACTTCTCCATTAGCCTGGCTACAGACTTTCTGAAGAGACCTGACCCTAGGAGAACTTACAGAAAAAACTTATTCCTAGTAAAGACACCCTGTGTAGCAGTGACAAACAGCTGGTTGTACTGATGGCAAAGCTTTTCCATGGCAGAGTCAGGCAAACCAAGCTAATCAGCTTCCATGGTCCTGATCTTGCCAGTGCTGGAGGGAGCTGTATCAAAAAGCTGGGGCAAGCTGCCTGCATCTGAGAAAAAGGTAAGGCTGGAAAGTCCTGAACGAATCTGTGGCTGAGCCCCTCTTCTCGAGCAACTCCGATTATAAATGAGGGTGCAGGTAGGAAAGGCTCAGGCTGCCACTTGTTGCGCTCCTACATGTGTTCAAACTGACAAGAAGGATGACCAAGCTCCCGAAACGTATAAAATTAAGCCTTTATTTGAACACATATGCCAATTTTTTTGACCACATTCTTTGCTGTGGTCATTTCCATAGTAGGATATTTATTTTTTTAAATTCCAAACTAAATTTGAGAGATTTTGGGGTGTTTTTGCAGATTCACTTCCTGAAGGATTGCTTTGCACCTGAGATTCAGATTAAAAAAACCTATATCAGCTAGTTTAAAAGGAGCACTGTTCAACAAAGGGCATATTATTACTTAGGCCACTGCAACCACTTATTAATGTTACAGTCAAAAAGACATCTTTGAAGTTACTGAAACAATCCTTTACAGAGTATGGGAGGAAGCTAGATGCCGCTACTGGGCAATATCTTTGACAGTCTGTCATCTGAGATGTGCGTTTATTATTCTAACAGGAGTAGGCAAAGGGGTAGGGAGTGCAAAGCAAATGGTACCTCTTCAAAGTATCTCTTCTTATTTAATTGTTTTAAACTCCTATTTTAGAACGTTCTCTTCATCTAAGTGTTGTGTTTGGAGAGATTCCAGGGCTGTCTAATGTTAGTAGAGAACAAGGAGATTTTTTTGTACACATCTGCCGTTGAGAATTTTACAATAACGGATATTTGTGTTGTTTCATTTTTGTACATGCTTTCCCCTCAGGGAGAGTTCTGTATCTGGAAGCACATGTTAATTTAACCCTTGAGTAGAGCTGCAGCAAAAATGGTTTGCCCCTGTGGGAAACTGGTGGTGATGGTGAAGAAACAAGCTGTCAAAGATTGAGAGTACGCTGTTGTTTCTGTCACCTACTTATTTGTGTTGTAAGCATCAGTGCATATACATATTTACAGGCAGGAGCAGGTCTTAACATATAAGTAAAAAAAACCCCTTGCTATTGTGCAAGTGAGATAAGCAGGATATTGGAGAGACTGGTGTCAACATTGCTACAGAAATGTGAACTCATCTTGTCACAAATGCCAGAAGTGTTCAGTTTTTTAAAGATCCTCCATTTTTAAATAGACTCTAAGACTGCCACAAAAGGAAGAAAAAGAGACAATGCCAGAAGACTGCTGAGAAATTAAGTTGGTTTTCCAGGAAAAAGTACTGAAGAGGTTAGTTTAAAGGCAGAAGAAGAAAAAAAAGAGAATCAGAACACATAAACTTTCTTAATTTTTAATGCAGACTTACTCAGTGTGGGAGAGAAATGATAAGATCTGGCTGATGAAAAAACTCTTCTCTCAACGCTTCCTATGAGCTAAATATCTTCCCATTGGTTGTTATGAACACAGCTAATTGTGCCAGCAATGGGAACTTACATGTAAAGAATAAGCCCTGGATCTTTAAATGCTAGCAAGATGGATAGGGAGAGAGAGAACTGATGGTAGATACTCTCTTCATGGTTGTTTTTGCTGTAACATTTTTGGTGTGAGTCATACTTTAGACAGCAATAAGAAGGAAGGCATCTGCCAGCCTTGGGCCCAGTTCAGAGTTCTTGGTGATGTCCAGCTGACTCCACAGAAGCCAAGAACTGCCCTAGGTGATGCTCTCTCAGAGCAGAATAGGGGACAGAATAATCCCTGAAAAAGAGATGCCTGTTCTTGGACAAGATGTTGAAAGAAAGACTATTTAGAGACCTGCAAAACATTCGTATAACTCAGGCATCATTTGTGGCATTGAAGACCACGTCATTTGTGCTGTAGAGCTGGATAGATGATGGTGGCGAAGTCGTTCAAATGCATACAGCTACCAGCTGGAAAGGGGAATGTACACAGTAAATGTACTCTCATTTGAAAGCCTGGGCCTTTGTTTTGGAAAATTCCCCCCTACCCCAGTCTACCACATCCCTTACAGTCAGAAAGGGACAATTTGAAGATGCAGCAAATACAGCATGTTCAATGTCCAACTTTGCTCTGGCTTCTGCCTCAGACAGACATGACCCAAGTGGGTGTGCTGTGCAATAACACCATTTCATCAAAACGTTGGCAATGTGGTAAGTGTAACCAGATCTGGCATGCACAACTATCTTAAAACCTCAGTAGAGAGCCTCCAAAAACAATCCACACACAGCAGGAGGTAATTTCTTTGCACACATTTCCCAGCCCATTTCCACTGACACTTAATTCCAAAACCGTTCTCTCTCCCCTTCTTAACGTGGTCAAATTACCAGTACTTAGATGTCTCTACAACCTTGCTATCCTATCAGTGTCTTTCTCTGCAAAGCTTTTCTACTAAAGGGTTCACATTCCCAAGCAGCTCTTCCTGTTCCTTTCTTAGGTGATGACATGTGCCAGTGTTTAGAGAATCACCTACTCCTTAGGCTTCCTGTAGCTTTGAATACTCAGAAAATAACCTTTTTAGGTTGAGTTGCCAAACCCAACCAGCACTAGCTCTGGGTTTTGAGCTTTTTCTTAATCAGCCATTCTATGAGCTACCAATGTAAACAAAATGTTTTGCAATGAAAATGCGACACTTAGAGCAGAAAGCAGGACTGTATCTGTATATGATAAAAACATTTCACACCTGGGCAGAAAGAGTGAATGACAACGAATGAACTGCAGTTGTTTTTCACACCATAGGTCATTTGTTCCACTTGTAAATGAGAAACAGTTACTGTCTGTATCTGAAAAATGAGACTGTTCCCATTTTGAGTCACCTCAAAGGTTTATTCTTGTTGTTCCAAGAATTTAGAGTCAGTATCAAGATATATAAATATTCAAGTAATATTTTCTTTTAGCACACCAAGATAAGGAAAAGAGGGTGATACTCAGCATCTGGATTGGAGTGTGTACCAGTGACTAGAAATATAGTTTCATTTCCACACTAGTCAATTCATCTAAGCTAATTTAGAATGAGATTATAGGACCTGCAATTGCTAGGATTGTATTTTCTTAATCAGTTCTGCAGTTTTCTGTCATACAAGCTTTGCATGTTTCTTTATAAAATCTACTGTAGCAGTTTTTGTGGTGGTGACTTGGAATAAAAACTGCAAGGGGGGATTAGGGAGCAGGAAAATATATGTTATTATCAGTTCTTAAAGCTGGCAAGCAGAAGTCAAGTTTGCACTTAGTTTGTGGATATATGTTTTGAGAGCAAAAGCTCACCTATGGAGCACAACCTGTGCTTAATTACATACTAATAAAACACTTTCCAGAATATTTAGGTGTTATTTTGGCGCTATTTGAAACCACATCTGTTTTTCAGTTTTAGTGCCTACCAACTCACCTTAATGCCTAAAGGAGAACTGTTCAAATCATCTTCCAAAGGACAGAACTGGAAGGCTAGACTTACTAACATCAATGGGAAAAGTCCCACAGACTTTAATAGGACTAGCATGTCATCCCTATGGAGTCCATCACCAATCTCGGCCTTGGCTGATTTCTGGTCCTTTCTAACCAAAGGTGTGCTCCCCTTGCTACATGCAGGGCTTCTGCACATGACTAAGAGCCACATGTACACTCATGGAGAGAGCAAAAGTCAAACTGATTTGGGAAAATTAGTTCACATGGTGCCTACACATTTGGGATTGTGACGGAAATTGGGAATCAAACTCCTTAACACCAATGTAGTACTAAGAAGCAGGCATTCTTTATTACGGCGCCAGATGCACGGGGGATCATTCCACCTAGCGTGCATACCGCAGGTTACATCAGCCGAAACTTATATTGTCCAGTTACATACATATGCATCAAATTTCCCGGAATGATCATGCATATTCATTCTATTTCCTGGAACTAATTATCATATTTGCGTGGTCATTGCGCATGCGTCCTTGAGCTCCGAGGGGCTTCTGTGGGTGTCTCTGGTGGTCCTTGGTGGCCGTACAGGTGTGTCCTTTAGTTGACTGCTTCTTCTGGACATGCGCAATCCCACCTTGCTTATGTAACTTGCTTCCCTTCTTCATGGTGCATGGTCCCTAACAATGATTTGGCACCCTTAACACAAACCAATTATTCTAACCACCCTCGACTCGCTGTCAAGATGGGCTGGGGCTGTACTGGGAACATAGCAGCATATCCATACCACTCCTTGTCCAATTGTCTTTGGGCATAGTAGCATATCCATAGCCATAGGTGTACAAACACAATATTAAAGCATTGTCTACCCGGCTCCTATCTCTATGTTGCTTAGTTACAAAGAACGAACTAATCATTTTGGTTACATCTGGTTACAGGATCTCTAAGGTCAAGAGTAGCAAGCGCAAAGGTTAAGGTCCAAATTCCCAATGAAACACACACAGATCATGATTTTCATAAATTTAGAGTCTTATATTTGACAGAAAATAAAATACATGAACATTGAGTCTATAAGCACACATATTTTGTTATAAGGCTCCTTAAAAATAGTTGCTGGTAAGATAGGGATTTCTACTACAGACAAAGGATCATATCTATAGTCAGTCTTTTTGTTCATTTAGTAACTCTCAGTTCCATCGAATAGGGGTTATATCCCCAGGAATTCCTCTGACAAAGGGGTCCCCCAGAATCTGGAAGATGATCCAACTACAGTTTACAGAAACTTACAGCAAGGATGACTGACTGAAGAGAGAAGTTTCTGAGAGCATTGTGGGGGGGGTGGGCAGGGAGGGTCACTTTCTCATATGAGTGAAGTGAGAACATTCATACCTGTCCTTAAGTTTCGTGGTGAGTGGAATCAAGGTCCCTGGTGTCAGGTTTGGATCTGCTTTCTTTACTTTATTCTTTTCTTCTACTTCTCCCTCTCTCTTTTGCTATGTGAAGACCCCATATTTATATATAAAAAACCCTTACATTGGTTCTTATGGAGTCTTTTTACATTTACACGTTAACAAAAAGGGGATCTTAACTTAAAAGCTCTCTTTGAGGCAGTACTGGCAGACAATGAAAGACTGCTGTCAGAGGAGTGGTAGATGGCTTATTCTGCTGGGAACAAAAGGGAGATTACAGGGAGCCTTTACCTTGGAAATCCCACCCAGAGCAAGATCATCAAGAGCTAACAGCTCTTCCTAGCTCTCTCCATGTACTGGAAGTTGTCGATATAACCAGGGGACTGTATTATCATGCTGTGACCATGCCTGGGAGGAGAATTGCATGATGATGCATTCCCATCCATGCCCGTCACAGGTGTTGGGATCCCTGAGCTGTCACGGGAATGTCCAATTGATAAGGAAGCATTTGAGGCCAACTGCTGATCAAGCCTATTTACTCTTCTTCATTGCTAACAGTTCCTGCTCAACTAGGCATGGCTGGGAAATCTTACTGTTTAACCTTTGCAGCTTCGGATATTCAGACCTTCTGCTTCAGCCAGCATGGCTGTGAGTCAGTGGATTGCCTGGACACAAGCTGGGAGCTCTGCATTACAACTCTCATGGTGTAAGAACTTTTAGTCTGAGCAGCTGGCCAAGACTTGAGGTCTTGTAACTTGTTTCCATAAAAGGAAAGAGATTGATGATGGAATTAAGATTTCCTTGATGAAACTATAAGTCTATAAAGGGTATACAGAGTCTTGTTTCCTTGACTACAAGAGGAATGAAACAAGAAATTATTTCTTCACTCCCAATTCCAAACCCATTTCAGCCAAACACACAACTGAAAACTCTTCTTTCTTTCTTTTATCTCTGCATTTTCTCTGTCAAGCTACCATTGCATCTGATGATTTCTTTTTGCCTTCTTGGTGTTTTTCTGTAGTATTTCATGTGCAAAGCTCTCCTACCAATGCCTTTCACACTCATGAGCAGTTTCAGTGTTGTATGTACCAGCATGTGCAGCAGAAGACCCAGTTGTTTAAGATGTATGGGTCCATAAGGAACTTCTTGCAACTACACTTAAAGAATGATGACAGTTATATGCTCCTGTTTTAATAAGACTTAATCCATCCTATAGCAGTAAGTTTGCATGGAGCTAATGATTTGCATACACTTATTGTGGCAGGTGTCTCACCCATGGGGAAAGAACCAATAGAGCAGGGGTCTGGTTATACTTCCGTATCCTCTCCTCCCTCCTTTTTTTCTTTATAATAATGGCATTTAAAATAACAATGAAGTAGCACAGGCCTTAGCCAGCTCTTCCGTCCCATACTACACTATTTAAAGAATTTCATCCAGGTACTTCCCTATGATCCTGTTTTCCATGCAGAGAGAACTATCACTGCTATAAACAGTGGGACTGATCAGCTTTGCTATCCAGCGGTAATGCACATAAAAAATGGGAACTATTAAAAGATGGTTTCTTAACATTAACATTTCTTAACATTAACATTCTTAACAAGATTAATATCTTACAGCTCCGCACAACCCATAACAATACTCTGTCACCCACCATGCCCATCATGGCATTGTGCATTTTGACTGTTCTACTTCAGTGCACCAATTAGCTTGGCCAAAGTTTCAGCTTGGTTTGCTTTCTTACCACGCAGCTGGCAAAGCAAATGGCTTTGCTGGTAAAGGGGGCTTGTACATAATTGCAGTACTTACTATTGGACACAGTTTAAAAACTTGCTGCACCATCATGATTCCTCACCCTGATGATTTTGTGCATCTGTGCTGGCATGACCATAATCTTTGGCCCTCATCATTCAAAGCAGAAACTTCCTTCTAACAGAGTTTGAGATAATATTAAAATAAACTTGTTTGAGACTGTTCCAGTGAATGGTTAATAACAAGCTTGGAAGTTTCTGTTTGTAAAGGCAAAGGAATGAAGGGCATAGTACACTTGGTTATGCATTTCAGTCAGACCAGGAGCATGGCAAATAGACAGAAATGAATTGATTTACAGAGAGGAAGAGAGCTCTGGAACCAGAAGGGCTCAAAACCTTCTTCATAAAGACTAGAGGTTATCACTTCACCGAGAAACACTCTGAACACAAGAATACAAGATTTTGAAAGATCTGATACTCCTTTTGCTGCAGATGAAGGTAGATGTTTTGTGGGCTGCAACTGAAAACATCACAATTTTCTTTGAAGGAAAATGTTCTCCTGTTGCACCTTAGCTAGGTTCCTTGACTTCATTTCAAAGCAATCACAGAGCTGGGCCTACTGTAATGTGGCAATATAAACATAAAAAACAAGTACTAGAATATTCCTATACTTGAGAACATACTGTGTTTTCAGCTTAGACCATTATGCAGCACCAAGAAACGGTGGCAGGCCTGTCCAATTGCCTCATTCCAGAAAACTGTGACTCAGTAGCATTTCCATTATCTCCAGAGATTTCATTGTCATAATGTAACCAGAGTCTGTCACAGAGCCTTACTTGCTAAATATCATCAAGCTCCGCTCTGAGGATCCTGTTACCCTAATTGAAAACTATGAAAGCTGCATGCTGGTCTTGATTACTCCAGCACAGGTCCATAGCCATTTCACGGACCATCCTGAGGATCAGACTTCCTAGCCTTTTTGTCTACAAGGCAACAACAGTGGGTCTACTTACTTTTTTTTTTAAAAACTATCGGTGCAACTGCAACTACTGCAATTGCACTGATAGCAATGAGCTGTGTGTAGTGCAATAGCCACTTATAATGAGAAGCTTAAAAAGTCAAGAATAATTCTCTGGACTTGAATCAGCTTGCATCCTAGTAACAATTATTGCCTTTGACCACTTTTCTGAAACATGGCATAAATTCAGGAAATCATTTGCTTTGTTTTAATTTGTCTTCTGTTCTTCAATTAAGAGGAGTTAATCTTGCTGTTGAGAGTCATGATTACTGCAGCTGCACATTCCATCTCTGCAGGAATCCAAACAAACAGAAATATCCCAGTATTAGGAAAATACACATCTGGAAACTTACATTGGCTCTCTTAACATTACTACTGTTCCTTAGATGGGGTGAAAAAAAATGCAGGATCTTCTAATCTCATAATACTGTAGTCAGGCAAGAGCTGAAGGTTTCCCTAAAACCAGATGCTATTTTAGTTCCACTGGTGGCAATTTGATATACTAAAGAAGGCTAATGGGATAAAAGAGCAAGTTCTTCATATTGAAGTCACATTGGTGCAGGTGCCATCTCATAGTCAAAGATCCCTACAGTGTCGACATACAGGGGCTCCCGTGATAACAAGTGAAAATTAAGTATTCCTATCATCCTACTATGAACAGGGTAGGGTTCATTTGACCAAAGAGATATCTGCAATGTATATACCTACATCTGAACTCCCATTACAAACCCAGTGAAGAAAAGGTACTTCAAGGACACAATTCATCTTACTCTGAAACAGAGATGAAATAGATTACATTAACTGAGTTTTAAAAGTGCCTATTTATTTCCATTGAAGTGGGCTACTAGTATAACGAGCTCAGATGTAGGCACTCAAAATTAGAGGAGAGGTTTCCCATCCCTGGGACTGGTCTTTGACATCCCTAATGTCCATCCAATGGGACACGGAAAAGAAGTAATGAAACGTAAGTTGCAGTAAGGTAGATTTAGGTGAGACATTATAATACCTGCCAGTAGGCATTTCAGTAATTTGTTTGGAGAAGACATGGAACCTCCAGCAGTGGAAGATTTTAAGAACATACTACTTATTGCAAATACAACTGATCCTGGGGCAATAAAACAGCTCCCAGGGTCTCAAGGTGAGCTCTCAAGGTCCTTTCCAGCCTTCTTGGTGATTATAACCAGAATGAGGAGAAGAAATACAATGACATTCTCTAATTAACACTGCAAAAGAGCAAGGTTCAAGGCAGTTTTGTGTAGATTGTTAGTAGGTATCATGGAAACCTTGGTCATATGTTTATTGCCACACTATGCTTCCCCCATTATGGTCCACACGTCCCATTGCTCAATGAATCTCAGCACTAGATTCCTTTGCAGTCTCCAGAATACTCTTTCTTAGCTGACTTTCATTTTCATAATGGCACCCTGCCTTGTATTTAATATCAATAGTAAGCGCTTTGGCAACTTTATGCTCAATCCCCTTCTGTAATCTCTCACAAGCCTAAAAAACCCCAGAGAAAATAAGCATTTTCAAATGCATGTAGGATGTGTTCTTCTTTTCCCAATGTTTATTCATGATGTTTATGCAAGTGTTATTAAATGTGCAGAGTAGTTTACAATGCAACACATATGTTTAAACTGGTAAATCAATAACAAATTGGGGAACAGAGAGTGGGGTGGGGGAGCTGCATTCTTTTCCACTGAAAAGGTGACAAAGCAAATGTGTACCTGTCAATGAGGTATGAAAACATCCTTAAGAATCACAAATGCTTCATCTCCTCATTGATTTCTGCCCTTTTTTGATTTTTTCCAAGTCCTTGTCAGAGGATCAGGGAAGCCAGAGCAGCTTCTTGCTGAGCTCACACAGCTATTATATGTTGGAAGGGCTGACCAAACAACCCTCAGGTGCATAGCTACGGTTGGGGAGATTGTGATTATTGTTCTGACGACTTGCCATGGGGAAGCTAACCATGGATTCTTAATGTGTACCAGATGGGACCACGGCTCTTACTTTTTGCAGAGAAGTATTTAGAAGCACTCTGAGAATAAGTATGATAGCCTGCAGATCAGTGCTAACATGAATTTTATGTGAATTAAAACTATTTACCACTTCCAGGGAGAACACGAATGGAAATGCAATGAGTTTTTAGAAACATGCCCAACAGTTTTTTAAAATGTTCTATAAAATGTGAATTTAATCTCATGGGTTTTTCTTCTTTAATATATTGCTTATGTAAAGACCCAGAATAGTGGTTCAGGCACTGAGTGGAGGGATGAGGGATTCATTTCAGCTGCCCTTACATTCTGTCTGCAACCAAGATGCTCACTTTCAATCCCCTCATCTCACTCCACGGTCAATGGCACTAGCAGGCACTTACACGAATCATAATGATTCATTTGATGCTTCTCTGAAGTACTCTGATGTGAGTTGGTCTCTACATGTGCCTATTTCTCTCCATTGTCCGCGAGGAGAGCCCAGACAGCTAGGCAGATGTAAATGCCTAAATCTGGAGAAAAGTCTCACCTTATAGTCCTCCCTTTGCTGTTACAGGTGAAGCTGAAAGAATGAATTTAACTGCCAGTTCTTCCTCCGGCTTCTCTGCTGAGTGTGTTGATGGGATTTACGATAGTGGTGTTTGGCAAATAGGTTCTAGAAATAGTATGAAAGGTATGAATTTTCTTAAGTCAGGGCACTACCAACAAGCAGTAATCATTCCTGACCAAAAGTTACGGAGGTAGGCACCAAACCAACACAGCACTTAAGCACATGCTTAACTTTAAATATGCAGTTAGCAGTACTGACAAGTTAAGCACTTGCTTAAGTGCTCTGCTGGATCTAAGCCCTCTTTTTTTAACCAACATCTACCTTCCTCTTGCCAATAGAGCTCTGATGGTAATTAATTACTCAGTTGGGATGTTCTACAAAGGAAAAGCATATCTTCTGTGACAGAAACAAAGCTACCCTTTGGATTTTAATGAGAAGCTTTATTTTTAAAATAATAGGAGGAAAAAAAGATCAGGGAAAATTTTCCCTTTCAGCTCTGTTCTGTAAAACCATGAGTCAATATTTTTATTAAAACAAGCCGTGTTTCTTTTGTTTCACTCCCCCATTAACTTGTAAAATCTAAAGTAGTTTTACAAGGAAAATCTACAATTCTACTTGGCATGCAGAATGCTAGAGAAAAGTGCTAAATTGGCAATGAAGGGAAATATTTGTACTTGTCAACTTTACTGATGGAACAATGGAATTTAGAGTAAGAATTCTTAGAAGAATAAGAATTCTTACTCTAAATTCTAAATAAGTAAAAGAATAGAGTAAGAATAAAAATACTTCTGATAAAGAAATCACCTGACAAAAAGTTTTGGCCTAAAGGAAAACTGACTTCTGATGGATGCAATCCACCCAAAACTTTTACATATATACATATACATATTTATCTCATTTTTCTTGCTAGATATTTAATAATGTTTCTTTCTCTGCTTCTATTTTTAGAGTTATACACATTCCATTTGATCTAAGGTTGCACCAAGCAGTGTTCAAATTGATGTTTTACATGCACAAATTCAGGAAATCCATATTTAATGTTCCTACATTAACTGAAACTCATATTAGAGATATGTCTCCAAACTCTGAACTCAGTTTTAAACTATTTACCTCAACCTGTTGAAAGTGAAAAGATCAGTTAGTTGCTGAAGACACTCTTGGCTTAATCTAAAATACTAATGATATCAAAGCTCTCCTATTGCAATTCTAAAATTTCTACATCTAAAGCTACCTGCACTTCTAATTGCCCCTGTCCCTCATAAAACAACAAAAAATTTGGTGGAAAATAGAGTTTTGCAACACGCCTAAAGGTTAACTCAGGCAGTTCTAAACAGGGAAGGACATCAAGGAGGCTGCATGCAATTTCCAAAATTAAAGGGATGTTGTGGAAAATGCTCCATAAGTAGCCATTTTTCTTTTCACATCGTAGAGTTCAGATTCAGCACAATTGCCAAATACAGCTGTACCACAGCATAAGATAACATCCTCATGCATGTAAAAAACCAAGTTACCACTGGTATGAGAACATTAAGAGAATTTCCTGACTCTCGTACAACAAAAAACCCTCATCCACCACAGCACAAAGTCAGTGTTTCATAGACAGGAAAAGTATGTAGCATTGAAATTATTAGCAGAACACACATTAAGGAATTAATTGCCTGCCCAATAACTATAGGCAGCTGCAGCTTTAGCAGAAACAGCTTTCTGCATGGGCCTTGGTGTGATATGTAGGGTTCGATTCCCATGGCCATACGGAGCTCTGGCAACTTTGTAGGGTGCCCAGACTTCCACTTGGGTTCAGGATACCAAAGGACTCAGTTCTTAGAGGTAAATGCATTGTATTCATTTTTATAGAGGGCACTGCCCAACCCCTCTTCCTCCTTAAATTTATACCCCTCTATAGCATTCATCCATTTCAGGGAGATTTTACAAAAATACATTGAATCTAGCCCATACAGTCTCCTCCTGTTGACCCACTACTGCTAGGGCAGCTACTATTGCTTTTGTAGACCCTTTCCTCCTGAGGAATTTGTGAAATAAGATCCAGATGTTAAGTTCAAGTACTTTTCTTTCTTCTCTTTATAGAATAAGAGTCTGGTTCTAAGGTCTCTTCATCTGTGGTCACCTCCATAGTACTGCCTCACTTATAATTTCTTCTTATTCAAATTCATGTTGTTCTCAGGATGTGCCCAAGTCATATTAAAATACCATCTTTATTTCATTGGCTCAAAATGTTTCAACATGATTCAGAGGACACCTAATCTTTCACAAAGTAATTGGGAAGAACCAGGGACTATTTGTTTTCTCTGCTCCCTACTGCGCCCAAACACCATTTAAATGTCAACTTGCATACATAATAAAATAATAAGTAAATTTCTTTTAAATAAAAATTATTCACTTTGTCACTGAATGAGGCATTATCTTCAAGTTCAAAATGAGGTAGCTGTCAGAATCTGCTGTTAAATAAATTGCAGGTTTAAAATATACATTTAAAAGGTGTTAACTATGGACCACATTTTGAAAAGCTGCTACTTGGTTTTTTAGGTACCTCTGTTTTATGGGAAACTACTTTTTGGACCCTACCAAGTATTATAGTGTCCATTCCTTTAAGAGGAATTTGGATGCCCAGACCCAACACCTACTCTGACTGGGGGGGTTGTATTCAAAGGGGAAGGCTTCAAAGTGTCCTGGAAGTAGGACTTTTGGTCTGCTAAGAGAAGGCCTTAAAAGGTAGAGATTTTCCCACAGCATTGACACAACGAAAATACTTATTCCCTACAAGGCACTGGATTTTGAACAGGGTGGAGTAGGAATAAATTGAGTACTGAAAGCATTTTGCAGATACCTTTGGGAAAAAATATAGTACAATCATTAATATTTGAATATACTATATTTTAGCCAAAAGTTATATCCATTATTACTTGAAACTTACAGATGATTTCACCTTTTTGCTGATGAAAATTTGGAAAAAAGCTAATAATTAGCTGATGTTGAAGGAAAGAGATTACCATCCACCACTTTAAATGCTGCGGTTTATCTGGTGAAATTTATTCTTCATATTTCCAAGGTACTTCAATAAATCAGTGATGTGTAAATTAATATCACACATCTGTCTCAGAATGACCTTCCATTTGTTTATGACTATGGCTGAAATCTTTTGATCTGTGTTCCTAACCTAGCTACATTTGCTTGTATTTAAAGAAATACAGTTCTTGGGCCTCTCTTGGAACTTGACTGAATGTTAACTTCCAATTCAGAGACTTATTAATCAAATTTCAGAAATTCCACTGACAGGATTATTATTCCTCCTGTTAAAAGGAACTATAGGTGTACCTATATATGCTAGGAGGAACAAGCAGCATAGAGTAGCGTTGATAATTGCTGTAATGTAATTTTCCTTAAGCTGAGTTATTGTTGTCCTTCAACTCTTTATCTTGCCCCCTATCTGATGGAAAAGAGACTTTTCTCACCTCATACAAGACCTGCCAAAGATGATGGACCTTATACACTCTTAGTTCTCCCCATTGCAAAGATTCTATAAGTTTCAATTCCACAGCGCTGTACCAAGATCTCAGGAGAGGGACCTGACTGCTCAGGATCCCCATGGTTCCTGAGTGATGGGAGCATACTGTATCCCTCAAAACTTCTACAAAGAACAGCCAAGACAATTATCAGGCCCGTGTGTTTATCCCATTTGCAACATTTGTGGCTGTCTCAAAGGGAAGTGTTGCAGAACCCCCGACAGGAGACCAAGTTAGGGGGCTACAGATTACAACGAATACTTATTATAACATCCTTTACTGTTCAATTTGTTCTTATTAATAGAATCAGGAACGATCTATATGGCCCATTGTCGATGCCAGTGGGTGCTGCTGGCCCTGGGCAGATGTGGCAGGCTCTTGGTGTCCTGAGTTCATCAGTTCTTGTGGATTCAACAGGACCATCAGTCTCTGGAGCTTCAGGTTTTGGGACACTCACATTCTACCTCTCAGCCCATTTTTTTTTCCACCCTTCAGCCTGCTGTTTTCTGGGAGCTCTTTCTCCATCCACAGCAGTAGTTACCTATACAGCCCATTCACACAAACTCACACCAAAGGGGCTTTTACCACTAGCTCACCTAGTAAGTGAAGGTAGCAATGTGAGTTAAATCATACAGTATAAGAAATGAGAAATGAATAAGAAATGAACATGTTTTTTTCCTGTTTGCTCTTAGATTAAAAAAAAATCTCATTGCAAAATTATTTTGTCTTCATCATCTGGCCTATACTGTTCGCTATCCCCAATTCTCCTGTTAAACATATACTTAAAATCTATGTACTGTTTGTGGTTTGATTCTGAAAAGCTTACTTGCAGATATCAGAGGGGATACCTGCCTATGTGATAATTGTTCATCTGAGCAGAATTTACAGGATTGGGTACTATGTTTTGAAATGCATACTATGAAATATACGGATACACAAAATAGGCACATTAATATACAATTATGTTGTAATTGTGCAACCTTAACACCGTGTTAATATAGGTTTCTTACATTTAGTGTGCAATATGATTGAGAAAACATATGGCACATAATCCTCTCCAAATGGTTTTAGAAATGAAAAGGTGTCCTCTATGAGCCTCTGCCACTGGGGAAGGGAATGTTTTCTCATTTCTCTGGATGCTGGAACCCCATGATGAGCAGATTTGCATAACAATTAACCTCTAAAAATAATTTATAACCTCCCAGATGAGAAATCAGCTTCAGGGTGGTTAAAAAGGGAGACATTCTTTATTAATGTGACTGTTTGTATAAAGGAGGCATCCAAGCAGCGTAGGCAGTCCCTCAGAATGGGACGTAATACTTCCTATGCACTATAGAGAGTGCAAGGTAGTGTTTTGCTTCCATTTTCTCTGCAGAAGCGTTAGTATCTCTGAAAAAGAAAAAAAGAGAGAGAAAGAAGCTTCCTTTATTAGCAGAAACCCTCACCTAGACTAATAAAGTGTTTAAAAGATTAAACACTCCATTGTTTGTGCACTCATGCAAAAGTGCAAGAATCCCCTTATTCCTTACAGCCCTTCTGCCATGCTGATGGAGGAGACGGTCGGTTTTCACTTACTCTCTCCCTGGCTCTGGGGTGTGGACAAAAGAAAAGGCAAGGGCAGGGAGAAGCCATGAATATGAGAATTTGTAATTTAGATGTGCTTGTGGTTTCACACAACCAGGGCTAGTCCTAGGATAAACACACTGCATCTGAAGTTAGAAACCTCTCTCCCACAGAAGGAAACCAGTTTATTCAGTGAATTTTGTTCTGTATTGTACTCTACTGTAGGGCTTTCCCTCACACCTTTCTCTTTGTTACTCAGAAGGCAAGATCCAATGTACAACGAAGCCAACTGCCTTTCAGCCTTATTGGAGTATGTGCTTATTTATTTGTTGTGATAGATGTTGATAGAGTTCATGTTGCTTTGCAAAGCATGCCCCAAACATCTCACACGCTAATTAAACTATTCTATACAAAGATACTCCCACTGCTGTTTCTCTCTGGTGTGACCATCTCTCTCTGTTATCCAGCTTGAGAAGACATAGCTCTGTTTTCAGTATCTTGATGCTTGTCTCCTGTCAAACAAATTCCCAGAGAATGCTCCAAGTACAAACAGCAAATGGAGCTTCTTCTGAGGTACAAAAGCACATTGTAAACCAACAACCGTTGACTTTATTTTCTGCTTTCTGAACATTGCAAAATTTTTAGCATCAGCAGTAGAGAGGTTAAGTAATAATAGTAAATGATAATAATAAAAAACATTGGCAAATCAGTTGCCCATTATTTTTGGCCTTAATATTAGTAAATACTGGAAATCTCGCAAGAAAGCCTGCCATGAGATTTCATTCCCCAGTTTTGCAATCCCAAGGGGTTCAGATAAGCTTTGACCAATCAGCCAACACGTGGCTTACTTAGCTAGGTTAAACCATTCATGATGTTGAGGTTTATCCATTGAGCAGGATGTGAGTAATGGGAAGGGTTCATCTAGCATTCTGACTGCTCGGCCAGTCTGCATGCTGCTCTCAGGAAAGGGCTTATTGGAGTCGCCCAGTGCTTACTGCTTCTTAGAAGTGTTTTGTAATATCTTGAGAACGTTTTCAGTTTGGTATTTATGCCCTTACCAAGTTGCGCTAGTTTTTATATATTGTGTATATATATTATGTATACATAAATATGCGTAAATAGGGACTTCTTTTTGGAAGCGTGGCCATTCTTAGTGCCAGTTAATGGTTTTGGTGGTAGCTCAAAACATAGAATCATAGAATCATATAGAATGGTTTGGGTTGAAAGGGACCTTTAAAGATCACCTAGTCCAGCCCCCCCTGCCATGGGCAGGGACACCTTCCACTAGACCAGGTTGCTCAAAGCCCCGTCCAACCTGACCTTGAACACTTCCAATTATGGGGCATCCACAACTTCTCTGGGCAACCTGTTCCAGTGTCTCACCACCCTTATCATAAAAAACTTCTTCCTTATGTCTAATCCAAATCTACCCTCTTTCAGTTTAAAACTGTTGCCCCTTGTGCTGTCACTACAGGCTTTGGTAAAAAGTCTCTCTCTGCCTTTCTTACAAGCCCCTTTTACATATTTAAAGGTCACAATAAGGTCTCCCCAGAGCCTCCTCTTCTTCAGGCTGAACAACCCCAATTCTCTGGAGCTGTTCACTGGATTTCAACAGCTGAAATCCAGTGCCATAGTCTATAAAGGTATCTTTATTACTCTTCTTATTGGGGAGATAGTTGACAAAATCAGATAACTTTTTAGCTAGAGAAAATTAGTTCTGAGTCAAATGAAAACCAAATCAGTTATTCATGACATCCTTGTCTTGGTCTTATACAGGTATGTTCACCCATCTCAGTATTTCAACTGCTGAAGAACAAGAAAACACACGGGTATTTTCCACCCCATGTTTCATTTTTATCTTGTGAGTCAACCCGGTAAATTAGGCTAAGTCATATTTTATTTAGATTAATAACATCACAGTCCCAAGACTGCTCCCTCCTGTCACGGGACAAGAAAAGCCCTGTCCATTACATTCTAATTCACCACTCTATTTCCTGCTGATTTGACAGGTTTCTTGAAATTCTTACTGGACTTACTTTTGTTTTGGGTGAGGAAGAAATAAATCCCTGCCTGTTTTCTCACTGTTTCAAACATCACCGTAATTCTATCTATCTGCATTGTTATGAAGCTTTATCACCGAAAGATAGTTCACTAACCCAAGGCCTGTATCAGGACAGCTTTCTTCTGTCAAGGACACTGAACAAAACCTTATTTGGCCATCAGTTCCATCTTTACCTTCTCATTACCTACTGCAATACTTAAACTGAATGACACCAAGGTCATCAGTTTTGCTGTTTGGGAGAAATTTGTCTGGGTGGCAAAGGCCTGGAGAAAGGCTGTCTATTTCTGCTCTATGGCAGAACTACACAGAGAAAGTAAATCACTGCAGAATCACATGGATGGATTTTATATCTATCTCCCTCTGCTTACACACACTGGGTGGTACTGGGTCTCAGAGGTAGCTCCCCCAAACCCTATGCCAGAGTAATCTAATTGCTCAGGTTTTACGAGGGAGATGGGAGTTGTTATTTTCAGTGAATATATTGAAATATATATGATCTTGAAGCATTTTGAAATATCCTTAGAGACACTGACAAATAATTTCCCATCTCTGAGAGAACTGTCTAAAGGTGGCAGCCTGAGAACAAGACAGTGGAAAGCCAGGCTTCTTCCTGACCATGTAGCTAGACCTCCTACCAAATTACCTCCTACCTAGCACTTCTAAGTGTAAACCTCCCATTCAGAGTCACAGAATCTAGTATGGCCTTTGAATCTTCCAGAGTTCATAAGTGTTCATATGTAGAATTTGTGTTTGGGTTGAGTCATTTTTGTCAGAAGTGCCATTTTGGCTTATGCTGTTTTAAATTTGGAAAAGCCAGAGAGAAATGTAGACTTGATATTAATTAGGCCAGTGTCAAACAGTTACTTCTGTTTTACTATTAGGCATTTATTATGCTGTCCTCTGTCTCAGTGACTCAATCTTTTATGCCACTGGTTGAATCCTGATTGATACTGGCTGTGAAGTCTTGGCTCCACTGAAGTGATCAGGAGTTGTGCCATTGCTTCTACTGTTGCCAAAGTATTATCCATTGAGTGACAGGGCAAGGATGTTGTTCTTCCTACTTATCTTTACAGTGACCCAGCCGAATATCTTATTTGATCAGAGTTCCTCAACACTAGTGTAGCACTTAGAGTATTAGGCTTCTGGTTTCCTTCTACAAAAGATGAACTACAATTTCTAATTGCACAAATAAGTTTTTCAATTTGAAAAATTGAAAATTGTATTGAAATGAGTGAACTGAAATTCTGAATGGATAATAATACAGTTGAGATGAAGGGAAGTCTGACTGGGAGACCAGAACAGGAGATTGCAGAGTACCCTGTTCGCCCCCTCCTTTTCAGGTCCCAAACACATTCTTAGTACAGTAGATAATTGAAGACAATGAAAATAATTAAATCTCATACTTCAAGGCTTAACCATTTGTCAGCAGAGATCAAAAAGGATCTCCCATCACCTTCACTGCATGATCTGGGGGGCGTGCTCTCCTCTGTAGCACTGGGGCTTGGACCTGGATGAAGCCAAAAATAGTAGACGAGAGCTCTGTTAAAATACTCCTAGGCACCTGGCAAGTGTCTTGGTCAATGTGTCCTAAGACTCATCATTGATTCTGGATAAGGAAGGGATCTTGTACCAGCTTGGGACCTTGATGGTGTCTGTAGTCTAGACATGGTTAGCCATAAGGTTTATCCAGGTATACTTTAGCTCATCAGTTCTTTACATTTCAAAGGCCTAGGATGTTAGTGGTGACCTGGTCTCTATACATGGTACATAGCTGAAGTTCCTCAGAAGACTGAAGTATGACCTAAAACTCCAGTGGGTTTGTTTCATGAAATCTGGGTGAGCCTTGATACATTTCAGTATGAAAGAGATTATTATAATGAATCTAGTGATCTCCATTAACCTTCCTTTCTAAGACATGCATGAGACAAGCGTTCGTGCTTTCCTCTCATTCCTTTCACCAATTTTTCTGAAGCAGCAATCACTATATTTTAAAAACATAACCTCTGCCCCACATTCTGAAAGTCTGTTTAAAACGTGAAACTGCGTTTCATTTTAAAGGGATTGAATAATGCCAGGTATAATTTGAAAGATTCATAACTTCAGGCTGATCACAAAAGGGCACTCTCCAGTCCTTTAAATCTTTTTCTCCTAATTGTGTCTAATTAATTTAAAAGATTAATTCCTTCCTTTACACAGCCTCAGTTATTTAAGAAAATTGTTGCTTCTGCAAACCTATATCCATTTATTCTCCCCTCTCCCCACTTCCCCAGTGCCCATTAGGTCTTACTGGACTCTCAGTGCATGAAAGGAAGGAGAGAAAAATGATTAATTAAAATAAAGAAAGATAATGAAAATTAATTCAAGGCTGGTAATCCAATAACACCTCTCTTATCACAATACCTATTAAAATCTAGTTTAGGATATCAGTATTATAATTTTTAATCACAGCATACTTGGGTTGCAGATGACTTCAAATTTGGCGTGCAGACTGCTGCTTTGCTTAATCCAGAAAGAAGTGTGGAATACATAAAAAGAAACAAGCTGAGGACAAACTGGCGATTTTTCTTGTGGGAAGAAAGCACTTCCTTAGATAATGTCTTATAAAATCTAACAAAAAATGAGTGAGTTGTGCCATCCTGATGGCTTCTTAGCATTGAAAAATTGACTGTACTGTCTACTTGAAACATTGTATGGATTTATGCTTGAAGCACATGACCAACAATTTAAACAATTATCAGAGCGTCCTGGCCACAGGATTAGACTTGTGTGCCAAAGCAAATAATATAAGAAAAGAGGGACCAGGAAGTTTTGTTTATACTCTTACTAACTGGAATATAAGTTTAGATTCTCAGGAACCATGATTTTAGCATATCTCTTACCAGCAAAAGCATCCATCCAGTGCAGAACAACTGCGAGCTCAACCGTTTGTCCTACAAACAGGGTAACAGTGCTCTCCCTTGTGGCACAGTAAAACACAGACCCGATCTGAATTTGAGTTCTAATTTTCAGGTCAGCAGAGGCTGTGAGCAGTACAGACAAGATTAATATCTCTCTATACTACGTGCCACTGTAACAGCACTATCAAAGGAAATGTCAGTTCTAAGCCAGCTATACAGTATTGCGTTAAACACACAGAGACCTAAAAAGTGTTATAATGAGGTTTGCATCTTGGTTTCTATTGCTATACTGATTGTGATTGTTAATAGCTATCTGAAATTGATTTGAGGAATGTTTCTATGCTTCTCCTCAAGAGTGTTGTTAGAGAGGTTTCAGGTCAGGCACTCTGGAAGGGAAACCATAAACTTTGCTCAAGCGCTCAACGTGAAATGTTTGTGTTAACTCAGCTAATAAACAGCTGAAGTGAGAGCTTTTAAACCAGTCTTCCTTTTGAGCGTGTATGGAAGGAAGAATGATGAGACACACTTGAAGAACCGTCACTCAGGAGACTTGAAATCATGTACATTTAGTGCTGATGATCTCGTTTGGATCATTGGGCACCCGTTATGCTAACTGGATATCGTCAGTTCAGGGCCCCTTGAAGTGACAGGCAGACTGTCACTAAAAACAAACAGATTCAAAAGCCTGAGCACTCTGTAGGAAACCCGCCCCAGGCAGAGGTGACTGGAAGAGCATTTTGGACAGCATTAAGTGGCTCTCGTGTATGAGCGCAACTTCCTCTGCAGCAGGAAAGGTGAGGATGCTCGGGTGAGAGCGGACACCTGGGTTTGAGGCAGATTTGTCACCTCAGTCCCTGCTCAGGGGTCTTTGCCGCAGCCGGTGAAGCTGTAGCCAGGGAAAGCAGGGTGCTCCCATCTTTGCCTTGCTATGAGATGGGTGCCAGGGCTGACACATCTCTGCTGGCATACACAGAAACACAGTGCGTGGCTTTCCAACCGTACTACTCTGAGATCATCGTCGGACCTCCTCCGGCCTCCCACAGAGCTGGATGTGTGCAGCTGCACTAGAAAGCCTTTGACAGCTGCTCGGGAGGCCCAATGCCCTCCCCTCCATCCTCTCCCAGAGCCCCTAGATAAACAGCAAGATCTGGCCCTGGATAGCACCGGCTGCCTTGTCTGCTGGATTGAACTGGAGAGTAGGAAATGAGAATTTGGGTAAACCAAGAGCTTGTAAGTAGCAATAACTCTCTTCTCCATCACACACTTCCATGGGGTTTCAAAGGTAAGCACGTATAGTACTGGACCATGCAGCAGTACTGTTACCATACACAGCTGAAGTACTGAGCCAAAGGAAAAATTACATGCTGTTACTCAATCTTTATAGGAAGATTTGTACATGTAAAGCAGCTATGTGGCAGCTGTTGAGACGAGTTCGGAAAATGTGCCCTAGCTTGAATTTGGATCCTTGGCTTAATACTCTGCAACTATGTAGTAGACCTCCCAGCCTCCTCTTTTCCCAAATAATGGTCCAAATGTCTACCCAAACTCCATATTATCTATTGTTATGTAGTAGAAGGGATCAGCTATCTGCTATTGAAAAGAAGAAATCCCAGTTCTTCGGTGGTTTTTGCAGGGGACTTGAAATCTTTGAGAGGTTTTCAGGGCTTTACTCCTTATACCCTTTCGCACAGGGAGGAGCAAGAGCAAGTTAATTCTTCTGAGCTCAGACAGTCAGATATTGAAAAGAAAGTTAGTGAGCACCTGGCTGCAGCTGGACCAGAGTTTTCTGAAGACAAAACTCAGTCAACCTTATTTGAAATCAGAGACTGCTCCAGCAAGTCTGCCAGTGCTACTGGCATGAAATAAACAGTGCTGTCAGGGATATGTTGAAGAATGTCACACATTTTACTGCTGAAAACATTGCATTTTTGGAAGCTCCATAAAATCATAAAGGTTAAGAAGAATGCTCTACATTTCACAAAGCTCTGCTCTATTGGAACATCTAGACTGCGAAGTGGGATTTGTCCTACTAACCTCCTTTTTATGTGGGAGAGTATACATATCATGGTGTGCGTTTCACCTGATGCAGAGGTTTTTGATGTACTGTTCCACAGAACAGTATGGAAATGAAAATCCTTTAGCATAAAAGGTACTGTCCTTAGTATTCAGGGTTTTCCTATTCCTCTACTGCTTGAAGATAAAATGCTACTGGGGGATAAAGAGGAAGCTGGATATTCATGAGAGCGCAGAAGAAATTTTTCTGCCACCTCACTTATCTGACAGACTGTGTTTCCCACTATTGGTGATGTAAGGCAACTCTGATTGTCTTAGGTCCTAAAGTTGTTGTAGTTACTGCAAAGAGAGGGCAAGGTCTCAACCAGCTAAGGAGTCCATCTGCATGAAAATCAACAGTCTCCACTAATTTCTTATCAGGTGAAAAACTCTGACTTCAAAATCATTAAGTCCATTCACACTATGAATAATTTTGATCTGTTATGGTGTAATGAGTAGCAAGCCCTGCTTCACTGTGGGAAAACTACCACAGTTTTGTTTCAGATGCAAGTTCCTACTGGGCCACAATAAAATCAGATTTTAAGTACTACAGCTTCAGAAGCAATGGAGTCTGTACTGAGTGTAGGAAGGAAGCAAGTCTGAACTACTAGCATGATGGTAGAAGGCTTTCACAAATTTGGGACCACAGAAGCATTGTGTAAGAAGTAAAGCAGCCCTGAAGATAGTACAAGGAGATTTTAAGCTAACTTTACCTAATTTTCTTTTGGAACCTGCATTTGGAGAGGATGGTTTTTTAATGTTTCATTGATTGATTATACCGCAAAAAATTAAAAGATCTGATATAACAATTCAATGCTAAATTGTTGCAGCAGCTCTGTAATAAGGGTGTAGGCTTAAAACAGTGACATAGCAGTAGCTGGATTCTGTATGTACCTTTTAATTGCCTGAAGCACCCTTATTTCTCAGCCTCTTTTCCTGCCTGTATTATACTGTCTTCCAGAGCACAGTTTAAAATTTAATGCATTAATAAATGCCATCAATAAAAATATCTGGATAATTCACATTAGGTGCCATGAATAATTATAAAATCAATCACCAAAATGATCTTCCCTAAAATTATGCATTTTTCCTTTTCATTGCATCATTAATTTGAGGCCTAATCCTGTATACTTTGGCCTTCCAACATTCCTGCTGATGTCAAGCAGAGCCTCATTAAATTCAGATGTTCTGCCCTGCTGGTTCAAATTCCAGCTTCAGAGCCTAATTTTTCAGTTCCTCAGACTTCCTCTCCGTTTCTTAAGAAAGTCTGAGGAAACCTAGTTTACCTCATCTAACACAAAATAAATCTTGCAGACTTTTTATCCGCAGAAAACTCACTGGTCTCAGCTAGAGTTGCTGATTCTGGAAAATGTCTCTTCATGAGCAGCTCTGGGACAACAGGGAGCAGATGTGTCTTGTTTCACCAGTACTGCCTTCTGCTATTAGTAAAGGTACACAGTGACATGATGGCCTTCTGTGCAGAAGGAAATCCTTTGAAAAAGCTGAATATTTTTCAGACCTTCCTCGCTACGCTGCTGCAGACACACAAGTCTTTGTTCAGAATCTTCACATTCAGCAAGGATCAACACAGCACGTCACGTGGAAATTCTGAATTCCCAATAACCTCCTCATTTAAAATGACTAGCTTTTGGCCTTTTCCTCAGGGGGAAGGGAGGGGAATAGATGAAGAAACTCTTTCTTTTAATGCAGCGCACTTTTCCTCCCTGATAGAGTGGAAAGTTGGTACCATCCCAGGTTCCTCCTGGCAGTTTCAGTAAATAGACCTATGGGTCCCATTGACCACTAGATTAGAGGATCTTCTATAGCTCCTGCTCACTGATTAACTATTTTCCCTGCCCGTAAGTTGCTATCTGTGTAGCATCAAACCATCCATTGCTTTACAGCTGAAAGAAGAGGTACTGGCAAGTCAAACAAAGACATGCCACAAAAGTTCATTATTTAAGTAGATGGGTGTTTTATTTATTTTTGTCACCAAGAACTTCCTAAGAATTATTCTGAATTATTGTATAGATAGATTGGAGGGCTCTAATCCTCCATCACAATTTAGTGCCTATGCTGCTCTCACCCATCCTGCCTCTGAAGCACTATTAGCAGTGTTACCCTTCCTTACAAATAACTCCTGTAATGTTTTGTTCACCACCCCACAGGGAAACACCAGCAGCTTTTTGGACTTGCTTTATATTCCAGATGACTTCATCTGACTCAAGAGGTGCACTGAAGTCTTCACACATGAGCATCCATGCCAGAAAACCAGAACAGTCTCTCGAAGAAATGCAGGAAAAAAACATGCAACTCCCTGCACTGTTATACCGAATATCTGTGTGACTTCCTGTGATATTTGCATTACCATAGACATCCTCACTCCTATTGATAAAAATTATTCTGGCCAACAATGGTGAATTAAAATGTAAGTCTATAAAAGAATAACTCTGTTGCTTTTTATACAGAAAAAATTCAACAAAAAATCCATTCTTCATTTGCTTATGGGTGGGACTCATAAATAATGTGAGTTTAGTCATTGATTTAAGAGAGAAGTATTTCTCCCCATTAATATAAAAATGTCATTTTCCTAGGGTTTGATATATGATGGTTGGTATATTCCAGCAAGAAAGATTGAGGCCATATTTCTTTAGTGGTTTTCTAGCTATGATTTCAATGATTGAACTGAGTTTAAATCCCCATTTCTGGCACATATGCTAGTTTTTTGCACTTCTCAGTGTGGTTCTGCACCTGTATGTCTCAAGAATAAGACTGCTTGTAATAAAATTCATATCTTCCAGAATACAAGAAATATACATTTTTTTATTATGCTGATATCATCATAAAAATAGTTTCAAGTCACCCTTGTTTTGTGTTACAGAAGTATTAATTCTTCAATACTGAGGCTGATTTGACCAGCTTACTATGCCTTATTAAGTGTTCTGCTCTTGCTTGCTCAGCCTGACTTGTAGCTGGCCAGATTCACTGCTTTTACCTGCCCTTCCATCTGTCTGGACATTTATAAATGTTAATCACGACAGTCCTGTGCTCTGTATCCTCCGTGACTAAATGGAGAAATGTACCTGGCAGAGCTGTCAGACTACCACACTCACACATATATTCTGTGAAAAATTACACCATAAAATACACTTTCATTTTTTTTAATCCTTCTAGGACACCACACAGGCAGTCAGACATCTTCATGACTGTGGCCAATGTAAGATCCTTTATGGATATATTCCCTATTTTAGTTATCTTCTCTAATTTTCTTCAGCTGCTTCTCTTGTAATTGCAATAAAAGGAACACCAGTATGTTTCCCTTCTTTATTTCTCTTTAGAAATACCTGGCTTTATTTCGTTAAATAGTTATCTTGATACCTTAAAAAGATACTCTGCAAAATCCAAGGTCCCCCTCCCCACATACATATCATCAACACAATATATTGTCCAGAAGTTATGTTTTACGCTTGATCTTTTTACAACTGAAGCATGTTTTCTCTTACATTCAGAGTTGTAACTTATCATTTTTGTTGTAACTTTGTTGTAACTTATCATTTTTTAAAAAACAGTAATTTAAAATCATTCTGCACTGAAGATAATCCCTTTTACAGTGTCTCCTATCCATATTATTATATGCATTCTCCTGCTAATGCTCAATCACAAAAGAACGAGTTTCAAAGAGGCACCAGACAACATCCCTGGTAGAAATCCCTCTGTCAAGACATCAAGTTGATGGTTTTTATCACTACAACTCAATTCCCTCAATTTTGAGGCAAACACACAAGACAGACTGATAAAATCCTAAATTGTTGTATGGCGGGTAGGAATTTCCACATTACAGAATATTTCTGTTCCTCCCCCCCTGCAAATAACAAAAATGAGAGTTTCCTCTTGATTCCTTGTGCCCAATGTTTTCGATAGATGAAGAACTGTCATCTTTCCATTTTGGTCCATTTCTCACTCATGGAATAGGCCAGGAAATTAAGAATATTACGCAAGGCTTATGATTCCTGGCTTCCTCTATTGGCAGTGCTTTCTTGTCAGTTGTCA